>NC_088302.1:2572359-2903618 GCF_032854445.1 Liolophura sinensis | reverse complement strand
GGATGACAACTCTCCTCCTGTATATAACAAGTGCTGTGATTGGACCACTTTTTTACACAAAGGGGCCATGTTTTGTCTTAATTTTTTTTTTTTAGATTTGATATAATTATATTTAATGAAAGGTAATCAAGTTAAGTGTGCTGTCTATGTGTATTTATTTGTCTGAAAGGATATTGAAGTGTAAATTACACAAGCAGGAAATTTTGTTGATTTTTGTTAGAAATTTTTTTCAATGAAAATTTGAAAGAGGAGAGCTCGTGTTCAGGGGAGGTAAATTCTCAAGGATGGTGTATCCTGTTTAGTTTTAATTAAGTTATAATACCTTACATTTTACAGCAGTGGGTTAACCCCTGTTGTTTTTGACTTCAGGCCTTTCATATAGGCCCCCTATAGTAAATCTTGTGATAATTGATGATAGCTCATGCCACATCTTCAGGAAAACTGTATTTCTAATGTTTATAAATGTCTATCTTGTTCAGGTTAACTACAATGTCTTTTTCTGGAAGAGCAAAATACTGGCACTTGTATTTATACAGCTGTAGTTGTAGCTAGGGTGCAGTTGTAAGTATAACCGCCTGATGGGTAAGGGAACTTTATTAACGTGTTAGAAATGTGAGTAGTGGTAATAGAATATTGATAAGTGGATACACACAGCACATCTGATTACAGAGACTACCTTACATATCAGCCAGTTTATTGGTACACCTGCTTTATTCGGTCATACTAGCCTACATAGATCTATCCTGTATATCTTGTGCTTTAATGTTATAGACAAAAAGATGCACCTGATTTACATAAAACAAGGAGGATTTAGACAGAGGTAGATTTAGGGGGAGCTGTGTGCCACAGGTACATGTACAAGCTACACATTTTGTGAGTCTAGCAGTCCCTTAGCATTTAACCACAATACTAGAGGTTAATACCCAGTGTGATAAGATCTGTCATTGTTTCTTCAGTCTGCATGCAGAATTGGGAAAATGGAAAACGTCTAAAAGAAACGTGTGTAGACGTACGTGTCTTGACAATTTCAAGACTTCCCAGACTACATGTAGCTATGCTTCTGTCTTTACATGGACGTAGTCAGCAAACATGTGGATATTTCTTGTTTAGTGGAGTGTGTTGTGATAGGCACACTGTATCTGCATGCCAGCTGAAAGAGCTGCAAGGACACAGTTAGTTTGTTTTCTTTGACTTCTGCAGAAGGCAAATCTCACACTTCATTGCCTTTTCATCAAGAATTCAGTGAATATAGTTTGGGCAAGATAGCGACGGCAAAGAATATTTCACATTTTTTTGCACTGCAGATTAGACATATCTACTTCAGACATATTTAACCCATAATCCATTATTTAATAAATCGGTCAATCATTGTATCATTAAAGATTTTCTGTGCCAGCTCACAGGCTCCCTATGCATCAATCATGGCACACACTGGTGCAGACATGTGCTCCTTCATCTTGTGAAGACATATGCCCCTTCATCTTGTGAAGGCATGTGCCCCTTCATCTTGTGAAGACGTGCCCCTTCATCTTGTGAAGGCATGTGCCCCTTCATCTTGTGAAGACATGTGCCCCTTCATCTTGTGAAGACCTGCCCCCTTCATCTTGTGAAGACGTGCCCCTTCATCTTGTGAAGACATGTGCCCCTTCATGTTGTGAAGACATGTGCCCCTTCATCTTGTGAAGACATGTGCCCCTTCATCTTGTGAAGACATGTGCCCCTTCATCTTGTGAAGACCTGCCCCCTTCATCTTGTGAAGACGTGCCCCTTCATCTTGTGAAGGCATGTGCCCCTTCATCTTGTGAAGACATGTGCCCCTTCATCTTGTGAAGACATGTGCCCCTTCATCTTGTGAAGACGTGCCCCTTCATCTTGTGAAGACGTGCCCCTTCATCTTGTGAAGGCATGTGCCCCTTCATCTTGTGAAGACATGTGCCCCTTCATCTTGTGAAGACATGTGCCCCTTCATCTTGTGAAGACATGTGCCCCTTCATCTTGTGAAGACGTGCCCCTTCATCTTGTGAAGGCATGTGCCCCTTCATCTTGTGAAGACATGTGCCCCTTCATCTTGTGAAGACATGTGCCCCTTCATCTTGTGAAGACATGTGCCCCTTCATCTTGTGAAGACGTGCCCCTTCATCTTGTGAAGGCATGTGCCCCTTCATCTTGTGAAGACATGTGCCCCTTCATCTTGTGAAGACGTGCCCCTTCATCTTGTGAAGACATGTGCCCCTTCATCTTGTGAAGACGTGCCCCTTCATCTTGTGAAGGCATGTGCCCCTTCATCTTGTGAAGACATGTGCCCCTTCATCTTGTGAAGGCATGTGCCCCTTCATCTTGTGAAGACATGTGCCCCTTCATCTTGTGAAGGCATGTGCCCCTTCATCTTGTGAAGACGTGCCCCTTCATCTTGTGAAGACCTGCCCCCTTCATCTTGTGAAGACCTGCCCCCTTCATCTTGTGAAGACCTGCCCCCTTCATCTTGTGAAGGCATGTGCCCCTTCATCTTGTGAAGACCTGCCCCCTTCATCTTGTGCAGACATGTGCCCCTTCATCTTGTGCAGACATGTGCCCCTTCATCTTGTGAAGACGTGCCCCTTTATCTTGTGAAGACATGTGCCCCTTCATCTTGTGCAGACATGTGCCCCTTCATCTTGTGAAGACATGTGCCCCTTCATCTTGTGCAGACATGTGCCCCTTCATCTTGTGAAGACATGTGCCCCTTCATCTTGTGAAGACATGTGCCCCTTCATCTTGTGAAGACATGTGCCCCTTCATCTTGTGCAGACATGTGCCCCTTCATCTTGTGCAGACATGTGCCCCTTCATCTTGTGCAGACATGTGCCCCTTCATCTTGTGAAGACATGTGCCCCTTCATCTTGTGCAGACATGTGCCCCTTCATCTTGTGAAGACATGTGCCCCTTCATCTTGTGAAGACATGTGCCCCTTCATCTTGTGCAGACCTGCCCCCTTCATCTTGTGCAGACATGTGCCCCTTCATCTTGTGAAGACATGTGCCCCTTCATCTTGTGAAGACATATGCCCCTTCATCTTGTGAAGACATGTGCCCCTTCATCTTGTGAAGACATGTGCCCCTTCATCTTGTGCAGACCTGCCCCCTTCATCTTGTGAAGACGTGCCCCTTCATCTTGTGAAGGCATGTGCCCCTTCATCTTGTGAAGACATGTGCCCCTTCATCTTGTGAAGACATGTGCCCCTTCATCTTGTGAAGGCATGTGCCCCTTCATTTTGTGAAGACATGTGCCCCTTCATCTTGTGAAGGCATGTGCCCCTCATCTTGTGAAGGCATGTGCCCCTTCATCTTGTGAAGACATGTGCCCCTTCATCTTGTGAAGACATGTGCCCCTTCATCTTGTGAAGACATGTGCCCCTTCATCTTGTGAAGACATGTGCCCCTTCATCTTGTGAAGACGTGCCCCTTCATCTTGTGAAGACGTGCCCCTTCATCTTGTGAAGGCATGTGCCCCTTCATCTTGTGAAGACCTGCCCCCTTCATCTTGTGAAGGCATGTGCCCCTTCATCTTGTGAAGACCTGCCCCCTTCATCTTGTGAAGACATGTGCCCCTTCATCTTGTGAAGGCATGTGCCCCTTCATCTTGTGCAGACATGTGCCCCTTCATCTTGTGCAGACATGTGCCCCTTCATCTTGTGAAGGCGTGCCCCTTCATCTTGTGAAGACATGTGCCCCTTCATCTTGTGAAGGCATGTGCCCCTTCATCTTGTGAAGGCATGTGCCCCTTCATCTTGTGAAGGCATGTGCCCCTTCATCTTGTGCAGACATGTGCCCCTTCATCTTGTGAAGACATGTGCCCCTTCATCTTGTGAAGACATGTGCCCCTTCATCTTGTGAAGACATGTGCCCCTTCATCTTGTGAAGACATGTGCCCCTTCATCTTGTGAAGACCTGCCCCCTTCATCTTGTGAAGACGTGCCCCTTCATCTTGTGAAGACATGTGCCCCTTCATCTTGTGAAGACATGTGCCCCTTCATCTTGTGAAGGCATGTGCCCCTTCATCTTGTGCAGACATGTGCCCCTTCATCTTGTGCAGACATGTGCCCCTTCATCTTGTGAAGGCGTGCCCCTTCATCTTGTGAAGACATGTGCCCCTTCATCTTGTGAAGGCATGTGCCCCTTCATCTTGTGAAGGCATGTGCCCCTTCATCTTGTGAAGACATGTGCCCCTTCATCTTGTGCAGACATGTGCCCCTTCATCTTGTGAAGACATGTGCCCCTTCATCTTGTGAAGACATGTGCCCCTTCATCTTGTGAAGACATGTGCCCCTTCATCTTGTGAAGACCTGCCCCCTTCATCTTGTGAAGACCTGCCCCCTTCATCTTGTGAAGACCTGCCCCTTCATCTTGTGAAGGCATGTGCTCCTTCATCTTGTGAAGACATGTGCCCCTTCATCTTGTGAAGGCATGTGCCCCTTCATCTTGTGAAGACCTGCCCCTTCATCTTGTGAAGACCTGCCCCCTTCATCTTGTGAAGGCATGTGCCCCTTCATCTTGTGCAGACATGTGCCCCTTCATCTTGTGAAGACATGTGCCCCTTCATCTTGTGAAGGCATGTGCCCCTTCATCTTGTGAAGACGTGCCCCTTCATCTTGTGCAGACATGTGCCCCTTCATCTTGTGAAGGCATGTGCCCCTTCATCTTGTGAAGGCATGTGCCCCTTCATCTTGTGAAGACATGTGCCCCTTCATCTTGTGCAGACATGTGCCCCTTCATCTTGTGAAGGCATGTGCCCCTTCATCTTGTGAAGGCATGTGCCCCTTCATCTTGTGCAGACATGTGCCCCTTCATCTTGTGAAGACATGTGCCCCTTCATCTTGTGAAGGCGTGCCCCTTCATCTTGTGAAGACATGTGCCCCTTCATCTTGTGCAGACATGTGCCTTCATCTTGTGCAGACATGTGCCCCTTCATCTTGTGAAGGCGTGCCCCTTCATCTTGTGAAGACATGTGCCCCTTCATCTTGTGAAGACATGTGCCCCTTCATCTTGTGCAGACATGTGCCCCTTCATCTTGTGCAGACATGTGTGCCCCTTCATCTTGTGCAGACATGTGCCCCTTCATCTTGTGAAGGCATGTGCCCCTTCATTTTGTGAAGACGTGCCCCTTCATCTTGTGAAGACATGTGCCCCTTCATCTTGTGAAGACATGTGCCCCTTCATCTTGTGAAGGCGTGCCCCTTTATCTTGTGAAGACATGTGCCCCTTCATCTTGTGCAGACATGTGCCCCTTCATCTTGTGAAGACATGTGCCCCTTCATCTTGTGCAGACATGTGCCCCTTCATCTTGTGAAGACATGTGCCCCTTCATCTTGTGCAGACATGTGCCCCTTCATCTTGTGAAGACGTGCCCCTTCATCTTGTGCAGACATGTGCCCCTTCATCTTGTGAAGACATGTGCCCCTTCATCTTGTGAAGGCATGTGCCCCTTCATCTTGTGAAGACATGTGCTCCTTCATCTTGTGAAGGCGTGCCCCTTCATCTTGTGAAGACATGTGCCCCTTCATCTTGTGAAGACATGTGCCCCTTCATCTTGTGAAGGCATGTGCCCCTTCATCTTGTGAAGACATGTGCCCCTTCATCTTGTGCAGACATGTGCCCCTTCATCTTGTGAAGGCGTGCCCCTTCATCTTGTGAAGACATGTGCCCCTTCATCTTGTGCAGACATGTGCCCCTTCATCTTGTGCAGACATGTGCCCCTTCATCTTGTGCAGACATGTGCCCCTTCATCTTGTGAAGGCATGTGCCCCTTCATCTTGTGCAGACATGTGCCCCTTCATCTTGTGAAGACGTGCCCCTTCATCTTGTGAAGGCGTGCCCCTTCATCTTGTGCAGACATGTGCCCCTTCACCTTGTGCAGACATGTGCCCCTTCATCTTGTGAAGACATGTGCCCCTTCATCTTGTGAAGACATGTGCCCCTTCATCTTGTGAAGACGTGCCCCTTCATCTTGTGCAGACATGTGCCCATTCATCTTGTGCAATTTGAAAGGATTGTGGCTTTACATGAAGAGAAGGTTGAGAATTAAACTCCTTGTAACTATATCATACGGTCTGATTATGCAACTCTAAGGAGTTTATCCTTGAAAGAGTGAAGGAAATAACGCAGCATATGAATCTGTGAAAAGTTCTGATATTTCTGTAATAATATGGCCACAAATTTGTCTATGTTACTTCCTGTCCTTCCTGTGGCATTTGTTTTTAGGGTCGTTTTCGCGTCGTGGCAGTGCAACCAAATGAATGACATTAACACAACTAGCCCTTTATGCTGCATGGTTGAATTTTTTTGACCTTTGGCAAGGAAATTAGAGTGATACATTAAAGGATATTTGAAGTCAATCAAACAGTGGTTATTTACAGTCTGTGTACACTGAAGTAATCCGGTCGGATCATGTTTATAATTTCCACTGAGAATGAATGTCCAGGTGTGAGCTGTGTAGTATGGCATTTGTGTGTAGTGGTCTACACATGTGGCTCTTTATCCTCCTGTTTTTTCTTTTACTCATCTGCACTTTTCTGCAAATGTTGCATGTGTACGATGGTTGTGTGCAGAAGGAACTTGGATGCGGCCAGGCTGGATTTATTGTGGACGAACCTCCTGTCCTTTCAAAAACCTGATTTATTTTGAACTGTTTAAGCTTTAAGGAAATGGTCACATTTGTATTTGCAAGAACCCCATGTATCTAACAGTGGTATATAACCGATCCTGTGATAGTGTATTTAGTGTTTCTATTCACTCAAACATCCTGTGCTGTAGGATTGCAGTACAGTAATGTGGGATTTTTGTGGCTTTGTAAATGTAGAATCTGTTTTTATTGATCGTAGCATTTGTGGGAAAACAATATATGGTGTGTGAACATGTACAAACAAGATGTAATTGTGATGTTACATGTAGGTGCTGAAATCTAAGTATAAATCTACCCATAGTCTATAATGGGTGCTCATATATTTGCTCTTTAAACTCTAGACTTGTGAGCCGAAGTAATTTCAAGCGCTTGTACATGATGCCATTTGTTTGGTTACCGTAGCACAATGTTTTCCGGCACATTAATATGTTACTGACACCTGAGTTATGTTTTTATTGATTGTAGCATTTGTGGGAACACAGTGTATGGGAAAAAGCATTTGTGCAATTACTTCTGCAGCTGGGTGCTGTTTGAGAGAGTTCAGATACATTAATGTTCTTCATTCTTGTAAATACTGATGTCATTTTACCATAAATACCATAATAGGTCAGGTACAGAAGAGTTGATTATAAAGGGAGGTAACTGTCTGGAAAGCTCTGTGTGTAATTGTTTAGGACCGTCCACAAAATCTGCTCACCGGAATCATTTCTGTAATTAGTATAATGTATAAAAGGTGCCAATATCATGCCAGAGATTGTATTTGGATGTTACAGAGTAGGCCTGTTGCGCTGTATAAACTGTAGACTTCAGCTTTTTTGGAATGTCCTACAGGTATATAGGTTTGAGTATATTGCAGCACTTGAACATGGACATTCTCTGAAATTAATAATTTAGAATCTATAGAAAAAATTTTTATGCTGAACTGAGATAAGCTTGCAGAAACAGACCGTGGCATAAGCATACTGATTTATACAATGTTGTGATAATTATGAGCTACTTGCTAATCATTGGTTTAATATTACAGGTCGTGAGTAGAGTTAAAAGTACAAATTATGAGTACACAGGGGCACAAGATAATGTCAGTTATATTGTTCCCTTATCCTGTAACTGATGTAACAAATTTATCCTGTGAAAAACCGGCCGTCAACTCGTCAGTGCAGAAGACTGATGAAAAGGCAAATCACCTCAGGTTACACATTCGCAATTCAGACCGTAGTGCAGCTCGGAATTACCTCTGGAGACCACTCTGCCATTTAAGAGGTGCCTTTGTAGGAGTATGCTGTAGTTAGGTGTGACCTCAGAAAATGGCTAATGGCTAATATGGAAGTTAAAGTGGCATGAGGTAGTTGAAGACCTAGCTTTCATACAGCTATTAATTTTGTAAACCAGTTTGGAAGTCCAGGATACATATGGAGGTAATTTTAATATCCTGACCCAATTAAATACAACAGACAGCTTTGGAGAACTGTGTAAAATGCTATATATTCTGCCTTTAAGCTTAAAATCATTTACTTCGTTTGAGATCTGTCTACATTTCTGTGACTCTGATATCATGCTTTTTTTCTCCATTCTCTTGTCTAGAAAATGTTTGCAACTGTTGTGACATTACCTATATAGTGCATGCTATAATAGGCAAGGTCCCACTTCTCTTTTTAATAAGTTAACTTTAATAAGTTCACCCCTCAAAAACTAATCTCGTGTTGCGTCATAGTGGCTGTTGTGTAACAAGGGAGGTAATTCAGAGCAGACCTATTGGGTCCAAGATTTTTAGAATTTTTAGAATGTGCATTGAATATTGAATTGATACTCCATGTGTGTGGGCTGAAAAGGTGTTAATCTTTGTAAACATCTTAGTAATGTCTTAACCACTAAACACCTCTCCCCAAATGAAGGTTTTTGAACATATCTTCTCTTAAGATATCATGCATATCATTTTGTGTTTACTATCCTCATGTAATGAATAGTTTGTCCAGGTCATGATATACCTAAGAGCTATGGTAAACATTGTAATATGTGTGGATGTATTTATTTAAGCTAGAAATACCTACATATATATGTATATAATTATATATATACACACATGTTTAATGATGGTGCAGTAATATGATATATTTTTGTTGAGACCAAAGTTATTGTTGATTTTGTTTTTCCCTTAGATTGGCTGGGGCTTGCTATATTTAAATGGGTATTTAATTATTGTGCCAGATTGTATGATTTAATTGCATTCACAGATGGCAAAAGATGGTATCTGCTGATGGGTAGTGTAGTAGATTTACATGGAATGTATTTGGGGATAAAATGCCAATTCTCTGATTTGAGATATTTCTCGTCAGTGCTTTCAGATGTATTTTCCTCTGCCACTTATGCCATAGGGGTCTGTTTCATTCTCTTTCTTCATGTTATTCTTGTTTTGCTACTGATGCAGTGAGAGTTTAGTTTGAATTTATTGGAATTCATGTACGAAATAGGTGTGTCCCATGTGGCAGGACATCCCAGAGTAACATGACTTGCCCTTGGCATGACCCCTCAACGACATGACTTCCCATTGGCATGACCCCTCAGCGACATGACGACCCATTGGCATGACCCCTCAGCGACATGACTTTCCATTGGCATGACCCCTGAGTGACATTTTTAATGAAGTGACAAATTGCTGTGTTAGGACAGGCTGCGGTGTTACCACACTATGTTGTGTGGGGTGAACTTATGCCATAATATTACAACTCAGAAATGACATGTCAGATTCTACAGAATGAACTTCAAATGAACTCACAAATGAATTCCAAATGAACTATATGACCTTGAAATGAACTGCATGAATTCATAATGAACTATTCTACAAGTACATGACCCCAGAGTGAACGACGGGAACTAGTAGCAGGTATGTGTTGGATAGTTTAGTGTTGATTACGTGATAACTTACACGGCACTATAGCTAACCAGCTGTGTGTTTATAGCAGAACTTTTGGAGACTTTTAGATATTGGTGTTTTTGTGATTTTTGCGAGACAAACCATATATATTTGTACACCATTCCAGGTAGATGGTAGCAAAGTTGTGTGAGGATTTGGGAAACTTTATAATTATGGGATGTTGTGGATTTGTCTATAAATAATGTAAAATCTACATGTACGTATTTGGAGTTTTCATCCTTTATGGATGTTAAAGTTAATGAAGATGGTCAGCTGAATTGAGGGGTATTATTTCAGCTTGTTTTAGCTGCATGTTTTATCTAAACACCTGAAATTTCAAGAAGCAGTGTACATGGAAATATGTCTAATTGAGAAGTTACTTTCTGTCCAAATTTTAAGAGCCTTCAGTAGCTTTCAGGGACAGATTGTTGTGTGCTGTAAGAACACGCATATTAGGGAGGAGTTAATTGACTGATAGTTATCTCCCCTGATGTTAGACACACTGTTATGTTGTTAAACAAGCATATTAGGGAGGAGTTAATTGACTGATAGTTATCTCCCCTGATGTTAAAAAACACATTGTTATGTTGTAAGAGCAGACATATTAGGGAGGGGTTCATTGAATGTCAGTTATCGCCCCTGAGGTTAGATACATGTACATTGTTGTACTGTAAAAACAGACATATTAAGGAGGACTTAATTATCTCCCCTGATTTAGTGCATTTTTGGTCCATTACCATCGCTCAGAAACTGCATGTGAACTTTAAAAAGACGGGATGAGATGGAAGCAAAGGACACCAACAGAGTCATGCTTTTAGTACAAGAGCTATGAGATTGCAAGAACTGATCCCACATCCTTATATCCACCACAATATATGTTTATATACCACTAGCAAAATCACATGTTCAGTTCAGACATAAGATGGCATTGCCCATTGTAACGGTTATGTGGAGTAGAGCAAGTCTCCAGAATGGAGGGTGGTTATTTATAAGGGTTAACAAGAGTTTAATAGTGGGATCAGAGAAACCCAAAACTGCAGCCTTCACCTCTCTGGTTATATGTATGCATATGATGACGCCGTGAGGGCTGATGCCTTCCTAAATATTGTACATGGAAGTTTAATATTCATGTTGCTGTGTAATTCTAGCTGGCTGGAAATAATGTTATTGTTAAAATTTCTATAAAGTCTATTGTTAATTTTATCACAGGTTACAATTGTAAATTGTACATGAACTGGATCAAATGGCTGTTGAAATGTGGTGTATATACAGACAGTTATGTATGTTGTGTGACAAATAGGTTCAAAGTTTGGGCTTTCCTTGAAGTGTTTTACAGCGTTTGGAACGTTTTGGACATAACCCTGTCTTCTGCAGTTACATGGGTACAAGAATGAGATTTTCTTAAGCGTAACATTTTCGTATGATTTTTTTATGGTGTAAGTGGTGTAAGCTGACTACTATACTGCCAGATGTATTAATTAGTCCTGGCACTCTGACCCAACAGGTGTGGCAGATAGTTTGGTCAACTGCACAGTGTCATTAGCAATTTCAATCACAAAGATCATCCAGTTCTGGGAGCTTATATTTTGTTGTGATATTCCTGCATGGTGGCCATGTAACAAGGAATTTGAACTAAAACTTGATGACAAAATAATGAGGGCAGTTAATACACTGTCAATACCCAGGTCTCCTGTTCACGGTGGTATTAAAATTTAATTAAAGAGACGAGTCATGGAACACGTTGGACATCTTGAGCTTGATATATTTATAACAGCATACATGTATGCAGCCTTCAGGCATCAGAGCCCGGGAGCTATGGTTACTCTGTCATCTTATTGCAGGTGGATAGGTTAGCATCCATAAGGTTGTTGGTTCAAATCCCAGCACAGTTAACCTGCTTAGATTTGTACATGTTAATTGTCGGAGGCGACCATGCATGCTTTAAAGAGAAGGTTGAGAGTAGTTGATCAGATTCTCAAGGCGCTGATGCATGACGCCATATGTTAGATATCTCGTCATCAGGCTGGTCCATAAACGTTCCTTATTCTGTTTATAGAACACTCTTTTAACACGGATTTGAGAAATGTCACTTTAAATTGTCACTAATGTACATCATTCATGTTCAACCACCTCAATAAATGGCATTTTTGGCCAACATCTGTAAAATTGTATTTTGCTCTTGTTTCCTTAGTGGACTGCAAATGATGAGTGCTACATGTGTATAGTTCGTATGTTGGCAAGCTGTCAGTGGCTACGATTCACCTCATTGATTGGTGTGGTCTTTGACCAGTGAGATTGCATGTTTCAGGAGTGACTAATTAGGCTTTTTTTGACGAAGTGAAATGTGTCACTAACCAGTAAGGTTGATCATTATATCCTCAGGACTCTCCCCTTCTCCACACATGAACCTGCTTGTGGGGATCATGAAGTGGCTTAGTGGTAAAGTGTGTCACTCCCAAACACAGGCACGCACATTGCTGGTTCAATCTCAACAATAGAACAGGTATTTCTAGATTCTTGGTTTTTCATTGTTTGTGGGGTTCTGGTGAGAAGAAACTGTTCAGGGTTTGTTGAAGACAAATTGTCATTGACTTGAGCTTGAGATGGGGTTACAACATGTACGTTACACATTGGAAAGTTTGTCAGTAACTCACCAAAGGTCGATGGTTTAAACGAGGCACTCCTGTTTCAACCATCCACAAAGCTGAAATAGTGTGGAAAAAAGTTCTCAAGTTCAGCATTAGACAGCAAATGAATAAACCTGCATGAATGCCACCATGTATAAGTGATATACTCTCAAAGGTGTAGCACTGACCAAAACAGGAAGTGTACATTCTGGAGTTTAACGAGTTGAAGACAACTTGAAAATTGATCAGTCATTATCTAATTCTTAGGTAGGCCTACTGTGTACTTGAGAGTAGGGAGGCTAAGAGCTTTCTCACCCAGGGAGTCCTGTCTCAAACGTAAATCCATGCAAACATGCAGTACTGAATTTAGTATCCCTTAATATAACAACTAACATACATGTACATTACATGTAAGCGCACATACTTTAAGTAGTCCAGTGTTGATGTAGTACGGCCAGGTGGGTGTCTGGCATGTAGTTAGGGTCATGGTAGCGTAGTGTGTTGATGTAGTACGGCCAGGTGGGTGTCTGGCATGTAGTTAGGGTCATGGTAGCGTAGTGTGTTGATGTAGTGCGGCCAGGTGGGTGTCTGGCATGTAGTTAGGGTCATGGTAGCGTAGTGTGTTGATGTAGTACGGCCAGGTGGGTGTCTGGCATGTAGTTAGGGTCATGGTAGCGTAGTGTGGATAGAGAGGCCAGCACTGCGAGATTAGTCAGACACAAATCGGCTGAATGAAACTGAATAGGTTGGATGAGTGAGTGCTTGCTTGGGCTTTAACGTTGTACTCAACAATTTTTCAGTCGTATGACCACGAAGGAATCCTTAGAATGTATGTAATGTGCCCCCTTGTTGCAGGACGGATTTCCACCGCTCTTTTATCTAGTGCTGCTTTACTGAGACACCATACCAAGGGTATGATAGGGGTCAACCAGTCGTTGCTCTATCCGCTTCATGCTGAACGCCAAGCGAGGAAGTTACAACTTCATCTTTTAAGGTCTTACATGTGACTCGACCCAGGACTGACCCTGGATCTACCGCTCCCGAAGCGGACGCTCTACCAACTGTGTAGGTGTTGAATGTCATACATGTTCCACTTATATGACGGTGGCCAGCATTATGGTGAAAGGGAACTGGGTAGAGCCCGGGGGAAACCCACACCATCCGCTGGTTGCTGACAGACCTTCCTACGTACGGCCAGAGAGGAAGTCAGTATGAGCTGGACTTGAACTCACAGCGACCGCACTGGTGGAAGGCTCCTCGGTGATTGCACTGTGCTGGTGTGGTAACCCCCTTAGCAACGGAGGCCCCCTATATACTCATCGATATTGAAAAGGCACTTACTCGAATAAACAGTACGCTTTTCTCAGTGTTTCACACAAAACCTGAAGCAATATATATGTACACATAACTTTATTTTCTGAGGGTGACAAATGAACATTTATTCTGTCAGTTACAAAAACTGTTCTTCCCAGAAGCTGTCTGACAGGGTGACAAAACAAACAACATTTACAAGTAAATATTAACAGTGACCAGACGAATAGTTTGCACACATAACATTATCAAAAGTAGCCGTAGATTCAGTAATTATGCTATACAAAGCAATACAAAACCAACACAATCAGCAAAGGACAGGCAAAGGCAATGAAGTAATGTCTATCACCTCATTTATTCTTTAAGCCTTATCCTGGTAACTTTCTCAGGAAAACTGATTCAGAAAAGGTGAAATGTAGTGGGAAAATAACTCAACGACAAAGTGGAATTTTGCTTACGCCACCCCCTCTCGCTCCCCACCCGTGACACTACTTGAGTATTAGACTTTAACTAGCTGGACACATTCAAGTATACCTTTTCTTTGCACAAATACCTGTATGTGTGCCACTGTGCTGTATCTGGGTTGGGTGTCATGTCTGCATGGTGTCTTCTGCATGATTCTTCAGTGACTGCAGCACTTTGGCGGTGTGAAGACACAGTATATGTACACACACCTAATGGTTCCTCGTCCTCTTACTACTAACAAATTGTTAAATACGACGATAAACTCCAAGCAAGCATTCATTCATTCACTCATGGTGCTATTTCAAAGGATTCTGACCTATAGTTATATAAATGTACACCACCTCCAACCTTCACCCCTGCCCACACCTACCCATCAACCACCCTCCACCGACAAAAAAAAAATAATAAATAACACATCAAAAGACATGTTGCAATATTTTCATGATTGATTTATTCATACATAAGGAAGGTGGAATGTGTAGCATTATCCAGGCCTATACTGTGAATGGATGGCTGCATGAAATTCATTATTCAGATTCAAAAAGACTTGAAAAAAATCTTAAAATAGGCACAATACCTGATAGGTGTGTAATTTGTATTTCTGTGTAAGGTGACTGAAAAACAAATTAAAATGCTGGAGTTTTTTCAACACTAAACTAATCTCAATAACATGCATGTTGTTGTTACCATATAACAGTTATATCATTGCTTGATGTCATAAACTGTTGGAATCATGACATGACTGTAGGATCCAGAAGGGGCAGTAGGATCCAGAAATAACTGTAGGATCCTGATGTCACTAGAGTCCAAAAGTGATTGTAGGATCCGGACGTGACTGCAGAATCGAGACGTCACTGGGATCTAAAAGTGACTGTGATCTAAAACTTTCTACAAACTTTAAAAAGTGACTAGGATCCAAATGTGACTGCAGAATCCAGGGGTCACTGGGATCTAAAAGTGACTGTAGGACCCAGACATGACTGCAGAATCCAGAGGTCACATGGATCTAAAAGTGACTGTAAGACCCTGACATGACTGCAGAATCCAGTGAACACTTGGACTTAAAAGTGACTGTAGGACCCAGAGATGACTGCAGAATCCAGAGGTCACATGGATCTAAAAGTAACTGTAGGACCCTGACTTGACTAGAATCCAGAGGTCACATGGAGCTAAAAGTAACTGTAGGACCCTGACATGACTAGAATCCAGAGGTCACATGGTTCTAAAAGTAACTGAATGACCCTGACATGGCTAGAATCCAGAGGTCACCGGGATCTCAAAGTAACTGCAGGACCCTAACATGACTAGAATCCAGATGTCACATGGATCTAAAAGTAACTGAATGACCCTGACATGACTAGAATCCAGAGGTCACATGGAGCTAAAAGTAACTGAATGACCCTGACATGACTAGAATCCAGAGGTCACATGGATCTAAAAGTAACTGAATGACCCTGACATGACTAGAATCCAGAGGTCACATGGATCTAAAAGTAACTGTAGGACCCTGACATGACTAGAATCCAGAGGTCACATGGATCTAAAAGTAACTGTAGGACCCTAACATGACTAGAATCCAGAGGTCACATGGATCTAAAAGTAACTGTAGGACGCGGAAGTAACTGCAGACTGAAAACATGGCTTCATAAAAAAAGCTACAGATCACCTTCATTACTGTTGAATGTATGTACCAAAATACATGTGATAAAATAAAATCCTACATGCATGTATCACTGTGATTCTTCAATCTTTTCACATGTTTGCAAGGTGTTTATTCAAGCATATTTTGAAGGCATTATTCTTTGTAGACAGATAAAATTATACTTTCTGTGAAGCCCTTAAACTATCCAATCCAACCAACCTAGTTTTGTTTCCAAAACATTCATGGAATGTTTTATTTAGCTTAACATATTACAGTAATCTAAAGTTCAACAATTACATGTAACAACAACAACCACCAGGAACAGTCTATAATAAGTATCATACGAACTGCTAACTAAACTTGAGCTTTGTGTGCAAAAATAAAATAGATTGAAACAATTTTTTATGACAAAATACAGTAAGAATGATAAATAAATAACCCTCATGATAAAACTATGATTACATTCTAAATGAAGCTATGATCATCATCTACATGAAACCATGATCACCTTTAAGATAAATTTAAGATCACCCTCTAGATGAAACCATGATCACCCTTTAGATGAAAACATGATCACCCTCATGTTAAAACTATGATTACGTTCTACATGAAGCTATGATCATCATCTACATGAAACCATGATCATCCTCAAGATAAAGCTGTGATCACCCTCTAGATGAATCCCTGATCACTCTCTAGATGAATAAACCAACATCCACTGTCGTGATGAACTCTTCATCCAGCAGATGAGTCAATCTTAACCTAGGTTCACCACTGCCCTCTGAATCACCCTTCCAACCTTCTGCCTTGACATTTCTCTTTTACGTAACCTTTTGGCCTTCTGACACTCCATGTTCTCGAGGGTGTTCATTGACTAGATGAGGGAACTACAGATGGTCAAATCTTTGGAGAGTCCACTATTCCTTGACAAACAGACCATTGCAGCCATGGTAGCATGTCAGTAGGTTTGTCAGAGGTGGGTGGTTTTCCTTCGGGCTCTGCATGGTTTCCTCCACTCAGACACCTGATGCTGTCATACAAAAGTGAATATGCTTAAGTCTTGGCTGAAATCACCAGTAACATGAATAAAGTAAATGAATCAAATCATCTTCAGGACAACACCTTGGTGATTGCCCATGTGAAAACCCAATGTCAAACCTTTTATATGGATCACCTAATCCTCCATGACACAAAACTCCATCTGTGTAGCTGAAACTGCTGTCAGCTTCTAGAGGAAACCTTCCCCACCATCAGGAGGCCTATATGAAACCCATGCCGCCCATGGACACTTACAGGTGTATAAATGGCTGATACATATATGCTTTATTACCACATGTCACATGCCTCATGGACATTGCCTTAGATAGAATAATGTGTTTCTGACATGATAGCTTTAAATATCTTTATAAAATAGAAACTCCAACAAGCAGAATATCCACACTCTATCATAACAGTAGCAACACTATAACAATATCACTTCTTCATTGACAGGACAATGATTCCAAAACAATTATGACAATAATAAAAAACACCACACCATATTAATAGATGCATGTATACAGTATGCAAATGTCCTTTTTGTTGGAGAATACATTCAAGTAGGATTTGTCCTTACTTGAATCCTCGAAATTTTATAGCTTATGAAGAAATGCAAAAAACTGTAATTGCATCTAAATTGTATATCAGATTATTTCAGTCTGCATCAGACCCACAATGTTAAGTCAGCATACACATGCACTTGTTACATCACTCAGTTATTTCAGTCTGTATCAGACCCACAATGTTAAGTCGGCATACACATGCACTTGTTACATCACTCAGTTATTTTTTTAGTCTTTGTATTTGAAAACAAAATATACACTTACACGTATACAGCCGTCTGTTTTATTCAGATTTTACAAAATGTGTCAGTTTTTATGTAATTCTGTCATGTACACCTCAAACATTTTGCATACAATGCAACTTTTCAAAATTATCATGTGGATTTTCTCAAAAGTTTCACATAAAAATGTTACATATGACAAATGTACCTTTCACAAAGGTTTCATATGACAAAAGTGCCTGCTAAAAGGTTTCACATGAAAATGCTGTACCTATTTTGTTTTTAATACTGTACTTCATGGAAGATTTGCATGAAATTAACATTCTAGTTGATGTACATGTACTGTAAACACACCAAACATATGTATCACCATATACAAGGGTAGGAGTGCTAAAAGGAATTAGAAATTTTTTTCATGCACAAAGAGCGTAGCAGTATACCATATGGTGCATCAGTAGTCAATGTATTGAACAGTTGACTCAGTAGTAGCTTGCATGGTGCACAGCAGGGTCAGCAGTAGTCTACATGGCACACAGCTGGGTCAGCAGTAGTCTACATGGTGCACAGCAGGGTCAGCAGTAGTCTACATGGCACACAGCTGGGTCAGCAGTAGTCTACATGGTGCACAGCAGGGTCAGCAGTAGTCTACATGGTGCACAGCAGGGTCAGCAGTAGTCTACATGGTGCACAGCAGGGTCAGCAGTAGTCTACATGGTGCACAGCAGGATCAGCAGTAATCTACATGGTGCACAGCAGGGTCAGCAGTAATCTACATGGTGCACAGCAGGGTCAGCAGTGGTCTACATGGTGCACAGCAGGGTCAGCAGTGGTCTACATGGTGCACAGCTGGGTCAGCAGTGGTCTACATGGTGCACAGCAGGGTCAGCAGTAGTCTACATGGTGCACAGCTGACTCAATGTAGTCTCAATGGTGCACTGTTGGAACAGTATTAGTCTGAATGGTATACGGCTGACTCAGTAGTAGTCTGCATGGTGCACAGCTGACTCAATGTAGTCTACATGGTGCACAGTTGGCTAAGTAGTAGTCTGCATGGTGCACAGTTAACTCAGTAGTTGTCTACATGGTGCACAGCTGACTCAGTAGTAGTCTACATGGTAAACAGTTGACTCAGTAGTAGTCCACATAGTTCACAGTTGACTCAGTAGTAGTCTGGATGGTTCGCAGCTGACTCAGTGGTAGTTTGTATGGTGCACAGTTGACTCTGTAGGAGTCTACATGGTGTACAGTTAACTCAGTAGTTGTCTACATGGTGCACAGTTGGCTCAGTAGTAGTCTACATGGTTCACAGTTGACTCAGTAGTAGTCCACATGGTTCACAGTTGACTCAGTAGTAGTCTGGATGGTTCGCAGCTGACTCAGTGGTAGTTTGTATGGTGCACAGTTGACTCTGTAGTAGTCTACATGGTGTACAGTTGACTCAGTAGTAGTCTGTATGGTGCACAGTTGACTCAGTAGTAGTCTGTATGGTGCACAGCTGGGTCAGCAGTAGTCTGTATGGTGCACAGCTGGGTCAGCAGTAGTCTACATGGTGCACAGCTGACTCAGTAGTAATCTACATGGTATACAGTTGGCCCATTAATTGTTTAGTGCTCAGTATTGTTGTGTGTGGAGTTGTTAACTTGGCTCAGCAGTTTTTTCATAATGCACACACACAATGGTCGAAATGTAGAAATCTGGAGATTTAATAATAATTGTAAAGACTGGATATGCTTTGTTGTGCTGGAAGAACAGGGCATACATTCTTGATGATTATATAAACATTTGAATCAAGGACTGATTTCTAGAACTGAATAAGATGTGGGTATTAAGCAGAGAGTGTAAAGTACAAACACAAGAATTCACAACTCATCCTTAAGCTCTGGAACATTTATCCATCTCTTCACAGTATCATCAAAATTCTCCAATATTCTCTTGAGTCTACCTTCCATATTGATGATTGTGTCCGAGGTGCACGAGGAAAACAGATTGACACTGTTGAGAAAGCAGCATGGAAGATTTTGTTCGACTGCAAATTTGTGCAGGTAATCTGTGAAATCAAGTAGCTGGTCACACAGCGGCTTGGACGCCCATACATAGCCACTACGGTCAAGATGACAGTAAGTGTTCTTCAGCTGATACGACGAAAGATGGTTCAAGGGCATTTCTTTGTGACGAAACAGAGCTTTTGCTAGGCGCAGCAAGCTCAAGTTATCTGATTTACTGGCGATGAGATCTCTTTCTTGCTCCTGGAAAGACTGTCGCCAGGACAGGGGATAATTCTTAGCCAATCCTAAGTCAGCTTTCTTAGCGACAAACTGCTGTCCATCGACTGTTGTGATGAGCGGGACCAATTCAATACGGTAAGTTTCTGGCTGGCAGTCCAACTCCACGCTGACTGTTGGCCCTTTATATCCAGGCCGGTACTGGTGACAGTCGCCTATCATCGCAACTTTACCATTAACCACTGCTTTCTGCACAATACTTTGTAGTTTACTGATGATACGAGATGGACTAAGGAAATTGTAACCGTCCTTGACCTCGCCATATTTATCACAGACTGACGGCTCATCACAGGAGATGAGTTTGTAGCCAGGCATGTCGGGAATGGTATGAGCAGTCAGCCTTCCTGAGCTTATCTTGAGAGGAAGATGAAAATCAAAATCAGCAATCTTCACAGCAGCCAGACCTTCAGACATACTGCCCACCAAAGTGTAACGTGTGAATGTCAAGCCCTCCATGTTGGAAATGATTTGTGTCCATATCTGCTTCATGAACTGGTCAACGATGCGGCGGCTTGTTTGCACATCCTTGGACGGAACACGGACCTCTTTCTCGTAGAATTTCACTAGTTGTCTATTCAGTTTGTCACTGCAACGTAGTTTGTCACTACGATACGTACCCTCGGTTTCTTTCCCTGACAGCCAATAAGAAAGTGCTTTTAGGCCTAAGGTCACTATAGACCTTACGCCATCTCCTTGTGATGGGTGTCTCTCCTCTGCTCGACCTTCGTTCACTTTGGATTGTTTTCGCTGATTGGTCGCATGCATATCTCCACTGTTCCTTTCAGCTGAAAATAAAACTGGAGAAATCTAATCAACACATCAAACTATAACTATCTATAATTTACATTTTTTGTATAATGGTACTAATGGTCTCTTATCAATGGGACCGCTGAAAGTTCATGTTCATGCTGGCTTCCTCTACAGTGGGGTATGGGAATTGAAGTCTGGCAGCAATCTGCAGATGGTCGTGAGTTTCTGCCCAGTTTCCACCCACCACAATGATGACTGCTGTTGTATAAGTGAAATATTTTTGAGTACGGCGTAAAACACTAACCAAATAAATAAATAAATAAATATTGGTACCAGAACTGGTCAGAGAGACTCCAAAAAGCCTTAACACATACATGTATTTAACGTAACATGTGTACTAATGATCTACATGTACATTAAATGGAAACTCAGCTAATTTTGATTCTTGTGTCCCAAATTAATATTGATATCTGAAGTAAAAATCATATTTGTTCTGCAAATTAAAACTACTTCAGACCATAATTCTGTGAAATCGGTTTCCTAACAGGTTGTTTAAAACAGCAAATAGGAAGTTCTGAATCAATGGTTTTAATCAACAAGTAAAAATAAACATTAAGAACTAGCTGCAACACTTCCTTCTGGAAGAACAAAACCTGAAAATAAAAAGGATGAGTAAGAGAAAGTTGATCCTCGTTTTGCCATGGACACAATGTCTGGGAGCAGTATGTAAATGAAGGAGATTCATTCCATTTGAATTTGGCTATGGCCACTAGGCAGACATTCCATTTGAATTTGGCTATGGCCACTGGGCAGACATTCCATTTGAATTTGGCTATGGCCATCGGGCAGACATTCCATTTGAATTTGGCTATGGCCACTGGGCAGACATTCCATTTGAATTTGGCTATGGCCATCGGGCAGACATTCCATTTGAATTTGGCTATGGCCAGTGGGCAGACATTCCATTTGAATTTGACTATGGCCATTGGGCAGACATTCCATTTGAATTTGGCTATGGCCAGTGGGCAGACATTCCATTTGAATTTGGCTATGGCCATTGGTCAGACATTTGATTATTGTATCAACCTTCTTCATATACAACAACTCTCCATTAAATAACTGTGAGGCAACCTTTCCCAAACAACATCCCAAACACAAATTTTCAAAGAAAGAAAGCTCTATGTCCACATAAAAATGCAATATAAGCAGTGTCCAAACCATTGTGTTGAATAAAAATAGAACCTTTCTCCCTGGACTTGTGTTTCTTCTTCTCCTTTTTCTTCTGTCTCTTTGACCCCCGTAATTTCTTACTCCCTCCAGAGTTGGAATGTCCTCCATTTGAGTCTTCTACCTCTTTGTCCATTTTATCCTTTTTCCTTTTGTTTTTCTTAGATGAGCTGTGATTAAAATCTGCATCAGTGATGATTTCTCTGGTTCGTTTGTCTCCTTTCAAATCCCCAGAGCCTAGAGCAGTAAGCAAATGCTGACCATGACCCCAAGCACAGGAAATTATAAAAAATTCCAAATTTAAATTCCAAATTCAAATTCAAACCCAGTCCATTAAAAAGGTGCAACCATTAACCACTTAACCATTAACCACTTATCTATCAACCACTTAACCATCAATCACACTATCCATCAACCACTTCACCATCAACCACTTAAGCATAAACCACTTATCTATCAACCACTTATCCATCAACCACTTCACCATCAACCACTTCACCATCAATCACTTATCCATCAACCACTTCACCATCAACCACTTAAGCATCAACCACTTCCCCATCAATCACTTATCCATCAACCACTTCACCATCAACCACTTAAGCATCAACCACTTCCCCATCAATCACTTATCCATCAACCACTTCACCATCAACCACTTAAGCATCAACCACTTCACCATCAATCACTTATCCATCAACCACTTCACCATCAACCACTTCACCATCAATCACTTAAGCATAAACCACTTATCTATCAACCACTTATCCATCAACCACTTCACCATCAACCACTTCACCATCAATCACTTATCCATCAACCACTTATCCATCAACCACTTCACCATCAATCACTTCACCATCAATCACTTATCCATCAACCACTTCACCATCAACCACTTAAGCATCAACCACTTCACCATCAATCACTTATCCATCAACCACTTCACCATTAAGCACTTCAAGATTTATATTAAATGACCTAAAATTTCACTCCAAATTTAGTTATTTATTTATTTATTTATTTCATTGGTGTTTTATGCTGTACTCAAGAATATTTCACTTATACAACGGCAGCCGGCATAATGGTGGTGCAGAGTCCGGGGGAAAGCCAGGACAATCCGCAGGTTGCTGACAGACTTTCCCATTTACAGCTGGAGAGGATGCCAGCATGAATGGGACGAACTCACAGCAACCCCATTGGTGAGAGGCTCTTGGGTCATTACGCTGTGCTAGCATGCTAACCAAATGAGCCATGGAGGCTTCCCCTTTCACTCTAAAACATCTTTTCCTGAGGCAATTAAATACTATAAAACACTGCTTTTAGGTCATTTATTGCAATTAAAAGCACTCGTTTCACATGTTTTTGTCTTACAGCACTATTTTCACAATATCCACCCACTCCTACTTATTCCACCCACCCATTATCCACACATTCATCCACCCACCAACTCACCCATCCACCTCTCCATCACAACAAAAACCCCACCCATCCACCTTTCCATCCACCCCTCCACCAACCCAACCATCCACCTTACCATCAACCCACCCACTCATCTATCCACAATTCCATCCAGATATATGAATAATTTCTTCATCCACACCCCCAAATCTGACAGATTCGTGGTTTGACTTACCCGGGTTTTTCACCTGTTTGCCCTTCCCCTTTGATCTCTTCAGTTCTCCCTCAGGGAGGTAGGACAGTACCAGGAAGAAGCAGATGAATAATGGTAACAGCTTCATATTGAATGCCACTTCAGCTCAACGCCTGGAAAGATTGACAGTTGATCCATTAAATGACTGAATAGAGGGGCATGTACATGGACGTGGGCACTGAAACGTACATGGACGTGGGCACTGAAGCGTACATGGACGTGGGCACTGAAACGTACATGGACGTGGGCACTGAAACGTACATGGACGTGGGCACTGAAACATACATGTACATGGACATGGGCACTGAAACATACATGGACATGGGCACTGAAACGTACATGCACGTGGGCGCTGAAACGTACATGCACGTGGGCGCTGAAACATACATGGACATGGGCACTGAAACATACATGGACGTGGGCGCTGAAACGTACATGGACGTGGGCACTGAAACATACATGGACATGGGCACTGAAACATACATGGACGTAGGCACTGAAACGTACATGGACGTGGGCACTGAAACGTACATGGACGTGGGCGCTGAAACATACATGTACATTGACAGGCAGGTACTAGGGAAGCTGAAAAGTTCTTAGCCCGAGGTACTTCAAGAAGATTCGTCAGACATTGTGATGATTCTTGTTCAATATATTGATAAGGAGGGGCTCAATTAGTTATCTATATATTGAGCAGATAGGATGAGTCCCAGTCTCAGGCCGAGAACTGTCCAGCCTCCCCTAGCATCAGTCTTGAATGAAGGAAACTCAAAGTAATCAACAAATGATGATGATTTGATTTATTTACTGTTTCAAAATGTAAGTAGAGTTGATCCTTCATCACACATAACAATCCCTTACAGATGGGAACTTCATCACAGGTAATAATCCTTTACAGATGGGAACTTCATCACAGGTAACAATCTCTTAAAGGATGGGAACTTCACTACAGGTAACAATCCCTTACAGATGGGAACTTCATCACAGGTAATAATCCTTTACAGATGGGAACTTCATCACAGGTAACAATCTCTTAAAGGATGGGAACTTCACTACAGGTAACAATCCCTTACAGATGGGAACTTCATCACAGGTAACAATCCCTTACAGATGGGAACTTCACCACAGGTAACAATCCCTTACAGATGGGAACTTCATCACAGGTAACAATCCCTTACAGATGGGAACTTCATCACAGGTAACAATCTCTTAAAGGATGGGAACTTCACTACAGGTAACAATCCCTTACAGATGGGAACTTCATCACAGGAAATAATCTCTTACAGATGGGAACTTCATCACAGGTAACAATCCCTTACAGATGGGAACTTCACCACAGGTAACAATCCCTTACAGATGGGAACTTCATCACAGATAACAATCCCTTACAGATGGGAACTTCATCACAGGTAACAATCCCTTACAGATGGGAACTTCACTACAGGTAACAATCCCTTACAGATGGGAACTTCATCACAGGTAACAATCCCTTACAGATGGGAACTTCATCACAGGTAACAACTTCTCACAGATGGGAACATCAGCTGAACGCAGAGGCAGCAACAAGTACCATTTTTCTCTTTGGTATGATCTGATGCGGGTTTGATCCCAGGCCTCTTCATTTTGAGGCAGAAGCTCTAACCATATATAGGCCACTGGAGCTGTCATGTACATGTAGCAAAGAAAACTAAATTGTCCATTTCAGTGCTTTTTATCACAAATATACAATCTTATCTGTCAATGTACAACACGTCACTTAAAGTACGTCAAATTAAAGGTCATATTAACCAGTGAAAAAGGGCGAATATACAATTACAGCTGGGGTGACTAAATACATATGACTGTAATTATTTCAAGATTAGAAAGGAATCATCAGAGTGGCTCCTTTGAAAGACGGACAAGTCATTTAATTGACACACTCCACACCACACATATTCAACATTCATAAATGCCAAAAGGCTTAATTATTTTTTAAAATCTTCAAGTTAAATTTAGTTGGAAGCCATTGTATATAATAACATTGTATATATAACATGTACAAATGGGTTCGTCAAAGGTTTCTGTCCCTTAAACCTTTCCTTGAGGTCATGCACATCATACAGTAACATGTATGTGTATAGGTATGGACCAGTTGGCTGGGTCGCAGCATGCAGATTTATAACAAGATGTTCCACCAACGAGCATCTTTGATTATCCACAAACACTCCAAAGCATCAGATACAGCTGCCATCCCAGGAGTGGATAACTGGCACAAAACAACTGTCATCAGTGGCCAAATTTATGACACAGATATTGATTGGAACTGGCCAACTGGAGCTCCTCTGCGATCCAGGGGGTCAGGCGGTAGACTGAGCGTAAGACAAGACAGGCGACAGTACCAACACGGCTAATGTCCTCAGAGACTGAACGCCAAATTCCAAGAACTGTTGAGCTCCACACCTCTGACAGCTGCTAGCTCTCATACAGTAATTGTGACAAAAAGCCAGGGGGACACAAGGCAGTGTCAGACCTAATCTCTGCAGATGAAACATCCAGAATGTAGCTCTGACAGAAAACCCACATGGCGCGTCCATGAATCCAAATGTATTTGGCATCCGATCAGTCGTATAACCAACCTGTACACCACTGCCACCATTTCTACGCAAATCATATTCTGAGGAAGCTGCAAATCTTTCACATATGTAGACACAGTTATACTGGTTAAGCTACACAGAGGGACATGTACAGCATGTCTGTCCTGCCTGCATGATGCAATGTAAACCTGTAGGACAGTCAGGCCTGTCACAACAGAACAGTGTTCACACATTCCAAGCCTTGGCCAGTGCAAAACAACCAGTATTCATTCAAAAGATTATTGATTTCAGCCCTACACTTTATCGGAAAATTTGCTCAACTGTGCTCTGAGTATCCGTATAATCATCATAATTCTCTCATCTGGCATCTCCATTACATTGCCTTGTCAATCATCAAAAACAATTGGAGCTAACTACAGTTGCGTGGGGCACAAAAGCAAGGCCTTTCCCTCAGGAATCCCACCAAATTACGGCAAATAAAGATACATGTAGCTTGTCAGGAAATCAAACAATAAATGTACTCCTGGTAAATTGATTTTTCAAGAGCTAAAATGAACACACACATAAGGCTTTCCTAACCCTTTTTTCACTCTCCAAAATCCACTGTGAATTGTTTCCTTTACTGTATAACATTCACATTCATTGCACCTCCAGAACATTTCATGTCACATCACTTTATTGTTATCCACCCACTACACACAATAAACCTCTTATCAAAAACGGACTTTATAAACCACTTTACTTACCATCTTCCATCATATTCTTGAGTATGATATAAATTGTCCTCAAAAATGAGCATCAAGGTGCTGAACTGTTTTGATTACAACCACTAGGTTGTCCTGCTGTTTATGCAATGTCTTTACGAAGCACAGAGAGCAACTGAGTGGTATCCACATCCCCTTGGGATTACAACGCGCCAGACTTTCATCACAGCCTCCTACAACCAGGCCTTGATTGATGCCTGCAATGTGCAATTAAGCCAGGAGTCGCTTTCCGCTCTTCTCATAGCTAGGAAGCAATCTGAACCAGTAAGCTATATAACACTGTTCATATATCTGAACCAATCAATCAACAACCCAAGATCAGGCGGAAATTTCTATGAGGTTCCACAGGGGGGTTGCTTGCTGTCTCTTATGTTCAGTTTCTAATAACCAGCTCTAACTCGATCTAACACTAGAAGCTTTCAGCAACAAGGTTGTGAGAGGACAGCACCTGTCTCAGCCTTGGGAGGTTCAAGAGGGGTGGACCTGTACTGAACCCAACATCTTCCTCATCTATTACATTCCATGAATAATCTGTCCAAATAAAACTTAAGTTTTTTACGAGCAAAGTACCTCTTGTATCATGATCGTAGGCCAACTGTGCATATAACATCAACATTTGGATTATGCATGTGATTGTTTACTGATACAAAAAATAGGTATGAAAATAAAGTATTCTGTCTAATAAACTGTTGATTATAAATACCTTGTAATCCCTGTATGTTGATGTCAAATATGAAACAAAATGATGCTTTAGTTTGAAAACAGACTGTAGTTTTTGTGGGCTGTGAAGGATTGGTATGAGCGGCCTTACACTGTACATGGCACAGGGGCCGAGGCTCAAGGACAAAAAGTGAAAAGAAAACCTTCTCAATAATCTTCCTAGATACATTCACATGTGTACTATATACATATATATACATGTATATTATGTAATTAGGTTGTAACTCTTATCAGCCTGACGTGCTCCTTTACAATAAGTGGTCCGGTTTCCTCCCACTATAAAGCTGGCTGCCATGAAATAAGTGAAATATTCTTGAGTACGGCCTAAAATACCAATCAAATAGATAAATAAAAAAGTGAATTTTAGGTTTAATTTTGATGTCATGTAAAGTTTAGTATGTAACAGAACAGATTATTAGATCTCCTGTCACATACTATGCAAAGCAAATAACATGCAATCACACAATTTTCATTTGTATTTCACCAGCATGACGTAGAGTTTATTGTCCACCAAGGGTATGTGTACAGTGTATGTGGTTCATGTGACATTATAAGGCAAGAGTCCGCTCTGCTGACCCTGATGTATAGCACTAACAAATATATTCCTATTTATGTAGTATTTATAGGGTAGACATGGGAAATTTGGTATCCATGGCAACATCAGAAGGATATGAAACATGTTCATCATCTATCAATATTACCATAACAAATTAAAAGTGCACATGCAAAAGAATCAGAGCAGTAGCTCATGTAGACATTTATACATGTGCCTCACCATATAGAGGTATCACACACAACACATACATCATTACAGGTATGCATCAATCTACCAAAACTGTGCATATACAATTAAATAAAATTCTAACCTAGCATAACAGAATCTTCATGTACATGAAAGTCATCCGTGATACAAGCCTCAAACTTTACCCTGAGTTGTTGATACCAAATAGCCCTCCAGACTTCATTAATCTGACCAAAACTCAGATTATAAGTGATGCAAGTGTCTTAACCTTGTACTGTCTGGTAACAGAAATGTAGGTGACCAACGCAGCATATTGAATGTGTACATGTGGCTTTTATCCTCACATGATCTTGACGTGGGGAACCCCCATTTACCACATCCACAATCCAGTATCGTAAGTCCAACTGACTTATAGCTTTGATATCAGTCACTGAATAAAAATCTGCACAATCCCTCAGAAAATCTTTGTTGAATGTAAACCAACCAACGCTGTGTTAACATTTAATAAACATGTTAAAGGAGGAAGGTAAGGGAGAAATGATGCTTTGACCATTTTGTTAGATTATGCTGAATGTACTAAAGATATTAACTGGTATGGAAGATACTGCTAGAAAGAAAAGCAAAAAGACCTTTTGGACCTAACATCTCACTAAACTGCTGAAAGGTTCAAAACAGGTGTCTGTGGTGCCAAATATATATATATATATATATATATATATATATATATATTTTGACAAAATGGTCTTAAACAGTCATGCTTCAATCTTTACCTTTTACAAGATGCCGCCACAACATGCACACAAATAGACAGACTTCTCCAGCCAGACTTCTCACAGGCACAGTACAAGCCGACAGGTTGTTAGCGGGAAAAAAAACTGTCCTTGTTAATAAATCAGGCTGAAATCATCAAATATTCAGTAGTGGTAATGCAAGATGGGAGAGAGACAAGTTATCGCTTCAAAGGGCAAAGCTATCAATGCTTAATGTCACACATGCCTGTGGTATGGATCGAGAAAAGCTAGAGTCTAAATACAGCCAAAATAAGTCAAATATCATCGTATCATATCCTACAATGTAATGATCCAATACTGAAGAACCATATCATGATGACAATATGGCATTCGACTGAAAGACATCATATGAGGATTTTGACTGAGATACACCATGGTCTGACTGAAATACATAATGGTGTGACTGAAAGACACCATAGTGTGGATAAGAGAATGGTTACAGCTGAAGAGAGCATACTTAGATTGGATGAGAACATGGTTAGTGTGGATGAGAACATGGTCAGGGTGGATGAGAACATGGTTAGGGTGGATGAGAACATGGCTGGGGGATGAGAACATGGTTGGGAGAATGAGAACATGGTTGGGAGGATGAGAGCATGGTTAGGGTGGATGAGAACATGGTTAGGTGGATGAGAACATGGTTAGGTGGATGAGAACATGGTTAGGTGGATGAGAGCATGGTTAGGGTGGATGAGAACATGGTTAGGTGGATGAGAACATGGTTAGGTGGATGAGAACATGGTTAGGTGGATGAGAACATGGTTAGGTGGATGAGAATATGTTTACGGTGGATCAGAGCATGGTTAGGGTGGATGAAAACATGGTTAGAATGGATGAGACCATGGTTGAGAGGATGAAAACATGGTTAGAGTGGATGACAGCATGGTAAGGGAGGATAAGAGGATGGTTAGAGCGAATGAGAACATGATATTGGAGGATGACAGCATAGTTAGGGAGGATGAGAATGTTAGGACAGATGAGAGCCTGCATTGGAAGGACAGATGAGAGCATTGTTAGGACAGATGAGAGCCTGCATTGTAAGGACAGATGAGAGCATATTTAGGACAGATGAGAGTATGCATTGTAAGGACAGATCAGAGTATTGTTAGGACAGATGAGAGTCTGCATTGTAAGGACAGATGAGAGCATATTTAGGACAGATGAGAGTCTGCATTGTAAGGACAGATGAGAGCATATTTAGGACAGATGAGAGAGTCTGCATTGTAAGGACAGATGAGAGCATATTTAGGACAGATGAGAGTCTGCATTGTAAGGACAGATGAGAGTATTGTTAGGACAGATGAGAGTCTGCATTGTAAGGACAGATGAGAGCATTGTTAGGACAGATGAGAGTATTGTTAGGACAGATGAGAGTCTGCATTGTAAGGACAGATGAGAGCATTGTAAGGACAGATGAGAGTATTGTTAGGCCAGATGAGAGTCTGCATTGTAAGGACAGATGAGAGTATTGTTAGGACAGATGAGAGTCTGCATTGTAAGGACAGATGAGAGTATTGTTAGGACAGATGAGAGAGTCTGCATTGTAAGGAGAGATGAGAGCATTGTTAGGACAGATGAGAGTCTGCATTGTAAGGACAGATGAGAGCATTGTTAGGACAGATGAGAGAGTCTGCATTGTAAGGACAGATGAGAGTATTGTTAGGACAGATGAGAGTATGCATTGTAAGGACAGATCAGAGTATTGTTAGGACAGATGAGAGCCTGCATTGGAAGGACAGATGAGAGCATTGTTAGGATGGATGAGAGCCTGCATTGGACGGACAGATGAGAGCATATTTAGGACAGATGAGAGCCTGCATTGTAAGGACAGATGACAGCATTGTTAGGACAGATGAGAGTCTGCATTGTAAGGACAGATGAGAGCATTGTTAGGACAGATGAGAGTCTGCATTGGAAGGACAGATGAGAGCATTGTTAGGACAGATGAGAGTCTGCATTGTAAGGACAGATGAGAGCATTGTTAGGACAGATGAGAGTCTGCATTGTAAGGACAGACGAGAGTCTGCATTGTAAGGACAGATGAGAGCATTGTTAGGACAGATGAGAGTCTGCATTGTAAGGACAGATGAGAGCATATTTAGGACAGATGAGAGTCTGCATTGTAAGGACAGATGAGAGTATTGTTAGGACAGATGAGAGTCTGCATTGTAAGGACAGATGAGAGTATTGTTAGGACAGATGAGAGTCTGCATTGTAAGGACAGATGAGAGTATTGTTAGGACAGATGAGAGAGTCTGCATTGTAAGGAGAGATGAGAGCATTGTTAGGACAGATGAGAGTCTGCATTGGAAGGACAGATGAGAGCATTGTTAGGACAGATGAGAGAGTCTGCATTGTAAGGACAGATGAGAGTATTGTTAGGACAGATGAGAGTATGCATTGTAAGGACAGATCAGAGTATTGTTAGGACAGATGAGAGCCTGCATTGGAAGGACAGATGAGAGCATTGTTAGGATGGATGAGAGCCTGCATTGGACGGACAGATGAGAGCATATTTAGGACAGATGAGAGCCTGCATTGTAAGGACAGATGACAGCATTGTTAGGACAGATGAGAGTCTGCATTGTAAGGACAGATGAGAGCATTGTTAGGACAGATGAGAGTCTGCATTGTAAGGACAGATGAGAGCATTGTTAGGACAGATGAGAGTCTGCATTGTAAGGACAGATGAGAGCATTGTTAGGACAGATGAGAGTCTGCATTGTAAGGACAGACGAGAGTCTGCATTGTAAGGACAGATGAGAGCATTGTTAGGACAGATGAGAGTCTGCATTGTAAGGACAGATGAGAGCATATTTAGGACAGATGAGAGTCTGCATTGGAAGGACAGATGAGAGCATTGTTAGGACAGATGAGAGCCTGCATTGTAAGGACAGATGAGAGTATTGTTAGGCCAGATGAGAGCCTGCATTGGAAGGACAGATGAGAGTATTGTTAGGACAGATGAGAGTCTGCATTGTAAGGACAGATGAGAGTATTGTTAGGACAGATGAGAGTCTGCATTGGAAGGACAGATGAGAGCATTGTTAGGACAGGTGAGAGCCTGCATTGTAAGGACAGATGAGAGTATTGATAGGACAGATGAGAGAGTCTGCATTGTAAGGACAGATGAGAGTATTGTTAGGACAGATGAGAGTCTGCATTGTAAGGACAGATGAGAGTATTGTTAGGACAGATGAGAGAGTCTGCATTGTAAGGACAGATGAGAGCATTGTTAGGACAGATGAGAGTCTGCATTGGAAGGACAGATGAGAGCATTGTTAGGACAGATGAGAGCCTGCATTGTAAGGACAGATGAGAGTATTGTCAGGACAGATGAGAGTCTGCATTGTAAGGACAGATGAGAGTATTGTTAGGACAGATGAGAGTCTGCATTGGAAGGACAGATGAGAGCATTGTTAGGACAGATGAGAGTATGCATTGCAAGGACAGATAAAAGTATTGATAGGACAGATGAGAGACTGCATTGGAAGGACGGAGGAGAGCATTGTTTGGACAAATGAAAGCATTGTAGTACAGATGAGAGCTTGCATTATAGGTACCGATGAGAGCGTTGCTAGAACGGATGAGAGATTAGGAAGGTTGAGCCTGTATTGTTCGGACTGAAGAGAGCATTGTAAAGACGGATGAGAGCATTCTTCGGACGGATGACAGCCTACATTATAAGGATGGATGAGAGCGTTGCTAGAACAGATGAGAATATAGTTAGCACGGTTGAGCCTGTATTGTTAAGACTGATGAGAGCATTGACGGATGAGAGTCTGCGTTGTTAGGACTGATGAGAGAATTGTAAGGACAGATGAGAGCACTCTTAGGATAGATGAGAGCCTGCATTGTTAGGACTGATGAGAGCATTGTAAGGACGGATGAGAACACTCTTAGAACAGATGAGAGCCTGCATTGTTAGGGCTGATGAGAGCATTGTCAGGACGGATGAGAGCACTCTTAGGACAGATGAGAGCCTGCATTGTCAGGATGGATGAGAGCAATGACGGATGAGAGTCTGCATTGTTAGGACTGATGAGAGAATTGTAAGGACGGATGAGAGCACTCTTAGGACAGATGAGAGCCTGCATTGTTAGGACTGATGAGAGAATTGTAAGGACAGATGACAGCACTTAGGACAGATGAGAGCTTGCATTGTAAGGACAGATGAGAGCAAGAGCCTGCATTGTTAGGAAGTTTTAGGACATGGTAAGGATAGATCAGGAGTAGCCCTGCACCTGGTACCACTGTATACAATGTACCTTTGTGTACAGACCGGTTAGAGGCATATTGTTTGACAGAGGGAACATACCTAGCCTTCTCCTGGATCGATGGCCTTACAATTTCTCACATTATGCACTATACTACAGGAAATATGGATTGATAGCTTAGTTATGCTGGCAACAACCAGTAGGTGTAAATATCTGAGATGCTACATTGCATACATTGCATTTTTATTAACACCTTAAAAGCTTTGACATTTTCTGGCAGCTTTATAAAGGCCAGCTACTTAATTATCACCAGGCCAGTGGGTGTTGATACATTGCATACATGTACTGACCAGTCTTGGACAAAGTCCAGACACAAAAGTACCAAGTGACTGCCCTTTGCAGAAGGTGACAAAAACCTTTCACTAAAAGCAGCTGATGGGATATACGCTCCATTTCTTGTTTTTCAAATGCTTCATACACAAAATTACACATTTAATAGCAGTTTTTGTCATGCATAATGGCACATTCTATTATCCTTCTGGTTTTTCTATAACATGTACATCACTCAGTGTAAACATATGTCTAAACTGAGAAATGCAAACACTGGAACATGTTGAACTACATCATGACTGGCACCGCAACACTTGGACAAGAGCAGTACAAAGTAAGGATTCATTACAAGGTTTGAAGCCACAGCGTCAATCAAATTTACAAACACAGATTACAAGAACGCCCCTGCTTAGATCGAGTACCATATGAAATTGATCCTTCTCGGCGGTTCAAGTGCAGTGGTTGACAGAGGAGTGTCAGAGGTTTAATCTGTGCAGTGTACCTTTGTATCTAAGAATTATGCAAAATTGAAAGGTGCAGAAGAATGCTGGTAAGGAGATTTTAAACTGGACATGCATTAATTCTACGACAGTCTCTCAAGTTCCACATGAAACTCCAGTCACAGCTTCAAGGGTCATTATTTCTGTTGACTAAATGCGATTTCTACTAACATCACTAAAGTATGTCTTCAAAAAAACCATGCTGTACAATTTCAGATGAGAATTATGGTGAACTTTTAACCTGTTAGCCAAACAGAGCACTATGGTTCAGGACGTAGCTTTGTTCCAGTCATTTGCATGCATCAGTAATTTCTGTCAGGATAGCGTAGAGGTAACCATAGCAACTGTGTAATGTCACATTGAGATGAAAAACAGCAGAATGGATCCAGTAATCTGTTGTCCAACATGTAGATTTGAATGAAGACAAGGCAAAGGAAACACAACCAAATAAAATGTAATATATGTATGTCTACTGTACAATGTTCTCGTACTGTACAAAGTTCTCATACTGTACAATGTTCTCGTACTGTACAATGTTCTCGTACTGTTCAATGTTCTCGTACTGTACAATGTTCTCGTACTGTACAATGTTCTCGTACTGTTCAATGTTCTCGTACTGTTCAATGTTCTCGTACTGTTCAATGTTCTTGTACTGTACCTACGTGACATAGTGTTCTGTGGGTCAGCTTACAGTTATACATCATTTTACAGCACTGTTGTTTTTATACTGGAATTGTTTTACCCGTTGACAAGTAAATTCTTCATTTATTTATTTACAGGATTAGTACTTTATGCTCTAGCTAACTCAAAAGTATTTCACTTTATAACACTGTGTTCACTTCAAGACAATTTCACACTTACAGGGGCCCTCCGTGGCTCAGTCGGTTAGCGCACTAGCGCAGTGTAATGACCCAGGAGACTCTCACCAATGCGGTCGCTGTGAGTTCAACTCCAGCTCATGTTGGCTTCCTCTCCGGCCGTAAGTGGGAAGGTCTGCAAGCATCCTGCGGATGGTCGTGGGTTTCCCCCGGGTTCTGCCCGGTTTCCACCCACCATAATGCTGGCTGCCGTCGTATAAGTGAAATATTCTTGAGTACGGCATAAAACACCAATCAAATAAATAAATAAATAAATAAATAAATCACATTTACAAAGTGTGTATGGCAGTGGTCAGGTTTATTGGTGGAGGAAACCTTGACACCAGGAGGAAACCAAGGTGATAAGAGGAATAACCAGAGCGCCAGGAAGAAACCAGGGCTCCAGGAGAAAATCAGAAGAAAAACTCAGTGTGCCAGGAGGAAACGGGGTGCCAGGTGAAAACAGAGGCACAAGGAGGGAACCACAGCATTGGAGGAAACCAAGGCTTAAAGAGTAAACAAGCCTTAGCTATATTTCACTTTGATTTATGACAATTCTACATAACGGAGAAGAAAACCAGGACCCGAGCAAAGGGAAAAACAACTGCACATACCTGGCGGAGTTACTTGATGTAACGCCTTAGTCACTGAACAGTTATTAATGAGAAATGGATTTTAAAATGTGACCTACATAATTGTAAAAGGGCTATTGGTCTAAAGTAGGACTATGCCACTCAGACATGTTGGATTGGTCTACATTTAGCTAGGGTACAAGTGCAATGTTAACTCTTACCACTGTGTGTTATACAAGTTGAATATTGATTCTAGTTTTATTAACCCATGTTTTACAACCGACATGGTGAAATCATCCATTGCTTGTACATTATTACTCAAGTAATATATAACATCAGAAATGAAATGTCTAACATGACAGTTAAGTCACTACAAACTACATAAAAAAAAAAAAGCAAAAAACAAAAAAACAAATAACTTAGATTTGGTAGCAAGGCTACCAAAGAGCTTGTCTGTAGGAGACACATGAATGCAAAACTTCAGCTTGATACATAAAGTACTCAAATCATGAATTTGGTAATTTACGGTAATTAATATACACACTGAGCATCAGCGATAGAACATCACACTTAGCTGTGTCACTGCGTCACATATGCATGTAAAACTTCAGGTCAATACATGCTGTACTTTTTCAGATACCACCTGTAACATTTTGTTTAGCTTTGATTCTAAACACAACACACTGTCTCGCAGAGACCAAGTAGTTTTAACAAGGTGTCGTGTTGGGCATTCTCGTCTAACGCACAATTTCATACTAGATGGGAGCAGTGCTCCCGAGTGCGTTGAATGCGATGCCCAATATAGCATCAAACATATCTTGGTTGACTGTGTGGACTTTGCCCACGTTCGGCAGAGATTCTACTCGGTCGACTCTATATATGATTTGTTTGACAACATCGCTGGCGATGTTGTCATCAATTATTTGAAGGCCATTGGCCTTTATCATAAGATATAATTTATTAATATATAAATATTTATCACAAGATATAATTTATTAATATATAAATATTTATCTATAATGTTATATATACATTTCTTGATATATTATTTTTAAAATATGACGGTTTTCGAGTTTTAACTGTTTTTGGTTATTCTAATCTGGTTTTAAACATGTCCAAACATTTGTTTCCATTTTTAATGTTCTCACCAACATATCGGAAACCTCAAGCGCCTCGTGTTTCGACCTTGCTCTCGCCACGATATGGCTGAAATACTGCCGATGTGGCGTTAAACCATAATCATTCATTCATTCATTTAAACACAATACACTAAGTCAGAAATTTGGTAATTTATAGTATTTAATGTGTACACAATGTATGAACAATAAAATATTGCCCCCAACCACCTCGTGTTATTGTACAAGTGTGCATTAACTCCTCAACTCAATAAATGCAGTACATACCACCTCAAACATTTTGTTTAACTTTAATTCTAAGCACAATACACTAAGTTAGGAATTCAGTAATTTACGGTATTTAATGTGTACACACCCACTCAGTGATGGAATATCCCCTCTGTTACTGTGCTCTACATGTGTTCAAACCTTGATCTCAATACTGGTTTTACTTTATAAGACTCCACCCCTAACATTGTGTTTAACACTGCCTTTCCTTTCATTGGATAAAATGGTACGACATAAGCTATGTCTGTATTTTGTACCTTCAAGCTAAAAATTAGGCTTTCCTTGGAAAGTCTGTCAATATAGATTTGGGTTAATCTGAAAGAATTACAGTCCCTGCACAAATCAAACGTGAGCTTGTTAGTTCTCACACAAATCACATGCGAGTTTGTCTGAAACAGTTTGCCTACATAGAAATAAAAAGTGAATTTGTATGAAACAGTTAGTTCCCACAGAAGTGAAAAGTGTGCTTGTCTGAAACATTTTGCCTCCGCAGAAATCAGACCTGAATTTGTCTGAAACAGTTATAGTCCCACAGGAATTAGACCTGAATTTGTCTGAAACAGTTATAGTCCCACAGGAATTAGACCTGAATTTGTCTGAAACAGTTATAGTCCCACAGGAATTAGACCTGAATTTGTCTGAAACAGTTATAGTCCCACAGGAATTAGACCTTAGATGTCTTGAAACAGTTATAGTCCCACAGGAATTAGACCTTAGATGTCTTAAAACAATTTAATAGCCAGCTTATGATTGGCCCAAAAGCAACTCTTGCTCCCAGAAATAAGACTTGTACACAAGTTTGTCTGAAACAATTAGTTCCCACTGAAACTAGACATAGCCAAATTTGTTTGATATAATACAGGAATTAAACATTGGTAAATTACATATACTCTTATACATATTTCCAAGGAATTAGACAGAAGTTTCCCTGAAATTAGTGCCCATAGGAATTAGACGTCTGTCTGAGCCACTTAACCTTACAATTATTAGATGTGTGTGTATGCGTTTATCTGAAAGTTACCCCTTAGACATGGGAATTAGATGAGGTTAGATGAAAAAGTCAGTCTGAGATCTGAGATTAGGTTTGCCCAAAAGAGCGCTCACAGGTATTACAGATTTACTGTAAGACTGTCTTAAACAGTTTACCGAAACAGTCATCAACCACATTCATGTGACTGGTGTTCAACACTGTACTAAAGAACATTTTTACCTTCAGGACAACTGTCACGTCTATGGGTGTAGAAAAGTACAGTGCCTGTAGCAAAAAATACTTCGCTGCTGTAAGGGTCACCACCACCTAAAACAAAAATGTGGTTGCACAATTTGGAGAAAGTTTTTCCTGTTTTTAATACGTTCACATTGTTTTAATATGCTCATGACTGAATCTTAAATTTAGCAACACCAAAGGCAAGCATTCTCAGACATCCAGTGTTTTCTGAGGAAGATTTGTACATGGTTTTATTTTGGCATCCACCACAAATGAAGTGAATTCCAGGTAAAAATTTCACCCTGCATGGCTGGTGTCCTATTAACAGGTAGTTATTAGCAGGTGCGTCGGAAGCAATTTTACAGTGGTACGGCCATCGGTCGTCAGGTTGAGGACAGATATTTCCACCACTATGGCCTGAGAGATACGGTAGTTAAAAAGTTTAACAACTGCTATTTTTGTGTTACAGGTTTAAGCCATTTTCTTTAATATTGCACAGAAGTACCGATTTTCCTTGAAAAGGTGCAGTTTTCTTGTCTGACCTTGTCAGTTCAACATAACATCTATCATGTACATCACGTTATTCAAAATGGCTACCAGTATATTAATTTATCTGAAAGACAAGGTACACCACGGTTGTTTTTCATTTCTTTTGTTTCATTTAGAATGAATGATTATGGTTTAACGCCACATCGGCAGTATTTCAGCCATATCGTGGCGATGTTTCATTTAGACAAATAAACAGTGCTTCTTACATCTCTTCTGAATGAAAATTTCTTTGTTGTAGAATTCGAAGACTGTCAGACACCTAACCAATACAAATCGATATTACAAGGAATGTACAAAGAGCGACAACTGCAGGTAGCGCCCTCTATGATGTCACTTTTGTATATTAACAGACCTTATTTTAAACCATCTTTCGTTTTTAAATGAACCGAGTGTATAATTATAGCGTGTTTCTGGAGTGGTTTTCTAACGGAAAAATGGCCTTGCGTAATGTGGTAATATTTAATGCATGGTCATCATGCAATACATGCCTGAATTTGCTTTCAAAAGTTTATCTGGTACCAGTCCATGAATTCAGTTTTGCTACATTTATTTTCATGCACATCAAAAAAGTCGAAAACCTCCTTCAAAATTCTTTCTTTTTTTGTGTTCGTTTGTTTTCTTTTCTTTCTTCCTTCCTTCCTTCAGTACCGTACTTCAAGAGTTGTAGGCCTGCCGGTAGACGTAGCCTACCGGCATTAATAAATGGATTTTGATATTTCCGGAATTTCAGAATATTTTACAAACATTTACCGACCTGAACTTGTTGATAGGCCTACAGCTCTTTGGGCAAAATGTGGTAAATTACCACTTCGGTTATATAAGCCTATGTATTCAAGCACTAGAAATTATCTGGGAGATCAAATATACATTGACACAGTTTCATTTTACAGCAGGTTACAAATACAGATGAAAGACGTCAGGTGATGTAAATTTGGACAGTGTGAGTTCAACTCCAGCTCATGCTGGCTTCCACTCGGCCGTAAGTGGGAAGGTCTGCAAGCATCCTGCAGATGGTCGTGGGTTTCCCCCGGCTCTGCCCGGTTTCCACCCACCATAATGCTGGCTGCCGTCGTATAAGTGAAATATTCTTGAGTACGGCGTAAAACACCAATCAAATAAATAAATAAATAAATAAATCACACTGTATGGCAGTGGTCAGGTTTTATTGGTGGAGGAAACCATGACACCAGGAGGAAACCAAGGTGATAAGAGGAATAACCAGAGCGCCAGGAAGAAACCAGGGCTCCAGGAGAAAATCAGGAGTAAAACTCAGTGTGCCAGGAGGAACGGGGTGCCAGGTGAAAACAGAGGCACAAGGAGGGAACCACAGCATTGGAGGAAACCAAGGCACAAAGAGTAACAAGCCTTAGCTATATTTCACTTTGATTTATGACAATTCTACATAACGGAGAAGAAAACCAGGACCCGAGCAAAGGGGAAAACAACTGCACATACCTGGCGGAGTTACTTGATGTAACGCCTTAGTCACTGAACAGTATTAATGAGAAATGGATTTTAAAATGTGACCTACATAATTGTCAAGGGCTATTGGTCTAAAGTAGGACTATGCTACTTAGACATGTTGGATTGGTCTACATTTAGCTAGGGTACAAGTTGCAACGTTAACTCTTACCACTGTGTGTTATACAAGTTGAATATTGATTCTAGTTTTATTAACCATGTTTTACAGCTTAAACAACCGACATGGTGAAATCATCCATTGGCTTGTACATTATTACTCAAGTAATATATAACATCAGAAATGAAATGTCTAACATGACAGATAAGTCACTACAAACTACATCAAAAAAAAAAAGCAAAAAAACAAAAAAAACAAATAACTTAGATTTGGTAGCAAGGCTACCAAAGAGCTTGTCTGTAGGAGACACATGAATGCAAAACTTCAGCTTAATACATAAAGTACTCAAATCATGAATTTGGTAATTTACGGTAATTAATATACACACTGAGCATCAGCGATAGAACATCACACTTAGCTGTGTCACTGCGTCACATATGCATGTAAAACTTCAGGTCAATACATGCTGTACTTTTTCAGATACCACCTGTAACATTTTGTTTAGCTTTGATTCTAAACACAATACACTAAGTCAGAAATTTGTAATTTGTAGTATTTAATGTGTACGCAATGTATGAACAATAAAATATTGCCCCAACCACCTCGTGTTATTGTACAAGTGTGCATTAACTCCTCAACTCAATAAATGCAGTACATACCACCTCAAACATTTTGTTTAACTTTAATTCTAAGCACAATACACTAAGTTAGGAATTCAGTAATTTACGGTATTTAATGTGTACACACCCACTCAGTGATGGAATATCCCCTCTGTTACTGTGCTCTACATGTGTTCAAACCTTGATCTCAGTACTGGTTTTTACTTTATAAGACTCCACCCCTAACATTGTGTTTAACACTGCCTTTCCTTTCACTGGATAAAATGGTACGACATAAGCTATGTCTGTATTTTGTACCTTCAAGCTAAAAAATTAGGCTTTCCTTGGAAAGTCTGTCAATATAGATTTGGGTTAATCTGAAAGAATTACAGTCCCTGCACAAATCAAACGTGAGCTTGTTAGCAGATACAGTTAGTCCTCACACAAATCACATGCGAGTTTGTCTGAAACAGTTTGCCCACACAGAAATAAAAAGTGAATTTGTATGAAACAGTTAGTTCCCACAGAAGTGAAAAGTGTGCTTGTCTGAAACATTTTGCCTCCGCAGAAATCAGACCTGAATTTGTCTGAAACAGTTATAGTCCCACAGGAATTAGACCTGAATTTGTCTGAAACAGTTATAGTCCCACAGGAATTAGACCTGAATTTGTCTGAAACAGTTTATAGTCCCACAGGAATTAGACCTGAATTTGTCTGAAACAGTTATAGTCCCACAGGAATTAGACCTCAGATGTCTTGAAACAGTTATAGTCCCACAGGAATTAGACCTCAGATGTCTTGAAACAGTTATAGTCCCACAGGAATTAGACCTCAGATGTCTTGAAACAGTTATAGTCCCACAGGAATTAGACCTTAGATGTCTTAAAACAAATTAATAGCCAGCTTATGATTGGCCCAAAAGCAACTCTTGCTCCCAGAAATAAGACTTGTACACAAGTTTGTCTGAAACAATTAGTTCCCACTGAAACTTAGACATAGCCAAATTTGTTTGATATAATACAGGAATTAAACATTGGTAAATTACATATACTCTTATACATATTTCCAAGGAATTAGACAGAAGTTTCCCTGAAATTAGTGCCCCATAGGAATTAGACGTCTGTCTGAGCCACTTAACCTTACAATTATTAGATGTGTATGTATGCGTTTATCTGAAACAGTTACCCCTTAGACATGGGAATTAGATGAGGTTAGATGAAAAAGTCATTCTGAGATCTGAGATTAGGTTTGCCCAAAAGAGCGCTCACAGGTATTACAGATTTACTGTAAGACTGTCTTAAACAGTTTTACCGAAACAGTCATCAACCACATTCATGTGACTGGTGTTCAACACTGTACTAAAGAACATTTTTACCTTCACGACAACTGTCACGTCTATGGTGTAGAAAAGTACAGTGCCTGTAGCAAAAAATACTTCGCTGCTGTAAGGGTCACCACCACCTAAAACAAAAATGTGGTTGCACAATTTGGAGAAAGTTTTTCCTGTTTTTAATACATTCACATTGTTTTAATATGCTCATGACTGAATCTTAAATTTAGCAACACCAAAATCAAGCATTCTCAGACATCCAGTGTTTTCTGAGGAAGATTTGTACATGGTTTTATTTTGGCATCCACCACAAATGAAGTGAATTTCAGGTAAAAATTTCACCCTGCATGGCTGGTGTCCTATTAACAGGTAGTTATTAGCAGGTGCGTCGGAAGCAATTTTACAGTGGTACGGCCATCGGTCGTCAGGTTGAGGACAGGTATTCCCACCACTATGGCCTGAGAGATACGGTAGTTAAAAAGTTTAACAACTGCTATTTTTGTGTTACAGGTTTAAGCCATTTTCTTTAATATTGCACAGAAGTACCGATTTTCCTTGAAAAGGTGCAGTTTTCTTGTCTGACCTTGTCAGTTCAACATAACATCTATCATGTACATCACGTTATTCAAAATGGCTACCGGTATATTAATTTATCTGAAAGACAAGGTACACCACGGTTGTTTTTCAATTTCTTTTGTTTCATTTAGAATGAATGATTATGGTTTAACGCCACATCGGCAGTATTTCAGCCATATCGTGGCGATGTTTCATTTAGACAAATAAACAGTGCTTCTTACATCTCTTCTGAATGAAAATTTCTTGGTTGTAGAATTCGAAGACTGTCAGACACCTAACCAATACAAATCGATATTACAAGGAATGTACAAAGAGCGACAACTGCAGGTAGCGCCCTCTATGATGTCACTTTTGCATATTAACAGACCTTATTTTAAACCATCTTTCGTTTTTAAATGAACCGAGTGTATAATTATAGCGTGTTTCTGGAGTGGTTTTCTAACGGAAAAATGGCCTTGCGTAATGTGGTAATATTTAATGCATGGTCATCGTGCACTACATGCCTGAATTTGCTTTCAAAAGTTTATCTGGTACCAGTCCATGAATTCAGTTTTACTACGTTTATTTTCATGCACATCAAAAAAGTCGAAAACCCCCTTCAAAATTCTTTCCTTTTTTTGTGTTCGTTTGTTTTCTTTTCTTTCTCCCTTCCTTCAGTACCGTACTTCAAGAGTTGTAGGCCTGCCAGTAGACGTAGCCTACCGGCATTAATAAATGGATTTTGATATTTCCGGAATTTTAGAATATTTTACAAACATTTACCGACCTGAACTTGTTGATAGGCCTACAGCTCTTTGGGCAAAATGTGGTAAATGGGGCGCATTCACTTTTAGTTCCATCCATAGGCGCCAGATGGCGTACGTGTTCCATCAGCGATACTCATATCCGGTTAGGTACGCGCGCACATGCCGGCAGCATGGCCTATTCCATGTGGAGCGTGAGTAAGCTCAAACAAGAGCTGATTTTGCGGAATGCCTGAAGTACAGGGCGTAAAGAAGATTTGATCCAAAGGTAAAGTTGCCTTTCCTTATTTATTTTGCTTAAGACTATGTGTCATCGTGTTAAATCTAAAAAATTTTTATATCACGCGAAAGTGTTGTTGTTGTTGTGATTACTGTTGACTTCATACATTCCGTGTGTAAGACGTGTGTTAGGCAATTTGTAAGGATGAGTTTACTTTATGAAACCGGGATGATACTTGACATCACTCTCAAAACCGAGATTTCTCACTGGTTGGTACAGCTAATTTATTTTCTGAAGGCCTATGCCTACATTATACACAGGCCGTCGAGCTAACATGGTTGTGTGGTTACTTTGTAGGTTAGAAGCGTATGGCAGAAATAATAACTTTCAAGGTGTCCCCGTGTTGTTGCCAGAACCAACTATCCCCGATTGGCCAGTGAGTGGATTTAAACAGCTGATGCCTGTTCATAAGCTCCAGCTTCCTAAAATCAGAAGGGCCCTTGTGGAGTCGTATTTTGAAATACGAATGGCCATGGACAAGAGGGCTATGAGTGATCTCAAGGCCATACAGAAAGGTGAAGCACTGCTGGATAGCCAAAGAATTGATGCCTGCAGTGTACATATTACCCAGAAGGATGTTCATTTCAGTGGAATGGTCAGAGCTGCCATGAAAAAGAAGGTATTGAAATTATACCTAGCATTGTTTTATCAAACTTGTGATTGTAATGGTAATAACAAATGTATATTCAACATCACATGGCTGTAATTTGAACATGCTGAATTTCAGACTGTTAAATTCGAGACAATACTGCAACACCCCTGACAAGGATGGCACAAGTGTGTAAATAGGCTTTAGTTTGTGTAGGATTACTTGTGGGATTTGTGTCGTGTGTTTTATATTTAAACAACTGTACAAATACTCGCTTTATAGGTGTCCTACAATTACAAGTTGAGGCTTGATGGTCAGTCAGCAGAGATACTTAACAGTCATTGTGAATGCCCTGCTGGCAAGGGACCCCATGGGACGTGCAAACATTTAGCAGCAGTGTTACTTATGCTGTGCAAATTCATGCAACATGGCGAGATCAATATTCGCAAAACTTGCACAGAAAATCCACAAACATTTCACCAACCATCAGCTCTTCATAGTGGTAAATGGTTGTGTAAAATTACTTCAAATTGGGTTTTCGTTTTGTATTAGAACGTTCACTTCAGGTCTAAGAGACCCGTGTTGGCTGAAGAATGTTGCATTTTTGTAATAGATTTTTGTTGTTACAGTTTGTTTGCAGTTGCTTGAAGGTTGAAATTGTGTTGTGTTAAACTGCATATTTCACTGCTTTCTGTTCTGAAAGGCGCATGCTTTAGTTTGACATGGCTAACAGTGGTTAGGCCATTCATAAAAATAATTGTGTTTCCTGTAACGACTTGATCAAAAAATGGGTAGGTAGGTAGGAATTTTTTGTTTTAAATTTTTTTTGTCAAAAATATGGACATTCATATATTAGATATTTCTCATCTAGAATACATTATATACTCAGCTTTATGCATGTATACAGCTGGAATACTGCTGCTGCAGAATTATTTAATCAGTAAGTCAAGAAATCCATCAATCTATTATTAACCTTTAGTTTATCATTCAAAAAAAAAAAAAAGCCGACCCAGAACTTTTTTTTTCACTGACAATAAGATGGGCAGGTCGGGTTACAGGAAACACATAATTTTTTTGTGGATGGCCTTAAGGTACTTGTGAAAGGATGATAAAACCTGAAGACTAAACAAAATGGGAGAATTTAAGTTTAAGGTGTAAAATATTAAAAACAGTGTAAAATATTCTATTCCATTGAACATTTACTGCATATTTCAGTGATTGTGAGAATTAGCCAAATCACAACCATCTTGTGAACAGTTACCAGGTGCCAAAAAAGAGTGGTGTATCGTCTGCTGTTGCATTCAGGACTGCTGGAAAAATGTTATGAACATGGACTAAATACTATCATGTTGTTGTGGTGCATGTTTTTACATGTTACTTTGTGGCCAAGCAGTATTTGTTTTCTGATCCAGGTTCTCCTGTTAAAGCACAAAACCTTCCTCTGAAGGAGGGCAGGAAGAGGTTGTCTGTGGATGATCCCAGGCCACAGAAATACAGAAACGTTCACATTCGCAGGTTTTTGAATTGGTACCTCCGTTGCATCAAGAATAACACGCGTTGAAGGGTACATTTTCCTGAAACCAACTGGCATGGTAGCCTCCACAACAGATTTGGATGGCCAGATGTCTATCTCTTGGAGTTGGAAATAAATGAAATTGATCCATGTACAAACAATTCTGGAAACAGTAGTTTCACTAACGTTGAACAAAAGTGACAGCTCCACATCATCTTTTGACTGTCTCAGCTTCATTAAAGTTAAAAACAATTGATCATGTGGAGACAATAGCGAACATTTGTAGTTTAAATCAAAAGCTGCCGGGCCAAGAATATTGAAGAAAAACATGAAATATTGATAATCATAAAAACCAGTGTAGTAAGACATTGCTTTGGGATTGTTTTCAAAGTTATCGACTGAAAATCTATTTTGATTGCTGGGCAAAGAGCACTGCACCCCCTGATCTGTTGTGGATGAGGTTGAGATGGTCTCAATGGCTGGCAATTCCTCATTTCCAACGGATTCAAAACACGCCACATCGGGCACGTCTTCCACAATCATTTGCATCTGGACATCTGGACTTTTGCCCGTCCTCTCCAGTTTCCTCATGGGCTTGGTGTCAGATGGCCAGAAAGTAAAAACTGATGGAACAGCATTTGCTCGAAGTCTTTTCCTTTCACCTGAAATTTGAATGGACAGTTTTCACGTGTTAGTTCTAATGAGTGCAAAGAAGATTTTTTTTAAATTTATTTTAATACAGCAAGCCATTAAGACTAGTGCCGGAAATATTTAAAACTTCGAATATTTCACGTTGAAAAAATTCTGCTAGATCTATTTAATATTACAATTTGACCTGATACCTCTATTATTAGTAAGCCATATTTACAAATAATTTATAACTATCAGTTTTAATTGGTAGGCCTGCATTCAAGTCTACACTGCCGCCAGGTATAGCTGACGGTAGGGGGAATAAACAATACTGATTTCCATTTTAAAATGCAGATCTCTCTACGAAATAGCAATCCTACCTAGTAACGAAACTGGCCGATAATCTTCTTCTCTGAAGTGCGCTCTGCAGACCACGTCCAGCTTTTTAGGGTCCCATAGTTGTCGGGTTTGCGGGTCGATTCGCTTGATAGCAACCCTCCATTTTAATCTAATGTTAGCGTCTCGAGGGAATCGATGTCCTCCAGTGTTCCCCTTACACCCAGGTACGCAACAATATTGCGGCATTGCTGTAGAAGAGTTACATTTAACACCAGACGGTCGCCGACATACAGATACACTCGGCCATGCCGGTGGATATGTGTATCGCTGATGGAACAGTGGCGCCACAGGGGAGATAACTCTGAGCGGGGGGTCCCCCATTACCACTTCGGTTATATAAGCCTATGTATTCAAGCACTAGAAATTATCTGGGAGATCAAATACACATTGACACAGTTTCATTTTACAGCAGGTTACACATACAGATGAAAGACGTCAGGTGAAGTAAATTTGGACAGTGTGAGTTCAACTCCAGCTCATGCTGGCTTCCTCTCCGGCCGTAAGTGGGAAGGTCTGCAAGCATCCTGCGGATGGTCGTGGGTTTCCCCCGGGCTCTGCCCGGTTTCCACCCACCATAATGCTGGCTGCCGTCGTATAAGTGAAATATTCTTGAGTACAGCATAAAACACCAATCAAATAAATAAATAAATAAATAAATCACACTGTATGGCAGTGGTCAGGTTTATTGGTGGAGGAAACCATGACACCAGGAGGAAACCAAGGTGATAAGAGGAATAACCAGAGCGCCAGGAAGAAACCAGGGCTCCAGGAGAAAATCAGGAGTAAAACTCAGTGTGCCAGGAGGAAACGGGGCGCCAGGTGAAAACAGAGGCACAAGGAGGGAACCACAGCATTGGAGGAAACCAAGGCACAAAGAGTAAACCAGCCTTAGCTATATTTCACTTTGATTTATGACAATTCTACATGACGGAGAAGAAAACCAGGACCCGAGCAAAGGGGAAAACAACTGCACATACCTGGCGGAGTTACCTGATGTAACGCCTTAGTCACCGAACAGTTATTAATGAGAAATGGATTTTAAAATGTGACCTACATAATTGTCAAGGGCTATTGGTCTAAAGTAGGACTATGCTACTCAGACATGTTGGATTGGTCTACATTTAGCTAGGGTACAAGTGCAACGTTAACTCTTACCACTGTGTGTTATACAAGTTGAATATTGATTCTAGTTTTATTAACCCATGTTTTACAGCTTAAACAACCGACATGGTGAAATCATCCATTGCTTGTACATTATTACTCAAGTAATATATAACATCAGAAATGAAATGTCTAACATGACAGTTAAGTCACTACAAACTACATCAAAAAAAAAAGCAAAAAACAAAAAAAAATTCATTTCTTTTGTTTCATTTAGACAAATAAACAGTGCTTCTTACATCTCTTCTGAATGAAAATTTCTTGGTTGTAGAATTCGAAGACTGTCAGACACCTAACCAATACAAATCGATATTACAAGGAATGTACAAAGAGCGACAACTGCAGGTAGCGCCCTCTATGATGTCACTTTTGCATATTAACAGACCTTATTTTAAACCATCTTTCGTTTTTAAATGAACCGAGTGTATAATTATAGCGTGTTTCTGGAGTGGTTTTCTAACGGAAAAATGGCCTCGCGTAATGTGGTAATATTTAATGCATGGTCATCGTGCACTACATGCCTGAATTTGCTTTCAAAAGTTTATCTGGTACCAGTCCATGAATTCAGTCTTACTACGTTTATTTTCATGCACATCAAAAAAGTCGAAAACCCCCTTCAAAATTCTTTCTTTTTTTGTGTTCGTTTGTTTTCTTTTCTTTCTTCCTTCCTTCAGTACCGTACTTCAAGAGTTGTAGGCCTGCCGGTAGACGTAGCCTACCGGCATTAATGAATGGATTTTGATATTACAAACATTTACCGACCTGAACTTGTTGATAGGCCTACAGCTCTTTGGGCAAAATGTGGTAAATTACCACTTCGGTTATATAAGCCTATGTATTCAAGCACTAGAAATTATCTGGGAGATCAAATATACATTGACAGTTTCATTTTACAGCAGGTTACAAATAAAGATGAAAGACGTCAGGTGAAGTAAATTTGGACAGTGGTATCCTGTATGTAATCCCGACCGTAGTGCACAGTTACCAGACATGACACCCCAAGCAGTCCAACGACACTGCATGATACAAGACAAGAAACCTCAACCATTCAGAGTGAACTCTCACCAGACCACTGATACCAGAACTGACTCCAAAACAAATTCTGGTACACTGATACCAGGCATTGCCTCATAACAACCATATCACACTGATACCACAAGACATCAACCATTCCAAGGACACTGATACCAGAAATAACACAGACACTGGTATCAAACCTGACACCCCAACCAGCCCAAGGACAAAAAGACACTGATACCAGAAATGACACCCAATGAGTGAAAGCACACCGATACCAAAAATGAGACACCAACTAGTCTAAGGGCACTAGTACCAGACATAACACCCCAACCAATCCAAGAACACCGATACCAGACATGACACCCCAAAAGGTAAAATGACATTGATACCAGACATGACACATCAACCAGTAAAGGGACACTGATACCATGACACACCAACCAGTCAAAATACACTGATACTGGCCAAAAAACTAGATACCAGGAACAACTGCAGCCAAAAACATGACAAACTTCATCTGCAACACTGGTACAGACATGACACCCTAACCAGTTCAAGGACACTGATACCAGACATGGCACCCCAACTAGTCCAATGACACTGATACCAGAAATGACACCCAACGAGTGAAAGCACACCGATACCAAAAATGAGACACCAACTAGTCTAAGGGCACTAGTACCAGACATAACACCCCAACCAATCCAAGAACACTGATACCAGACATGACAACCCAAAAGATAAAATGACATTGATACCAGACATGATACATCAACTAGTAAAAGGACACTGATACCATGACACACCAACCAGTCAAAACGCACTGATACTGGCCAAAAAACTAGATACCAGAAAAACTGCAGCCAAAAACATGACAAACTTCATCAGATGCAGCCAAATACATAGCAAACTTCATCAGTAATATGTGGTACACCTGCAGCCAAGTACTTGGCAAACTTCATTTACAACATAGGGTACAGCTGCAGCCAAATACCTGACAAACTTCATCAGTAACACATGGTGCACCTGCAGCCAAATACTTGACAATTAAATATTTTTAGTACCTCAGAGTACCACCTGCTGCCAAATAGCTGATAACCTCCTCCAGCACTGTATGCACGGAGTGAAAACGAAATATTAAACCAACAATTAAAATTGCCACATTGTCTTGTTTAAATTTTATTTTACCACAGTCAAAAGTTAACAATGGTCTCAAATGAACCGATGTGAGTTGAAAGGGTTTAAGAATCAAAAATACACTATATACATGTTTACTGTCTCTCTGTTATAACCATGGCTCTCATCAACTGGCCCACTCTAAAATACGTACATGTAAATGAATCCTTCCTGAGCTGTACTTGATCATAAATATTGCTGACAGGGAGGGTTTTTTACTATTCTGGTCACCAACCTGGAGCACAAGTATATACATGCTTCACTCTCAATAACCTATTTCTGATGTCATTGGGGTTCTACCCTTGGAAAAGTCATTTGGAAAAATGTGATGTTAGCTCAAAAATGTTGAATCGAGTACCACTCTTGTAACATAAAGCAGAATCAAGTACCACTCTTGTAACATAAAGCAGAATCGAGTACCACTCTTGTAACATAAAGCAGAATCGAGTACCACTCTTGTAACATAAAGCAGAATCGAGTACCACTCTTGTAACATAAAGCACAATTAGCTTTCAGAACCCATCATTTTATTTATGCATTTGATTGGTGTTTTACGCCTTACTCAAGAATATTTATAACACTTATAACGCAGTGGTCATCATTATGGTGAGAGGACATAACCCATAACCATCTGCAAGTTGCTGCCAGACCTTTCCACGTTCGACCAGAGAGGAAGCCAGGATGAGCTGAACTTGAATTCACAGCCACCGCATTGGTGGGAGGCTACTGGGTCATTTCGCCGTGCTGGCATTCTTACCACTTAGGCCACTTGGGCCCCTAAAACTCAACAAGGCCAAGGCAAGTGAAGTCTGTGACTGTCACACAACAGTCACTCGTTTGTACTTTGCAGTCTCTCAGTTAATCAACTGTGGGGTGTTTCATACTTTTTATTGGCCAGGTTAACAATACAAGACTTTGTGCTGAGCTCAGTTACAGATACATATTACCTACATATGCACAGATTTTTCATTAACTCAAACACTGTTAATACACCATTTATCAGTGTGCTTGAAAAAATATCATATTCAAGTCACTCTCCCATTCTGTACAGCTTTTAGGCACCAAAAATAACTACTTTAAATAAATTTGTCCACTGTTTATTGCACATGTACATGTTCATGCAAATTGCAGAAAGTTGATAATAAACAACTTTGAAGCAAAATGTCAATTTCTCACTGTGACAAGTTCAACTTTCAATCTATTTGCCTCACAGAAGGGAAAGCAAGTGCTCTTCCCACGTCACATATAGCCATACATTAAAACATACCATCAATGAGGTTCTGTCAGTAGTATATGCTGAGATATTATGCCAAATGGTTTCAAGATCTCAGGGTGTCACTTCCCAAGAACTTTTCCAAGTGCACTCTGAAAAATGTTTAAGCAGAAAAAAATATTATTTTAAAGTGAAGAGTTTTATATGATGGTTGACAAAATAATGCTATGCATGTAATTTTTGTCCAGAATAGCTTTACAAACTCTTCCCTGATAACAGAAAGCTGATTAGAAGTTCAAGCATACAGTATGCGTGCAGTTGAGAAAGGGAGACAATTCTGGTGCTCTGGAGAACAAGTGACTTTTTACCATTCACCATCATATGATTTAATAGCCTGTAAAGGATTAGGGCAAAAAAAAAGTGACAAAGGTCAACAAACGTGTTAAGAGTTTTTTCTTTGTTTTTTGCACATATTATACACTTAATGTTAACACACTTCATGTACCGAGGACCAACCTTATGATTAACACACATACAATTTAGCACTTTCATATTACATGACAAATAATAATAAATAGAGCCAAGGCATAAAGTTCTGATAATATGCTTGTCAAATAAAAACATGACATGGAATATGGCATTATAAGAACAAAAAGTATATATTAAATGAGACCAAGAAAAAATAATTACACGCTGATATACACATAATGTAGATAAATAAAATACATGGACATGTTTTGGAAAAAAGTATTGCTTAAATACATGTGACTACCACAGAGCACCGCTGATGTCCACTCTCTACAAAGAGAGGTAGATATTGCATAAGAACAGTTTTACAATATTGTACAGTGTTTTCTTGTCACTCTACTTTGTTGTCTTTAGGGGCCTCTGAAGGTGGCCCTGGAGGACGGACCACCTCAGGTGTGCTGGCCACCTTCTCTGCTGACTTACTGCGTTTCCTTCCTCCAGAGCATAGTCTGTTACATGTCCTCAGTAAGCAGCTCAATATTCTCAGTATTAAGGTTAAAAGGGAGACGGTGAGGAGTAAGGCCACAAGCACTACAGCAAGAGATGTGACGAAGGTCAACTGGAACGTTTGTACAGACATTATGGTATCTATATGTCGACAAAGGAATTACGGAAAGATCATAAAAATAGCATACAACTGAGTGGACAAAAAAGTTTCACCACACTGTAACTTAACAGCTTACAGCTGCAGATACCTAAACTGAAGCCAGGTCAAGGTATACTTCAGCCTACAGAGTTCAATTATAACAGCAGCGCGGATTTGTATCACAGTTCACCACAAGTCTCTCTCTACGTAAGGATCAGGCACCCTTGTTGAAGCAAAAATTTCAGTTCACTAGTTCACTGCATTCGGATCCTCCTTAATCAGAAAATAGGCTCTCACTGTCCCCTTTGATGTATGAATGTCTTCATGAACTTTGACAAGAGCCCACAGACTGAGTCCATAAGCCAGGGTTGGCAGTCCTGTTCAACAGAAACAAGGAATGGTGTGTGAACATGGTCAAGTTGCACATTCAACAAATACATGACAACCTTCCTCAGTGGTTTTATAAAGTAAACACTCGAGTACACACAGTACAAAGTCAAAACAATCCCAAACAGCAGATTTACTTTACTTTTACTATGATTTTCGTAGGTCCTATTTTCTTTCTTTGGCATTTTTTGGTCATTTTCTTTCCTTCACTTCTGAAGTAGAGATAATCATAAGTTTATTTATATTATTTTTAAGTTAAAGCATGTGTGAATGTGTGAATGATACAACCGCACACATGATTCTTCAGTCCTAAGGAGGCTAGATATGAATGATAAACACACCCACCAAGGTTAATCAGCTTTAACCACGTGAAAAGTTGATCTTCTTGATCCAGGTCCTCCACTGGCCGCTTGCTGCAGTGATATTTGACAAAAGGCCAGCAGCCAGCACGAAGAATATGGTAGTTTACTTCATCAACACACCAGTTAAAATGCGACCGACCAAACTGATCATTCACAACATCTCGCTGATAAACACAGAATGACGTCCAGTGGGGCTTTCGCTGTTGCAAATGGCACGTCAATACTTCTGATGCAAAGGGCTTTCCTGATGATTTGCCTTTATGCTGGATGTAATGTCGAATTAAGAGGTTAACTCTGTTTATCATTGAGTTTGCCACTAATTTTGTGAACGAGACACGAACACTCTGCAAACAGAAAATGAGATATAAAGGTTCTAGTTGTATATTTATATTCTTTCGGACGAGTAACATATAGGTGGTTTGCGATGGCAGCCATCTTTGAGGTAAGTTTTGTATATTGCCCATTGTATGCCCTTATCAGCCAATGGCATCTGTCCAACTTATTGCATCTCTGGCAATAGACACCCAGTGGGCAATACGTAAACTTACCTCAAAGATGGCTGCCATTGCAAACCAGCTACAGAATGATCAATGAGAACAATACAATACTGTCACTATGACGTGACAGCAACCTCAGATTAACAAATCTCTTAATGAATTTATGCCTGAAAAAAAAGTACTTCAACTGCTTTCCTCTGCACAACACAATATAGAACTAAAAGTAGAATCATGCCGATTTCTGATGCATTACTACTGGTCCAAATTTCGACACTTCCAACACATTTCGCTTTCTAACCTCTTGTAAATTGAGAAATCTGATAACCAAATAACCAGCAGGTTACACAGCATCGAGAATCGGAAACAGGTTGCTTAGGTACATACAATAATACGTCCTAAAAGTCGAGACAACGAGGAACGCAGAACTTGTCAGAGCTGACAACTTCACCTTGCTGTCGTTGTTGACATATATGGCGGGATATCCGAAATTCTGAACATGATTGTCTCCCCTGGTTTGGTCGTTTCATTTGGGGATCCCTGGCACATACATTTATTTATTTGTTTGATGTTTTACGCCGTACTCAAGAATATTTCCATGGCACTCATGCATACAGTTCAACACACATGTTTTTTGTTTGTATTTTTTTTAACTGGAACACTCCAACTAGATAACATTATAGGTCTTAAATGCAATATAACCTAAACATTGAGTAGGCCCCCGAATATTCACTTCAAAAATAAAGGCGTTGGGGATCTCCTTTTGACTATTTTTTGTTTTTGTTTAGATAAGTAGAGCTGTAGACCTACAGGTTATATCTGAGATTCAAATAAAGGTCTAGAGGGCCTATCATATTCAAGGTTACACATATCCAAGAACTTTTCTCACAAACATTCGTTACCCGAGTGACCAAAATTATACTATTCTGTTAGAAAACTGATATTTTCCACCAGAGGTACTATATATATATATATATAGTGTTACGGCCCAAACTGTCTGTATTATAAAGAGATGGCTTGTTCGAAATACACGATAGTTTAGCCGCACAAAAAAGTAACCAAAACCAGCAGATTTTATTTTACAACAATTTATTAGCTTTAACAAGAACAGATAATAAGACTTATACAAATACTAAAGTGCTTAAGTTTAACAAGAAAGGATAGCAGTAGGGGCCTATCTATACAAATGTAAGACCTGTTTGTCTGCGGTCGAATCACCTGCGAGACTATCTTACGTTGTCGGGTGGACACGTGACTGGCTTTTGGGGAAACAAGTGTTAAATATATGCTGGACAAAGAACGCAAATGCTCTGCTGGGTTTTCACATGTGCCACAGCCTGAGAATTTATTATTTAAGACAGAGGTAATCAGTATGAGAGTAGGGGTATCTGTAAATATGTTCCTTTCCCTTCCTTCCTTCCTTCTGAGTTTGGATAGTTTCACAAGGGGAAGCAGCCTGGAGGGTAACGTCTGGCAGTCAAGACGGTACAGCACCTGGGTGAAATGTATGAATGAAGACTGGCTGTGATCTTGGTAAAACACGTCTTGACTGCTCGGCTGTCTTGGAGGGAATGGGGAGAGCTACTAGAGCTTTCAAGTATTAATGAGTAAACAATTTAGAACGTAGCTTTCAAAGACTTAATAGAAGTGCCATATGATCATAACAGGTAAGTTAAACAAGTTAAGGTGTTGGACATGATTATTAACCCAATTATATAAGACATGTTACATGTGTGTCCACATGTATACACAGCGACCTGTACACATACATGTAGGTCAAGGTAGGTTGAAGTTGAGAGGTCAGCCTGACAGTCAGACCATAATGCATGTAACGTTTAAGCATGGCATCTAGAAACCAAGTGACATCATGCTAACAATGATTGCAATATAGTCAATACTAGAGAGGCCAAGGGTCACAGGGTTACCGGTATCCTGTTTAAGAGAGGCATCTAAACATAATGTCGAGTACGTTGCCAGGCTTATAAGGGGCCAGGCTCGCATTAGAAATTTAGATGACTCAGTGTATCCATATGATGGGTACAAATGCATTTTATGATGCCAGGTCATATCTCATATATAACAAGACATACTGGTCTATGCCAGCTGACCTTCACCTCCAACCAAAACATAACATTCGTAAATTACTCTTTCGATCATTTAACATACAGGTTACAAATCAATAGTGTAGGCTAATGTATGCATTAATAATCTGAGTGGTACATTTTTATGCTAGGGGCTGCATACATTTTGTACAACCCAGAACGGTTACCGCATGAAGAACAATAATACGGGTCACGCAGGGTATTTTGATAATATCTATAAACTAAATACAATATTACCAGGCGATAGCCTATATGCATATTAACTGTATATACAAAGTTAATATCTATATATATATATGTATCTATCAACAATAATAACAAATGCTTACTGACTGGCCATAGAGAACATGAACACTGGACTCAAAATGTCAAAGTCCAAAAGCATGATAAATTCCAGTATATGTGCATCTGCAGTGATATGTAATTTCTGAGGATTGTGTTGTGTTAGGACAATCACAGGCATAATTAAATACAAAAACTCAGAACAGTTACAAGTGGTTGGTCTTGTACTGAGTTTTAATTTGGCCTGTGTACTGCTGGTGCAGCCATCTTGTTTAGCCACTTGATAGAGGCTGGGCTGATAGGATGAGATTAACCAGCGGGGGTCATCAGGGGCAATAGATGCCAAGGAGAAATTAATCCCTTCCAGATGTGCTGCCACCTTGCTTACATACACTGGGGTAATACACATGTCTGTAGCTACTGGAGGCTGGCATGGTCAGCTCAAACAAAGGAATTAAGCTTGACCATGTGTTAACCAGTGTAAAAGGAACTATCTGTTCTGGAAGTTAGGAGATCAAGTTAAGTTTAGGCAAAAGCTAGTAGTTGATACATATAATCCTTAAATTCCAGATCAATTTAAGTAAACAGTGGTCACTTTTAAAACTAGTGAACTTAAGTGGGTTAATGGTTCCAATGTGGAGGTTTATCCCAAACTAACACAGCTAACCAAATATTTTCACTGTAAACAGGTTGATGGGAGAAGCAGTTATCCCACCTGTTTCTTGGCGTAAATTCCTGAAATCTATTCAGCCAATCCTTTTAGAATGTGTGTATCTCTTTGCAGAGATCACACTAACTTGTGAATAGCTGACCAAAGTAATAACTTAAATTACTCAAAAAGATGTGCATAATATATCCTATATGGCACAGTCAGATAAGTGCATATGTGACAACAATTACATATATCAATTTATGGAAGTGTTCTGAGACCACAAGGGTTAAATTCTTACCTGGGTGAAATGTATGAATGAAGACTGGCTGTGATCTTGGTAAAACACGTCTTGACTGCTCGGCTGTCTTGGAGGGAATGGGGCTAAAACAAAGGGCCACATGGCAAGGCTGGGGTGTGGAGGTCATGTGACCTCCCACCCCCTCTCAGGCCATGGGCACTCCCCCACAAGCATAAGGCTTGGTTACTGATGTGACTAGCTTACTGGTGAACACCCAGGGCAGATCTGGCCTGGAGATTTGGGCAGATCTGACCTGGGGGTTTACACTCTCCCCCCCTAAAAAGGACACGGGAAGCCTCCAACTAGAGCGACGTGGTCCACTCAGCCAAGAAGTCAAGTGCGCGCTACCAAGTCAGAGCACTTGCCCACTCACCCAAGTAGATACCCCTGTGGTACTTCATGGACAGAACACTTTAAAAGCGATGATTTCTGTTATTGTCCCTGGTATCCGGAGAATCACTGCTAGAGTCCCTGTCTTGTGCCAGCGTCACACGCACTCGCTTTGCTTCCTGGAGAGTAGGTACTGTGGCCCTCCTTTTCATTCCAAGGGCCAGCCATAGGTTTGGACAGTTCTTCTTTTGCCTGTCCTTCTAGGTGTTGGCCTGATGACTGAGCGCAATGTACAGTCGACTCTCTTTCCCGATGTTCAGGCTGGATGTAGAGGGATTAGATGCATGCGCCGCCGTCGAGGGGCTACATGGCATATGAACCATACTGGGCATAGCAGCCGGGGGTTCGCCAGGCCTGTCGTCCACCGTCGAGGGGCTGCTGGGTGTGACAGCAACGCTCCGTGCCTTGATGGGCTTGGTCACCTCAGTAGAGGGATCAGATGCATGCGCCGTCTCTGTCCCCTGTGGGCTGTGGACTGTCTCTCTTCCTGAAAATGTCCTTTAGTGTCCTTACTAGGCAAGCTCTGGCTTCCTCTCGCTCTCTCCTGAATACATCACACTCCAGTTGGACGTTGATGAGCTCAGCTTTCAGGGACTGGATCTCTAGCAGTAATGCTTCCATATTGACCTGTAACATAAGAAAAGCGAGCCAGATAAAAAAGAACAAAGCATGCCAATATTGCCTACCAATGGTCCTACATATTTCTTAAAAACCATGCGTAGTGCACTATACAGAGCATATTTAAAATTTTAGAAGTTTTAAATGGAAAAGGAATGGTACTTATCACCAGACAGAAAAAAGGGGTAATGTCAAAATTCTGTACTTTATCAAGAGCGATATCCATTATTACCCAAAATTCTACAAAAAGTAACAAAAAGGACTGGGGTACCCTGTTCAAAGCACCCATGTGAGAGTTTGCTCAGGTTATACCCAGACCATATACTTGCTGTAGGCAACCCCGTATGGATCATAAGTGAACCTTCGGGGAGGTTGCCTCTGGCGTTCGGAGCGTCTTATGGAGTCCTGCGACGTGGTCTCCACAGGTAGAGGGATGTCCTCGTCCATCTCATTGGAGGCTCGTCCGGGACTGGTGTCATCAGTTGAGGATGTCTGCACCGTCGTGGGCATCGCTGGTTCAGAGTCCACATTGTCTGCCACGGGAGTACTATCCACTTCACCTTGCTGATCTTCCACGAGGGTTTCCACTGGAGGATTTTCCAATGCTTCAATGGCTTGATCAGGTCGTAGGTGGAACGGCTGCCGTGGGACAAACTCTGGGCAGTTCGGATTTAATGGCCGTGAATTGACTGCTGACGGGGCGGTTTCTTGTTCTGGGCCTGTAATTGGCTCCACAACATGTCCCCCTGCATCCGAAAGCGTCGCACAGTACCATCTGTCACCACACTCAAGTTTAATGGCATGTGCCCTTTTGTCATAATAGCCCTTATTGCGGATTGCTGTAGGACGGTTTGAGGAAGCCGGGGTCTCTGATTGTCCTTTTAATGCCTCAGAGACCCCTCGGAGTTTAAATCCGCAGAGGTGGAGTTTGACTCATTTTGGCGAATTTGTGTGTAAAAGTCATCTCTCTCCTTGGTGCGTTGCCACACCAAAGCCTGATTTGGAGAATTTCGGCACCTGGGTCTGCTGTGATCCCACTGTCCGCAGTTGTGACAGAACCTGCGAAATTTAGTTGTCTTCTGACCATTTTTCTTGGGCTCCTGCTCCTTGTTTCTCACCAGATGGTCCTGATCAGGTTGTTTGGTAAGGGAGTGAGTCTGACTTACAAGGGAAAAGATCTTCTGTATGTCAGCCTTTAAGTCGCGGAGTTCGGAACTACCAGACTCCACTGTCTCAGAGGTATTGTGTACATGATTCCGGGCTTTTGCCTGGGTGGGAAATAGCACATCGTCTTTTTCTACATCCCTTACTGCATCCATGAGTTCCGGGAGTGATGGAGATGCACCAGTTTGAAAGCGTGCATTCAAAATGCTGTACACGTTTGGATTCCGATTGGTCGTGCGGAACTGTGTAAGTCGAGTTTGATCGACTTCAGTCTGAGACATGGGCTTGCTTAGTCTGAGCTTCTGCAGCTCGACTTCAAGCCGTATCAGGTACTCCGATGGTAACTCACTGGGAGTCGGTGTCAGAGAAAAGAATTGCTTCCAAGTGAGGACATCATCTTTTTTTCCTCTGTACAACCGTCTCAGGTAAGAGATCATTTCGTCTGGCTGCTTGTTCTCCCCAAGACCTAGCACCATATCAAGGGCTGGTGACAGCAAACTGCTCATCAACCGCTGACGTTTGGACGATGCAGTCAGCGTCTGGTCATCCTGAATTATGCGCATTTGTTGGCACCATTCCTCATGAGAACTTTCCCCACTCTTCACCGGGTAGGTTCCAGAGAATGGCTTCACTCGGTAAAAGTGGGGGCTTGGCCTTTCCCAAAAGATGGGCATTTGCTGACTCCCTTGAGGGGCTTGCATTGGGCTATGTGCCGAACTTGTATGTTGATCAACTGGTGTGGCAGCTGCTGAATGAACATGGGCTGCTGTCACATATGAGGTCTTCTGCCGTAATACCTCAGGGGCAGGAGTTGGGGCAGATGCTAATGGCTGGCCATCAGCCACTACAGGTGGGGTAGGTGTTGTTGGCTGGATATTAGGCATCACAGGGGCTTTCTCACTAGAGGCAACCAAACAAGCATTCTTCATTAGCTCAGTGATCTGCCTCATGAGCATTTCATTATTTCGCTGAAGTAAGTCCAGCATCCAAGAGTTTTGTTTTGCTAGTTCCTCCTGGACATCTCTAGAGATCCAAGATTTTTGTTTTGCTAGTTCATTCTGGACATATCTAGAGATGCCTCCTTTGTCAACCGATCCAGGCAGGCCACTGGCTGAAATGTTTTCCACCAATGGGTGTGGAAGGGGTAGTTGATTGACTGTGACCTCCTCTTCCCTAAACAGCATGGTATGACCCACCCTAAGCATAGTATCCTGGCTGGCAAATTCCACCAAGAAGGTGGGAACCACTCCAGGAACATGTATGACTTTAGACGTCGTACCATAGAGCTCCTCCACTCTCTCCTTAATGTCAGCCTCTCTCGTGTCTTCAGGCAGGTCAGTTAAGGCCACTGACTTTGAGCAGTCTATATGCCTAGACTTCATCAGTTTTTCCAAAGTGCCCTGCTCAATACCAGCCATGATATGTGGCTTGGTGTAGCTAATCTGAAGAGTGAAGCTTGTCAGAGTGGAAAGAGACAGTTAATCACTTCAGTGCGAGCTCAACGAGAGTGTCACTATATGATTTACTGCTGGAGGTAGCTGTGAACAAGAAGACTGACAGACTGTAGATCACATGAAATGGATGTGAACAGCTGTTACTACAGGGTGACGTAGAATGGCAAGAGGTCACTGATTCTCTGTCATGAAAGTGTCTCAGCAATATTTAATAACACCAAAGCGCAATCACGATCGTCCCATTTCGGGCGCCAAATGTAAGACCTGTTTGTCTGCGGTCGAATCACCTGCGAGACTATCTTACGTTGTCGGGTGGACACGTGACTGGCTTTTGGGGAAACAAGTGTTAAATATATGCTGGACAAAGAACGCAAATGCTCTGCTGGGTTTTCACATGTGCCACAGCCTGAGAATTTATTATTTAAGACAGAGGTAATCAGTATGAGAGTAGGGGTATCTGTAAATATGTTCCTTTCCCTTCCTTCCTTCCTTCTGAGTTTGGATAGTTTCACAAGGGGAAGCAGCCTGGAGGGTAACGTCTGGCAGTCAAGACGGTACAGCACCTGGGTGAAATGTATGAATGAAGACTGGCTGTGATCTTGGTAAAACACGTCTTGACTGCTCGGCTGTCTTGGAGGGAATGGGGAGAGCTACTAGAGCTTTCAAGTATTAATGAGTAAACAATTTAGAACGTAGCTTTCAAAGACTTAATAGAAGTGCCATATGATCATAACAGGTAAGTTAAACAAGTTAAGGTGTTGGACATGATTATTAACCCAATTATATAAGACATGTTACATGTGTGTCCACATGTATACACAGCGACCTGTACACATACATGTAGGTCAAGGTAGGTTGAAGTTGAGAGGTCAGCCTGACAGTCAGACCATAATGCATGTAACGTTTAAGCATGGCATCTAGAAACCAAGTGACATCATGCTAACAATGATTGCAATATAGTCAATACTAGAGAGGCCAAGGGTCACAGGGTTACCGGTATCCTGTTTAAGAGAGGCATCTAAACATAATGTCGAGTACGTTGCCAGGCTTATAAGGGGCCAGGCTCGCATTAGAAATTTAGATGACTCAGTGTATCCATATGATGGGTACAAATGCATTTTATGATGCCAGGTCATATCTCATATATAACAAGACATACTGGTCTATGCCAGCTGACCTTCACCTCCAACCAAAACATAACATTCGTAAATTACTCTTTCGATCATTTAACATACAGGTTACAAATCAATAGTGTAGGCTAATGTATGCATTAATAATCTGAGTGGTACATTTTTATGCTAGGGGCTGCATACATTTTGTACAACCCAGAACGGTTACCGCATGAAGAACAATAATACGGGTCACGCAGGGTATTTTGATAATATCTATAAACTAAATACAATATTACCAGGCGATAGCCTATATGCATATTAACTGTATATACAAAGTTAATATCTATATATATATATGTATCTATCAACAATAATAACAAATGCTTACTGACTGGCCATAGAGAACATGAACACTGGACTCAAAATGTCAAAGTCCAAAAGCATGATAAATTCCAGTATATGTGCATCTGCAGTGATATGTAATTTCTGAGGATTGTGTTGTGTTAGGACAATCACAGGCATAATTAAATACAAAAACTCAGAACAGTTACAAGTGGTTGGTCTTGTACTGAGTTTTAATTTGGCCTGTGTACTGCTGGTGCAGCCATCTTGTTTAGCCACTTGATAGAGGCTGGGCTGATAGGATGAGATTAACCAGCGGGGGTCATCAGGGGCAATAGATGCCAAGGAGAAATTAATCCCTTCCAGATGTGCTGCCACCTTGCTTACATACACTGGGGTAATACACATGTCTGTAGCTACTGGAGGCTGGCATGGTCAGCTCAAACAAAGGAATTAAGCTTGACCATGTGTTAACCAGTGTAAAAGGAACTATCTGTTCTGGAAGTTAGGAGATCAAGTTAAGTTTAGGCAAAAGCTAGTAGTTGATACATATAATCCTTAAATTCCAGATCAATTTAAGTAAACAGTGGTCACTTTTAAAACTAGTGAACTTAAGTGGGTTAATGGTTCCAATGTGGAGGTTTATCCCAAACTAACACAGCTAACCAAATATTTTCACTGTAAACAGGTTGATGGGAGAAGCAGTTATCCCACCTGTTTCTTGGCGTAAATTCCTGAAATCTATTCAGCCAATCCTTTTAGAATGTGTGTATCTCTTTGCAGAGATCACACTAACTTGTGAATAGCTGACCAAAGTAATAACTTAAATTACTCAAAAAGATGTGCATAATATATCCTATATGGCACAGTCAGATAAGTGCATATGTGACAACAATTACATATATCAATTTATGGAAGTGTTCTGAGACCACAAGGGTTAAATTCTTACCTGGGTGAAATGTATGAATGAAGACTGGCTGTGATCTTGGTAAAACACGTCTTGACTGCTCGGCTGTCTTGGAGGGAATGGGGCTAAAACAAAGGGCCACATGGCAAGGCTGGGGTGTGGAGGTCATGTGACCTCCCACCCCCTCTCAGGCCATGGGCACTCCCCCACAAGCATAAGGCTTGGTTACTGATGTGACTAGCTTACTGGTGAACACCCAGGGCAGATCTGGCCTGGAGATTTGGGCAGATCTGACCTGGGGGTTTACACAAATACTAAAGTACTTACGGTGTCAAGTCCAAACGGACGCATATATTCCACAATATATACCACACAGGCATAAATGCTCAGAGGCAAATTCACAAGAGGGAAAATCCACAGTATAACTGAGTGTATGACGAAATATACACAAAATTCCACAGACAGGGTCCGTGTACTAATAAGCACATAACAATAGGTTGCTGCAAGAGCTTCCCACGTACGACTGGAGAGTAAGTGAGTGAGTGCTTATTGTCGAACTTAACAATTTTTTAGTTATATGACGACGAAGGAGTGCATGTAGCCTACGTGTAATGTGCGTACTTGATGTCCTACGGATTTTACCTAGTGCTGTTTGACTGAGACGTCTGTCCAGGATTGACCCTGGATCTTCCGCCCCAAAAACGGACTCTACATACCAGCTGAGCCACCGGGGCCGGTGGTACGACGGGAGAGGAAGTCAGCATGATATTATATATAGATGTAAACTGATCAGTTGGAATAGGCCTATCCCATTGGGCTAGATGCATTGGATTATAGCGTAGGGATTGACGGAAATTTAAAACCAGCAGTTGAGGTTGGCTCGATAGGAGCCCTTCTTCTGGTGATGTATACCTTCTGTGCTGCAATTAATACGTAAGATACCAATTAATATATGACGTTTCAAAGCTGGACAGGCTAGTGTAAGCTCCATGACGTGCTCAGAACTGGACAGGCTAGTGTAATCTCCATGACGTGCTCAGAACTGGACAGGCTAGTGTAATCTCCATGACGTGCTCAGAATTGGACAGGCTAATGTAAACTCCATGACGTGCTCAGAACTGGACAGGCTAGTGTAATCTCTATGACGTGCTCAGAATTGGACAGGCTAGTGTAAACTCCATGACGTGCCCATAACTGGACAGGCTATAGTGTAATCTCATTGACGTGCTCAGAACTGGATAGGCTATTGTAAACTCCATGACGTGCTCAGAACTGGACAGGCTAGTGTAATCTCCATGACGTGCTCAGAACTGGACAGGCTAGTGTAAAGTCTATGACGTTCTCAGAATTGGACAGGCTAGTGTAATCTACATGACGTGCCCAGAACTGGACAGGCTAGTGTAATCTCCATGACGTGCTCAGAATTGGACAGGCTAATGTAAACTCCATGACGTGCTGAGAACTGGACAGGCTAGTGTAATCTCCATGACGTGCTCAGAATTGGACAGGCTAGTGTAATCTCCATGACGTGCTCAGAATTGGACAGGTTAGTGTAATCTCCATGACGTGCTTAGAACTGGACAGGTTAGTGTAATCTCCATGACGTGCTCAGAACTGGACAGGCTAGTGTAAACCTCAAGACGTGCTCAGAGCTGGACAGGCTAGTGTAATCTCATTGACGTGCTCAAAACTGGACAGGCTAGTGTAAACCCCAAGACGTGCCCAGAACTGGACAGGCTAGTGTAATCTTCATGACGTGCTCAGAACTGGACAGGCTAGTGTAAACTCCATGACGTGCTCATAACTGGACAGGCTAGTGTAATCTCTATGACGTGCTCAGAACTGGACAGGCTAGTGTAATCTTCATGACGTGCTTAGAACTGGATATGCTATCGTAAACTCCATGACGTGCTCCGAACTGGACAGGCTAGTGTAAGCTCCATGACGTGCTCAGAACTGCAAACTCCATGACATGCTCAGGGCTGGACATGCTAGTGCAAACTCCACGACGTGCTCAGAACTGGACATGCTAGTGCAAACTCCACGACGTGCTCAGAACTGGACAGGCTAGTGTAAACTCCATGACGTGCCCAGAACTGGACAGGCTAGTGTAATCTCCATGACGTGCCCAGAACTGGACTGGTTAGTGTAATCTCCATGACGTGCTCAGAATTGGACAGGCTAGTGCAAACTCCACGACGTGCTCAGAACTGGACAGGCTAGTGTAATCTCCATGACGTGCCCAGAACTGGACAGGCTAGTGTAAACTCCATGACGTGCTCAGAACTGGACAGGCTAGTGTAATCTCCATGACGTGCTCAGAACTGGACAGGCTAGTGTAATCTCCATGACGTGCCCAGAACTGGACAGGCTAGTGTAAACCCCATGACGTTCTCAGAACTGGACAGGCTAGTGTAAACTCCATGACGTGCCCATAACTGGACAGGCTAGTGTAATCTCCATGACGTGCCCAGAACTGGACAGGTTAGTGTAATCTCCATGACGTGCTCAGAATTGGACAGGCTAGTGCAAACTCCACGACGTGCTCAGAACTGGACAGGCTAGTGTAAACCCCATGACGTGCCCAGAACTGGACAGGCTAGTGTAATCTCCATGACGTGCCCATAACTGGACAGGCTAGTGTAATCTCCATGACGTGCCCAGAACTGGACAGGCTAGTGTAAACTCCATGACGTGCTCAGGGCTGGACAGGCTAGTGCAAACTCCACGACGTGCTCAGAATTGGACAGGCTAGTGTAAACCCCATGACGTTCTCAGAACTGGACAGGCTAGCGTAAACTCCTCGAGTGCTTATAACTGGACAGGCTAGTGTAATCTCCATGACGTGCTCAGAATTGGACAGGCTAGTGTAAACTCCATGACGTGCTCAGAACTGGATAGGCTATTGTAAACTCTATGACGTGCTCAGGGCTGGACGGGCTAGTGCAAACTCCACGACGTGATCAGAACTGGACAGGCTAGTGTAAACCCCATGGAGTGTTTAGAGCTGGACAGGCTAGTGTAAACTCCTGGCGTGCTCATAACTGGACAGGTTAGTGCAAACTCCATGGCGTGTTCAGAACTGGACAGGCTAGTGCAAACTCCTCGCGTGCTCAGAATTGGATAGGCTAGTGTAAACTCCATGACGTGCTCAGAATTGGACAGGCTAGTGCAAACTTCATGGCGTGTTCAGAACTGGGCAGGCTACTGCAAACTCCTCGCGTGCTCAGAATTGGACAGGCTAGTGTAAACTCCATGACGTGCCCAGAACTGGACAGGCTAGTGCAAACTCCACGACGTGCTCAGAACTGGACAGGTTAGTGTAAACTCCATGACGTGCTCAGGGCTGGACAGGCTAGTGCAAACTCCATGACGTGATCAGAACTGGACAGGCTAGTGTAAACTCCATGGCGTGTTCAGAATTGGACAGGCTAGTGTAGACTCCATGACGTGCTCAGGGCTGGACATGCTAGTGCAAACTCCTCGCGTGCTCATAACTGGACAGGTTAGTGTAAACTCCATGACGTGCTCAGGGCTGGACAGGCTAGTGGAAACTCCACGACGTGATTAGAACTGGACAGGCTAGTATAAACCCCAAGACGTGCTCAGAACTGGACAGGCTAGTGTAAATCCCAAGACGTGCCTAGAACTGGACAGGCTAGTGTAAACTCCTCGCGTGCTCAGAATTGGACAGGTTAGTGTAATCTCCATGACGTGCTCAGAATTGGACAGGTTAGTGTAATCTCCATGACGTGTTCAGGGCTGGACAGGCTAGTGCAAACTCCACGACGTGCTCAGAACTGGACAGGCTAGTGTAAACCCCATGATGTGCCCATAAATGGACAGGCTAGTGTAATCTCCATGACTGGACATCTATTAAATACAAATGATCTTCATCGACCATGTAAAGTGTTTCTTGTTTTGAATCTCTGAAATATTTGGTTTTACCTCGTCCGGTACAACAACTAATAGTGATAGATAATCTTTAAAGGCCTGTTGTAGAACAAAAATTGGGGCTCCCTAAACACACTAATGCAAACATCTCCTACATGCTCGGACTCAAGATGAACGCAAATACCTTCAGGTTATTACTGCCTTCAGGCTATTACTACCTTCAGACTATTGCCACCTTCAGGCCATTACCACCTTCAGGCTATCACTACCTTCAGGTTATCACTACCTTCAGGCTGTTACTACCTTCAGGCTATTACTACCTTCAGGTTATTGCCACCTTCAGGCTATTATCACCTTCAGACTATCATTACCTTCAGGCTATTACTACCTTCAGGCAGTTACTACCTTCAGGCTATCACTACCTTCAGGCAATTATTACCTTCAGGTTATTACTAACTTCAAGCTATTACTACCTTCAGGCTATTAATACCTTCAGATTATTACTTTTGTCTTTAAACAATCCCTGACTCATCATTTGATGCCCACCATGTTTCCTTTATATAAGTTAGCTGGGATCCAGTTAAAAGCGTTCAGTCGGTATATAGAAACTTTACGGTATGAATAGTGGCTACTTCACATAGACATGTATCGCCAAGTAAACTGGTGTTTCTCTAACCATTATTTATCTCACACCTGTTAAGGAACGACCAAGGAATGTCTCCTCCACAGTTTTTTTTCTGACGACCGCCTAATATATTCAGTTTTTAAAAGAAAAGACGGCATAAAACAATAAAAAATAAAGAGCTTTCAAGCCAGGTCTAGTGATTATATTTCTTGTTATATACGCTTATTATCCATTTTTGTTGAATCCCTTTTGGCAGAGATGTACAACAAATGTTAGGTATTTGCATAATCTTGAGGATATAATATTATCCTTTATGTGATAATGTTAATAATGTAGCAGCAGGCCCTACTGGTTTTATGGGAGCGCTAATTTAACCACAATCTTATCAAACTTGATGGCTTCCTGTTGTCAAGATTGGGTCCAATGAAACGTGGACAAGAAATTACACGTGTGCTCCTGGTATGTAAGAGATTACTTCTTTCAATACTGATTTAACAACCATATAAATTCTATATAGTACTCACAAATACAAGACACTCGCTTGGTCTCGTTTATCAAAATATTTTTCTATTAAATTTCCGGAAACATTTCGTGAGAGCATATTTAAAAATTTAGTTTATATGGTGAGTGGAAATGTAAGCCTGTGTGCTTAATACTTAAGGCCAACTTGTACTTGTACAGACCTAAGCTAATCATCACCATGGCTTCGAGCCTTTACACTCAAACTGTTCCCAGTGTAAGTTATTGTAAACATGTATACCTTACTATATAGTTTGTTACCAGATGGCAGTAGTCAAATCTTTGATAACGTTGTCAGTTGTAGCCTACCTTGACGGCTCAGAAATATAGAGAATCGTTTACACGGTGGTATTGGTCGTTCTTTCCATACCCAGTCTTAAATTTTACAATTATACTGTGTACCTTGTTTGATCACCCCGACTCGCGGACTTGATTTCCAACTCCACTAGGTTCCCTATTTCGGGGGTGGGATGAAATTTTATCATCTTTTTGATTTCCGTGGCCACACCAATGGCCTATATTTCCCGCGCAATGGCGACTCGGGTCCAAGCTGAATAGTTGTTTTGGAATGTATGAGTAATTAATACATTTTCTACCACCCCATTGATCTGGAAAGGGAAATTTGCTGTCTTTTAGATGTGAGTAACCAGTGTATTCTACCTCCTACAAGCCTCTCTACCCATGACAAGAGTAATGAATCACACCCAAGGGACACGTCAAGGTACGAAAAAAGTAACACTGAAAGTTTCTGTGACTTCTCAGAATATAGCCTTTTAATGCTTTCTCTACCATATAACCATCGGAAGGGAAATTTCCGTTGGTTAAGATGAATAGATAGCCAGTATGTGTTATACCCTGCTGAAGAAAATTTACCTGCCACGGTACAGAAGCTAGCAGACGATGAATATAGAGAAAATAGAAAATAAAGAGGAGCCGAGTGCCTGACTAGCTGTTTTGTTAGTCACAGACAAAATGAAAAGTTATCTAAAAAAAAGGTCATTGTTATACAAGGACAAAGTCCAAGCAGAAGTCAACCTGATTTCATTGGGAAAACGTTATTTCTGTTCCAGTACACATGAAATTGTACAGCTGTTGGTTCTTTATTCTTTTACTTGACATGTATGTGATTATGCAGAACTACTGCGGTCGATCTACAACAGACCGGTCGTACGACATCTGGCATATAAATGGTTTCTCCAGATCACAGTATTCGTCTCCCCATGTGTAATTATCTTCGGGATAATCCAGGACGAGACAGTTCTGTCGGTCGCCGACATTATTAGGTTGTCCTGGTTTCCAGTCCGTGTAGTTCACTCCTCTGTCAGTGTTGGTCCATCTCCAACTTCCTTCTGTGTCCAGGTCGGCACCGGAAGTCCACACGCCGCCATGTTGGGCGGCAATATTAAAATCTGAAAAGGTACCAATTTCCAAAAATATAACAGAAAATAATTAGATGTAGGTTAATACTGAGATCGTCGCAAGAATACTGCAGTTTATTCTTTTGGTAGTGTTGGTATAGCCACTAGTGTTGATTCCACCATGGAGATGAATACAGACGTACGTTTGTTAACGTTCACCTAGTTTCCACCTCTGTTATCTTACGTTACTGATTGCCCTATTCATGAACACCAATCAAACAATGCTACAAGACTAAAAGCTCGTATACCTCCTTGATTATTGATGAAGTTGACAATTAGTTTCTGTTTCTCTTCGTTCTCAACACTGACCAGGTGACCAAAAGGCGACATCTGGCGGCAAGATTTCACTGCTTTCGACCAAGTAGTAGCTGTGGTGTTGAAATACAGACAGACTCGTTCGTCTCCAAAATTGGCTGTATAAGTCGCTAGGGGGCATCTGGGAACATCTATAAAACACTCTTACGTTAAAAACTTGGTATGGGTAGGTAAATGTAGAACTGTAGATCTATCTATTATGGAAGGGTCCACATTTCCAAACTCCTAAAGGTGTCATGAGGTGAATTACCTCAAAATGTATTTAATTTATCAATATAATTAAACACGTATAGCATGGTGAGTAAAATCAGAGCAGCGACGACAGTGTGATGGCTGGCAAATTACAGTTATTTAAAATATTGCTATAAGTGTAACGAGTTAAGTACAAATGTATTATCCCAGATATAATCCTATTTTTATTTGATCTTGTAGGTCGTATATGCTTTATACTCAAATAGAAGGCACATATATTACATTATATACATTTGCTATTTCCCATGTACTAGTATAATTGTTCTCACACAGTGTCAGCAGCATCTGGATCAATAACAGGTTTTGGAGCGTATTATTAGAGACGACTTCACTGTCTATAAAACGCATCAAGCTACCGATGTCTAACATCACCCACGAATCATATAGCGCAGTTTTAACCTTGCTGCCTTGAAGATGATAAACGAGAGGACGTAAACAAGAGTTGGGAGTTCGGAAACAAAACTTTGGTCTACGGAAAGAAAATGAAAGTAGCCAACGGAAACAAATTGGGAGTAGGGTAACTAGTTGGGTGTTCAGAAAATCTTACTTCCACAGCCTGTGTTTGACACGTAGATATCATCGACTCCGATTTTCTGGTCCATTTTATAATAGTTGTAACTGCCAAAATGGTAACTTTTATAGGAGGGCATTTGCCCCTCAATGACCACCTGTGGGTAGACAAACGTTGATCATGAAACCAACAAGCAAATCTCACTGAATCCTGTAGAGTTTAAGGTTATACATAAACAAATGATTGATCGATAGCCGGTTGCGTGAAATGGGTAACATCAGGTTAACCTGAACTGTTGGGACTGTATATGAAATCGGGACAGGCCTAGAGTGCACCCAAGACTGAGTTAACATAACATCATGCATATACATATTTATATACAGAAAATACAGAATTGCCAGTCAGTCAACACAATTAGTCCATGTTTGAGTGTTTAGTTGTCCTTTACCATTACCTCAGGTGGATGCGTTAACATGCATACATGCAAATGATTTATGTGTTTGTTACAATCATGCTCTGTATTATACGGGAAAAATTTACCAATTCATTTCATTCTGGTTTAAGGTGATACTCATAATGTTTTCACTTATATCATGCAGACAAGTTTCATTTAAGGCAACCTGGGTGCTTGGAGAAAGCCACAGATCTCTGACGGGTTACTAGTGATCTATCTCACGTGTGACAAGTTTTATCTAAGAAACCTGAGTGCTTGGAGAAAGCCACAGATATCTGACGGGTTACTAGTGATCTATCCACGTGTGACAAGTTCTATCTAAGGAAACCTGAGTGCTTGGAGAAAGCCACAGATCTCTGACGGGTTATTAGTGATCTATCCCACGTGTGACAAGTTTAATCTAAGGAACCTGAGTGCTTGGAGAAAGCCACAGAACTCTGGTGAGTTACTGGTGATCTATCCCACGTGTGACAAGTTTTATCTAAGGAAACCCTGAGTGCTTGGAGAAAGCCACAGATCTCTGACGGTTACTAGTGATCTATCCCACGTGTGACAAGTTTTATTAAGGATGCTTGGAGAAAGCCAAGCGTGTTACTGGTGATCTATCCCACGTGTGACATACGTCCCACTGGTGGAAGGCAAGTAAACTCCAGCAAAATTTATGTAGGATCACACAAAAGAACACCGATGACAACTTGTTGCGATCAAGACTCAACTAGCAATGGAAGCAAAGGAACTCCTTGTCTAAGGATGAAATTGAACCTATGTTTAGAAAAGGAAAACATATTTTTGATCAAGTAATTACAGAAAAATGGTTAAAAAAGAGTTTTAATTGCTTCTGCCATCCCATTCGACTTTATCAGCTTAACTTTGAACTAATGACATTGTTATGTAAATCACACCATCATCTGCACCCCTACCCACCCCTCCCTCCCTCTATAAATTAGTAAATAAATATACTTTTCTTCACTTTATAAGGAATAAAGATCACAGTATTTTTCCAGGTTTGAAACCAATCTAAATCCCATTTAATCAAGTTGGGTTTAAATCATTGACCTTTGACCTTGTTACTGTATTTGTGGATGTGAATAGCTCGAAATAGATCTATTGGGTAAACCCATTCCATGTAAGTCGATCACATATTTACAGTCATATTTGTAAAGCAGTTATTTACGATCGCATCTATCCCTAAAGTCATTCATTGTAAATTCATTAAGGGAAGAGGGTTTAAGAAGTGACGACCAGGCCCCAAGTTCAACCTCAGATCTGAGCTCCAAAGCATTTGTGACCTAATGACCAGTAGAGCGGTAACCCTGGTAATCCAGTTTTGATGGACCAAAACAGGCTTTACATGAAGGGTTTTCAGAATGTCGTCTCGTTCACAATGCTCCGGGTATACCATTTTCTTCCACCAATATGAGAACTGATACACCGGAAACAGCCTTTGTAAATTAATAAATTGAAAAAAAAAAGGTAAGCATTTATTGCACAACGAAGTTACCTGAAATGCGCACTGGTGTATTCGGAGTCTAGTTCGACCTGGGCATATGTCCATTTGTCATTGGTTCGAGGCTGAAGAGTGAGGACGGGATACCCCAGTCCACCATACTCCTGCAAACATACATGGTGTGTTCATTATTTTTTTGTTTGATTGGTGTTTTACGCCGTACTCAAGAATATTTAACTTATACGACGGCGGCCAGGACCATAGTGGGATGAAACCGGGCAAAGCCCGGGGGAAACCGACGACCATCCGCAGGTTGCTGAGAGACCTTCTTACGTACGACTGGAGAGGAAGCCACCATGAGCCGGAATCAATGCGCCGCGCTGGCAGGCTAACCACTCGGCCACGGGGCCCCTGTTGACAATATTATATTATCTAGAGAGCAAAAAAGCTCTAGATGTTACCCATGCATCACGTGACACAATTAACACTAACGTCTCAATTAAGAAAATAGACCAATGCAAGCAGTTTGAATCTGGATGAGTTAACATGAACTAGACTACCGGTGAATTTACATACTCCCGTGAAGTGCCCGTTGAAAGCCTCCAGTCCCTATACGAAACAAATGTTTCAAACTGTTTTATTTTCACGCAGCCCACGGATTGATGTATTGTTTGTGTGCAAACCTAATGCAGTGCCCGTTTGAAAAGAACTGTGAGGTCATCATTGCCACGTTGGCCACTGCATTTCCTTTAGTTCTCAACCTTACACCCGTACAAGTGAGAAATCGATCAGCAGTTGAGGGAAAAATCGAAGCACAGACATACAAGCCGACAAACATTCCTTCATTAATATAAATATAGATATTAAATAAGTATGGCAAATATCTGGCTCGACCATTGGCATGGTGGAACATCGCATATACAAATAGGAATGCTGGACACGCTGTTCAGCTTGAGTCAAAGGTATGTTTGCCTCTAGGCGAGGGTCCACAGGCACTGGAGTGATATCACGTGTAAGAATGCTGAACACACTGTTCAGCTTGAGTCACAGGTAAGTTTGTCTCTTGGAGAGGGTCCACAGGCACTGGAGTGATATCACGTGTAAAAATGCTGAATGCACTGTTCAGTTTGGGTCACAGGTAATTTTGCCAATAGGCAAAAGGCCATAGACACTGGATACTGGAGTGAATACTCTTTACAACTTGGACCTAGGTCATAATGATGCTGGTACAAACCTTGGCGTAGACCTTTATGGGTAGGGCGTCATTGCCTGAGAGCGTGTAATACAGCTGGATACAGTACTTTTTTCCCCGGATTGAACACAGGAGAAGTCAGGCGGGCAATTTTCGGAGTCACTGACGTAATCGACCTGATTCGGGGTCCATGGACATGTAGTGCCCTGTGAGGGTACAAATTTATACAGACTTTTATCGCCGTCTAGTGGCCCAGTTATTAGTGTGAGGGGTGCAGCACAATGACTCATGAACCTCTCACCAATTAATGCCGTCCGTTGAAGCTCAAGTCCAGTCCTTTTTGCTCGCTTCATCAGCGGTCGTATGTGGAAAGGCCTGTCAGCAGTTTGCGGATGGTCGTAAGTTTCCCCCGAGCTCTCCCGGTTTCCTCCCACCATAATACTGGTCACCGACGTAAAAGTTGAATAATCTTCAGTACGAACTAAAAACATCAATCTAATAGATAAATAATTACAACCTATATGTATTTTAATAATGCCCTTCGCGCTGTCGTGGAGTATGGGTGTCACACCCTAGTATACATACACGTACATTTTGAATATTTTGGCCACTCTCAGAATGTCGTAATATTTCAGACTACTTGTGTGAGATTTCGCACAGGTATAACAGAGAAAATGTCAGACCACCCGTTAGTTAGGGACACGGCGACTTACAACTTATTTATTGACAGCCATTGGTTTAGAGACATTGTTTTTCACGAAAAATCCTGAAACTAAGTTCCTGCGTACTTGTAACCCCAAAAGAAGGTAATTCAAAAATGGCGGACGTCGGTGCGACTTGCTCGATTCAAAACTTTAAACGACTGTTGGATTACTATTGAAGATGGTTTACCCATGTAGGCACAGACATCTGCACTTCACTTCACCTAGGAAACTGAGGCATACGAATTATAACGACGGGTTAGAGCTGCTGTTTTAGTGAAATTATTCCACGTCCAGGTAGGTTATAGTGAAGCAACTAAGTCCAGGCTAGTTGCGGAATGGGGTAACTCTTAGCGAGCAACCCATTTGCGAAAGTTACGGAGAGAAAAAGGCCCAAATGTGTTGGATTAACGGTAATGAACATTTCCCGCTGTTCACGGGCACATTAAATCTTCCCTAGCATAAATCAATGTCAAAGGCATGTTCCTACGAAATTAACTAACATGTTCTTATGTTGAGCTAACCAAAAATATTTCTTGACAGTCACACAAATTGACAAAAAAGAACATATTCTGGGTCTACCCTACCGCACCTGCCTCCTCGATAACTAACAGCTATGGTATAGTTTTGGAAACTATTTTTCATGCACAAGCGTGATTGCCATGGACCCTTTTGCTTTTCCGAATCTCAAAACAAGTTTCAAAACAAGTTAATAACAAAGACTACTCTGTCGATTTATGCTAGAGAAGATTAAATGCGCGTGTGAAAGCCGTAAATGTTGCTTGCCATCAATCCTACACATCTGTTTCTCTCGCAACTCTCGCAAACGCATGTGTTGCTCGATGATCGTTACCTCACGCTGCAATAACAGCTAGTTAAAACCTTATAGTCCATTTTGGTAATAGCTTGTTTTAAATGCGTGTTCAACCAGAACTGATACTTAAATTTGTATATCTATATCTAATATATGGCAACTGGAGCTTCAGTTCAAACAAAAATGTATCGAGTCTTACTCTAAATTCCCATAAATATGAACAAATTACCCGTGACCTTGACATTGGCTTACCGTAGTACACGCCATAGGTATGATCTCTGGGGACCGCATAGCGAAATCTGTTGTTGACAACCTGCCAGTTGTACTCCTTGTCGCCTCGTTCAAGTCGTTTGTCCAGCCACACGTATGCGTGTCCTCAACATACACACGGTCGTGTTCAGTGTTTCTCCTGGAACACGATTTAAGGATGACAATATAACTTTGCTGGGTGCATCAACATTACCTTCAGCGTTGAATACTAGAGTAATGATCAACCGTGTGTCTTTGTTATATGAAACGGCCCATGCATTTGCGTGGGTAAACCGCAGTGACACCCCATTTTTGATAAAAAAGAAAGCAAACTGAAGTATTTGGACACACCTTTGGAAACTGAATCTATATCTTACCTTCTATACGTTTTATAATTTATTCACTTATTGATACACTGCATATTGTTTTACTTACATGTATGTGCATGTAATTTGATACTTTGTAAGCATTTACATAATGATTAAAATAAAACCGGTATTTCGATTACTTGGAACATACCTTGACTTGACGCTTGAATTCTTAGACATTGTCAATGACGACATTTTGAATTGTGGCAGTATGTGTCCTTCAGTAAGTTGCATCAAAATTGCTCAGCCCACTTAAGACAGATATAAGAGTCAAATGTATTTATTTATCTGATTGTTGTTTTAAGCGGTACTCAAGAATATTTCACTAATACAACGGCGGGCCAGCATTAAGGTGGAAGGAAATCGGGCAGAGCTCGGTGAACCAACAACCATCCGCAGGCTGCAGACAGGCCTTTCCAGGTACGATCGTATAGGAAGCTAGCATGGGCAGGATTTAAACTCACAGTGATCGCACTGGTCATTGGCTCCTGCGCCATTGTGTTGCGCTAGCAAAACTAAACACCAGGTTAAGGAGGCCACATCATCAGCACAAAAGGTATTTACAGAAGTTAATATAGCTACATGTGCCTTACCGGTGTTATCGGCCCTGAACCAGGGCACACATGGTGAGTGCCAGGAGTAACATCTCCATGATGACACGGGAGAAGCAACCGCCTCCACACCTGTCAAGTAAATAACTCACAGTTGATTGATTGTGTCTTTAACTCACTTGGGGTTTAACGTCGTAGTTAACAATTTTTCAGTCATATGACGACGAAGGAATCCTTAGAGTGCATGTAATGTGCCTCCTTGTTGCAGGACGGATTTCCACCGCTCCTTTATCTAGTGCTGTTTCACTGAGAAGCCTTACCAGAGGCAAGTAAGGTGCCCCACCCGAGACATTATATGCTGAACGCATGCTGAATGTTCATGCTGAACGCCAAGCGAGGAAGTTACAACTTCCTCTTTTAAAATCTATAAAACGTTACATAGAAATGAGTAAGAAATGTATTTTACGAAAACATGATGCTGTCAAACTTCAAAAATCAAATACACCGTACCCTCAACTCTAACCGTAATTTTGCTGTTTAACAGCAAAGTCAACATATTAAAGCAGGTTAGATACATGTCAGAGCTTCGGTTAACACCTGGAGTAACCACCAATTCTGAGTAAGGAACATGTGGCGTCCAGATATGCAGACAAAATAAGGGTGGAAGACAAGCTGTCGACGACACATGAACCGGCCCCGATGGCTCCATTAATAGAGCGTCCGCTTCGAGGGCGGTATACCCAGGGTAAATCCTGGGTCGTGTCACTCCTAAGACCTTGACAGAGGAAATTGTAACTTCCTAGTTTGGCGTTCAGCGTGAAGGTGACAGAGTAACGCCTGGATGACCCGTATCAGTATAATGTCTCGGGTGGGGCGGCTTACTTGCCTTAGGCAAGTCGCATCAGTGAAGCAGCACTACATAAAAGCGCGGTGGAAATCCGTCCTGCAATAAGGAGGCACGTTACACGTACATGTACTCTAAGGACTGAAAAATTATGCCTTGTTCGATGTTCAACATCGGAAGTCCATTCAAGAAGACGAATCAAGAGAAGGACCTACAGATCGTCGTGGACAACCACGAGTCCAGACCTCAAGCGCTCGATGGGAAGTGTTTGCCCCAAACCAGTTTGACGTTGACGCCAGATCGGCGGTCTAGTTTGATTCATACATGTTATATCCTATTGAATCCTTGCATTAGATGAGACTCAGCACATCTGACATACCCTCTGTTTGTAACCTGATGCATGGTGGTGTAACGAAACATGCATGACGCAAAGCCTAACATACATGTACAACAACACTGGGTCTTCCCGGGCGCTTCACTGACGGATATCTGTCCACTGTTATTAGCCATACACCGATAAATTTATCGACGTCCCACAGAGCTATGTGGCACCAAAACATAATGTGTGGTGACAACATATATACTTTACATCATTCCATAATAGCTGATACATGGACTCGCCAACATAGCAAACATTTGGCCTTCAGTGTTAAGAACGCCACGAAGGCGCCAGTGACGTCGCAGTTAACAACACCAGAACAGCTTCTCTCACCTAACATTTGGTTGAAGCGCAGCATCAAGAAGAGTGCTTCTCGCTGTCTTATCAGAAATTCCCAGCAGCCCTAGGTTAGAACTCGCTGTTGTGAATATCGCGGTCGACCATTGTGGCAGATAACGTGACCAGATAGCAGTGTCTTCTAGCCGTAGCGTCACATAGGATCGCATCATGGTCGCTTGCCTTTTTGCACTGTTTGCTTTGTTGCTTCTATAAATTGTCGTCTACGGCTGTGTCCCGTTTGTTTATTTATTTGACTGGTATTTTATGCCATACTCTAGAATATTTCACATACGGCAGCGGCCAGCATTATGGTAAGAGGAAGACGGACAGAGCCCTGAGGAAGCTCACGGCCATCCGGAGGCTTAAGCCAGGTCTTCCAACGAACGGCCGGAGAGGAAGCCAGAATAAGCTGGACTTGAACTCACAGCGACATCATTGATGAGTGGCTGCATTGCTCATTGCGCTGCACTAGTATGACCCGGAGCCCGACGCGCTGGCACGCTAAACATCTCGGACACGGAGGCCCCCCGCTGACCTATCTTATTTTGTCTGTGAATATCAATGCCCAGCGATGTGTTTTCATATACACCGAAGACGCCTCCTGGAACAGATTTCCTGTTAACGATTTGTGTTGTAGCGTATACACCGTACAAGTCCATATATCTGTGATGTATCTGATACAAGTACTGTTTTGAGTACATAAGCTCAAATTCTGTCCGTCAATTACCTGTACCATGTACCCCTTAACCTACAATATTTAGGGAAGAAATCAAGACATGAAACGCTCTTCGACCGGCACCTCAAGATAACTTCACCTGAATTATGGAGCCTCGACCTTCGACACGGTTCACTACCTTTAACTTTTGGTAACTTACATATACCATTAGAATGATCAGGCCATGAGTGCTTTCATGTCAGTGTCATTACCTCTGTTTAGAAGCCTAAGGCCCATTGCCTTGTGGCAGGAATTTTAACGAAAACTTCAACATATTGAGGAAGATTTCTTTGGAACCAAAGACCAGAGATTCAAATAAACTTGTTAATTTAACTTCATGTATTAAACGAGAAAAGTCCACGAAGTAAAATAGTAAACAGTGGAACACCCATTTCATTGCAAAACGAACCCTTATCCTGGACCTAACCAATCAAATGCACGGTCATGAAGTTGTAAGAGGATTAAACATTGCAAATTTTCGTTAAGATTTAGCTATTAGACCAGTCGATGGTGGGGGGACACTCTCTCACGGGACTCTTTCGAGAATGTCATGCACAATGTCGTATACTTATTCAAAATGTAGCCTTTTCAAACGCATTCGTCCTCGTTAAGACGGCATAGGGCCTACATACAAACCTATGCAATCTGTGGAAGTCCTCCTGGGAACAGAGTGAATTGAGCAAGACAAGGCACGCGTTAATATCTCCTGGCCACTTAGATATACATAGATATCGTAAAGACGCTATCGGGGAAATATGGAAGCCAGATGTGGCCATCATCGTACCACTGTGCGATCGTTCCGTCGCCCAAAGATGACATGAAGCGATGGCACGATGATGCGAAGCGATGGTACGATGATGCGAAGCGATTGTCTACGCTCCTGGATAGATGGTGTTAAATACTTCCGTCCCTAACCAGTTCCTCGAGGATGCCGTGTGATATTAATTAAGTATGCATGTACAGTGTAGCTTATGGTTATATATCTATGTGAAATACACTCATTCACTTCCCCACGAGCACAAGATTTATGGGTTGATAATATGACGATCAGTGTGAGCAAAAAGAAAAAAAAGGAAAAATTTCCTTAAGTGTATTTCTGTTTTCTTACGAAATACCTAAGTTGGTGTATTGGTTTGAGTATATAGCAATCCACCCGTAACTACGAACTCCGTAATGGCATGAGGCAGCAGCCAGACTTTTGTTCTTGTTTTTTTCTTCTTTAATTATTATATTGCCGATGTGGTGTTAAGTCATAATCATTCATTCATTCTTTAATTATTAGTGGCCCCAACGGACCACCGTACTATATATCTGCGGTTAGTGACATTCACATGATAAGGTCGTCACACCTGCTTTACAGCTGATTCAGAAACACTATTTTCATAAGGCCTTTCTCATTTCCATCTCTCATCAAAAGTTTGTGGGGAAATAATTAAAAAACAGACTAGATTGATCTAAAAATGCGTTTTTCTTGGAAATCACAAACGGTTTATAATTTTAATATGAATTAAGAATTGTAGCATTTAGTAAGCCTCTTTCCCCAGACACGGTCAAGGTAAGCATAAAAATAAATATCTGAGGCCACAGAGAATGGTCACATGTTATACTACTGAGTGGGTTATGATTCATTTAGGCATCCCATGGTGTTCATGGTATTCAAAACAATTCCAGTCCTGTACGGGCTTCCTCATACACGTAGCAGTATGACATTTCCATGCACAGATGGTTCCTGAAAGCTTTGTCCAAACAATAGTGGCCGAAGTACAAGAGTTTGTGGGTCTTATCTAACTCTGCCATATTGTCCGTCTGCAGTGGGTGACGTCAAACTGACGACTCTCATCAGGTCATGCAGATCAGACTAAATTCAGGTTTTAGCCTCATTAGCTAAATTGTGATAATTACTTCGTAACAACCAGCTGTGCTAATTTCCAACGGTGTGTCCGTTTGCAAAAATGTATAAGAATGTTTGTAATGCAACAATCTATCAACATTTAATAATTTGTTGTTTAGCGACATGTTTATCAAGTTTTAACTTACGACGGTGTTTATAGATGAACGTAACGCCAAGTAAATCATCGCCCTACAAATCTTCTGATGTAAGGCGGCAGCAGAAACGAGAGCTGGGTTAAAACCTGTGACTAACAAACAGTTGATATCACTGCATGCTTGACATATGACACTGGCTTCACAAATCACTTTTACTTTCTGTATGAGAGTTAATCCACACTATTTGTGCAGTTTAATAAGTGACAGAGCGCCTAAGGTTCTAGCCACAGATCCTGTCCTCTTCAACCTGAAGTTCCTTTCCCCACAAAACACAAAAAAATCGTCAAACCGTCTACGGTAATTACAGTGGTCAGTTAGGTGTCAACGTCCAGGCAATCATGTCATGTTGCATTGAAAGTTTACGTTAATTCTAGCTGGAAAACATAGCGTTCCTTTTGTGCTACGAAAATCAAATAGGGTGCGTCGAGTGTTAAGGACTGATACTAGAGCTGTATTATCAGATCCTGATTGAAATGAATGATTTCTTGGGGTTTAACGTCGGGCTTGACAAATATTCAGTCATGTGACGACGAGGCGTCATTAGGTGTGTGTACATATACTGTGTCTTCTTGTGGCAGGGCGAGTCCATGCAGCCAATACGCTGCCCCCACTGAAGTATCATGTCGCTTTTCAAATCTAGTATGTCATAGGTGATTACATTTGAAAAGAGCACTGCTTGGGCCGTATCAGTGTGTCCCGTACACCAAGATGGGCCGTTCTGCCTTTAAATCATCTGCGTGTGACCAATAACTAGGGTGTGTTTCCGGTTCAGGTTCGCAGAGGCTCAGCTGCCGCTTTATGTCAGGAGGATTGTCTGGTAACTCGTTTTGATCGGTGGTTTCTCGTGTCAGAATTGTATGCATGCCTGGTTTGCTTCACTGGTCAAGTGAAAAGCACGGCGTTAAACACCGAAGAAAAAGACATTGAAATAACAGCAAAGTGAAACAGAACAATAATAATGCGGGCATGACTTTACTACTAGTCTGAGGTTAGGTAATTTTCAGCGGTCGCCAAGTGGTGTGATTCAGATTTAGGCTAACTCTATACATGAAAAACAAAACTGAATGAAAATTCCGAAAAGTAAAACTGAACAAACTTGGCTGTAGATTTATCAGTCTGAGTAAAGCCCTACACTTAAGAAAAAGTAAAATTCTAACTTTTGTTTTTGTAGCTGTTTGTGTAGTGTCCGTGACTAAGATGATGGTGTAACCCTGATTCTGGGTCTGACTTCCTCGGTACCACATGCTGGTTTCCGCCTGTCGGGTGAGATAGTCCCACTGGCCCTAGGTGGGCCTGCATGGATCCGGCTTCGTCTGTAGTTATTAGCTTTTATGAGGAAAGGGTTTATGCTGAGTACATTTTGGAGCTGGAGATTTAGACCTGCATCTCACTACCGCCTGTTGATCCCCTCTCATGCAGACAGTAAGGCTACTACAAGGAGAAGATGAAGCGTAATTTACAGTTAGTTTTGCCGTTCTTCATGTACACTGTGGTGACCACCATACCTGCGATTGACTCATTGAGTCAAGGTAAGTTTCGTTTGTCATACTTTCGTGTGCACATAGTGGGAAGAGCACAAAGTCACTTCTAATTACAATCTTATAACCCTCGTTCGTTATAGTATTACATATAAAGAAGACGACCAAAGACTACAAATCTCATGTTTTAGTCTCTTTGGTGCGCATGCAAAACGCTCGTGCAGTGACGTAGATAGAATGGACGAATCTGTTATAAAGCGAAATGTTGTTTTTGTTGACAAAATGAATAGATAGATATCACACGCGTCAGCCATTAAAGGGAATAACGATGGCATGTTTACACGCTTGTGTAATTCACACATCATAAGACACTGCAGAGGGTTTCGCTGAAAAAGTTATCTGCAAAAACAATTCTCATATTTAACTGCGGCTAAAGAAACAGTGCGCACCCCGATACGAATGCGTTTCTCGCTTTAAACCGCTTGAATTCAGATTGTTTTTGTTTCATCGTTCCGTGCTCCTTTCCTTTTTCAGCGTCTTTTCATCCGTACCGTATATCAGGTACAAGACGGGCATTAATCGGGCGCCCTCATAGCCCTGACCACCGTTATTTACGCAAGGCATTCTGAAAAAAAGAGAGGAAAAACACATAATGAACAAGCTTTCTTGAAGTTTTGTTAAAGTAATGTATGTGCTCCTTCCGGTTTGAGACGTGGGAATAATTACTATTTTAATTTCCATATCAGAAGAAAAACAGCTTTGATGATAATAGATGAAAATGGTATGTAACTTTTTTGGTACGTAAGTCGACAAAACGGTGCAAACCTCAAAGCTGACAAGTAAATTGTCATGTTAAAGCTAATTACCCAGTCTCAATTCAATCTGCCGAATAGTTTTGAAAGGAAAAGTCATTAGATGTGATAACGGGCGAACAGACTGACAGACGGACATATAGTCCACCAGGCTGACAGACCAGGTAGAAACCTATATAATCCTCCCCTGTATCAAGTGGTAGTATTAAGTAACTGATATTTAATATAATATACCGAAGATTTATTACACACGTTATAATTTTGTCAAACTTTCGAATTATTTTAACACTATAAATAATTATAGTTTTAATTATATTTTGTTTTCATTTTACGCAGATGAATTTCTCTGTAAGCACAGCCAAGCTTACAACGCCCCGACGTCTGCAAACCTGCTGTGTACACCAAGCGGAAGTGACGTCAGCGTAATCATCACGCGCGTCATTAGTAGCGATACCACCAAGGAAGTCTTTAAAAACATCAGCACCGAATGTAATGGGCTGCAAACTTGCGCACTGGAGCGTTACATCAACAACTACAAGCGTTTTCAATCGGAAAATACAGGGGAGTTTAAAGTAGAGTACAAGTGCCTCAGTGGTCAGTAAAATCATGTGTTATTACATGTACATATATATAAGGAGTACTTCAATTTTTCTATAGGCCTATGAAGGAATAAATTTTAGCTTTATTTTATCAAATAGGAAATATGATGATCATTGGAAAATTAAACACGGCAACACACATTATGATTGTGGTGCTTGATTGTGGATATTATTTTACGAAGCTTTCTTCCTTCTGATGTGATTTTAGGACAGTTTAAGGCTGGGGCATTACGGAAATAGCGCTAAATGGTAAATTGCATGAAGACATGAAGACAAAAAGCAAAGTATTTCAGTGACTAATTGGATACTCCTCACACTGCACTAAGATGTATACCATACCCCGGGGTAAACATAGCAATTGTGTTTTTATTCGTTAATTTCTCTCTGTGTTACTGAGTACTATGTTTTCCCTTTTGTTCTATTTATTTTACAGCAAAACGTCTCAAATCTTCAAACCATATAAAGTCAAAGTCTATCCCAACTTCGGTAACGGTTTTGAAACTGTCCCCTGGTGATGAAAACAACTGGGACATGCGAGTTAGGTCTCCTGCCTTACAGATCTCAGTGATGAATTGTATGACAGACGACGGAGAACCTTGTTCAGTAAAGGGTTTCATCAAACTGACGTCATCCTTGACGGACGTGGGCTTTGACGACAAAGGATTCGGTTGCCTATCTATCAACACATCAAGCCACACCCTAAACATGTCAGCGACTTACCAGCCAGTTGACTTGCTCTTGGCTGTTCCTCTTTTGATATATTTCAAAGGTTTGTTGAACATATGAAAAAGACTATGTGCCCTAGGGATATTTCCTCAAAATGTAGGTTCCGCTAGAGACATCCTTCTCTGGGTTCCATTGCATGATTTTCTTTACACCCATTCCTGCTGATATACCTGACCTTTCTCTGGAGGATTATAGGCAAGGTCTGTCAAAGTGGAAGAAATGCTTCATTATGTACAAGGATGTTCCGTGACTTTGTAAATGGTGAGATTGATGACTTCATATCCGTCTTTCCAGGACATTAGGCCCTCACATTTATTTTCCTGGCATATTGTAATGCCGGTAAGATTTTTTTTTTTTTTTTTTTTTTTTGATTGGTGTTTTACGCCGTACTCAAGAATATTTCACTTATACGACGGCGGCCAGGATTATGGTGGGTGGAAACCGTGCAGAGCCCGGGGGAAACCCACGACCATCCGCAGGTTGCTGGAAGACCTTCTCACGTACGGCCGCCAGCATGAGCTGGACTTGAACTCACAGCGACCGCATTGGTGAGAGACTCCTGGGTCATTACGCTGCGCTAGCGCTTTAACCGACTGAGCCACGGAGGCCCCGTAATGCCGGTAAGAAGCACTGTATTGAATTAAAAGTGACAAATATAGGCTGTTTAATCTCCGTCAGCAAAGCTAAGTAAGGGGAATATCGAAGGTCCACGACTCACATACGACATTTGCGTGTAATATAAATGCTCAGAACTTTCCAAATTAGTTTTTGGATATATTTCTAATGTGCCGCGTTCCCTTGAAGCCGTCTCTTCCACTTTTATTCCAGTTTATTTTGCCTTCATCTGATGAATGAAATATCGTGACAAAATGTGTCGTTCGTTTTTTCAGACTTATACACTCCTCTATACGACTGAATTATATTCCCTTCCAGAAGCAAACAATTGCAGCGAAAAAGTGATTTCGAGCACGCCCACCAATACAATGACATGTACCTTCAGCCAGACAGCTCAGTACGGACAGACAGGTAAGCCTCCTCCCATAACCTATACCCCGTGTCCATATTCATGAAATCATGAGTCTCCTTGAGATGGACTTGAAAGGTCATTTCGACAAAGTGCGTGGAATATATTTTCATTCAGCCATTCCTGTTGTTCACGTACTGTCTTTGTTTGAAGCATAACGTATACAATTATAAACTGAATTTGAACTCAGAGCGACCGCACTGGTGAGAGGTTCCTGGGTCATTGCGCCGGGCTGGCGTGCTGACCACCTCAGCCACGGAGGTCTCTCATATACAATTATGTCGTGTGTAAGCGCTGCTTTTTTATGTCGGCTAACAACAAAATATTTCGGTGGCAAATGATGAACTATAAATTCTTGATTTTGCCGCTTAAACAGCCACTTTATACTGAGGGAGAACGAAATAAGATGTTGAGGTATTACATGTGGGTATGTTCAAGTTGTAAAGACACGTTATGTTCTAAGCAAAGGCAGAGGACTTTGTTACCCATCAATGTAGATAGTAAAATATTTCACTTGTATCGTATAATTATGGAGTTGAAGAATTGAACTTGCAGATATTAATTCTGTGAATTTATGGAAACTTCAGTCTAAAATAGATTAACTGAAATTCTTAAACCCATTTCATACTTGTCATTGTAGACACTGTAGATGACACTCGCAATAGGACGACGCTGATAGACGAAAATGTGACTAGTGTGATTGATGACACTGATAACGACACCCACAACGGCACGGCGCTAATAGAGCAAAACGTCACTAACCAAGATAAAGGTAATCGATGCATGTTAACCATTTGTATATATTAATATGCGGATAATGGCGGGTGGGAGATGATTCATGGAATGAGGGATTTTACTTAGCGGGGTGCGGTGCATTTGACCAGGTTCGATAGGACGTTTTTGATTCGGTATATTTTTTGCACTGATATTTTGCAAGACTAGGCCACTTCTACCAATGTGCGTGCAACGGGATTTCATTTATATCCCATCCAAACAGATTTTTGTTCGTTTTGTTTTTGATTCTTTATAATATTTATTTTGATGCCCGGAATCAGCATCGTCAAGAAAAATGTGCATGAGCAACCGTGAAAGGGGGACACAGTCCTAGGGTTAAATAAAACAGCTGCTAAAACCCTCAGTAAACAATGAAGTATGTTTAAACAGTTTCTACGTACACAGCAGTGTATAACGGGGGTAGGTATACATATAAAAGCCGGGAACATATAAACATATATGTTCATGCAAGCCGGGGATTGTATGTGGATTGCCTCCTTCCGGAAGTTTTCAGACAGTGGCATCTGTTGTTCTATGATACTGGCTGGGTGTATCGTAAGTGCTTAGACAACAAGAGAAGGGATATACATAAAGGCGCATGTGAAAGCTCAGCTGAAAAGCCGAAATAGAACAGCATTTTAAATGAAATCAATTAAACACGAAATAGACATAAAAATAAAGTTATACATTCATTAAATGAATGCTATAACTGTGGCTTCACCAGTGTAATTTCACACACTTTCTGGGATGAGGAAATATATAACAGCTATACTTCAGTTTTAATACTCACTTTGTCTCACTTTGTCCTAAAGTCTTATAGAATATCTTAAATGAGATATATACTGAATCCTATACACCTATTGTCAATGTTAACTCGTTATGTTAATGTTAGCGTGTTCGTTTCCCAGTCATTTTAGTCAGTGATATGGAGGTTTTCCCCAGATCTGAGCTAAAATAACCCCTCAGTAATACATGTCAGTTGCGTGGAGGATTATTTCTGCTCTCAGTGTACTGCTCAAAACCACCTGGTGGTTTGAGGTAAAACAACTACCCATTGATATACGCCAACTGTGAGGAATTCTCTCTGGTCTCAGTGTACTGCTCAAGACCACCTGGTGGTTTGATGTTAAACAACTTCCCATTGATACACGTCGGTAGTGTGGAGGATACTCTCCGGTCTCAGTGTACTGCTCAAGACCACCTGGTGGTTTGAGGTAAAACAACTACCCAATGATATACGCCAACTGTGAGGAATTCTCTCTGGTCTCAGTGTTCTGCTCAAGACCACCTGGTGGTTTTAGGTGAAACAACTTCCCATTGATACACGTCGGTAGTGTGGAGGATACTCTCCGGTCTCAGTGTACTGCTCAAGACCACCTGGTGGTTTTAGGTAAAACAACTACCCAATGATATACGCCAACTGTGAGGAATTCTCTCTGGTCTCAGTGTTCTGCTCAAGACCACCTGGTGGTTTTAGGTGAAACAACTTCCCAATGATACACGTCGGTAGTGTGAAGGATACTCTCTGCTCTCAGTGTACTGCTCAAGACCACCTGGTGGTTTTAGGTAAAACAACTTCCCAATGATACATGTCGGTGGTGTGGAGGATTCTCTCTGGTGTACTGCTAAAGACCACCTGGTGGTTTGGGGTAAAGCAACTTGCCAATGATCCATGTCGGTAGTGTGCAGGTTTTTCTCTGTTCTCAATGTACAGCTAAATATCACCTGATGTTCTGAGGGAAAACATCTTCCCAATGATACACCTTGGTAGTGTGGAGGTTTATCTCTGGTCTCGGGCTGCTGCTGAAAACCGTTTGGTGATCTGCATTGCTCTATCACCTTGTGCTTTTTATTGTGGAATAAAGTTCTGGATCCCATCTTACCGGAGAATCCTTCTTGACAAAAGAAATTTACACCTAAACTGCGTAGTCTATATGGTACTTTCCTGCCTCTGAGATGGCGTTTTGTGGGCAAGCTGGTGACTGAACTGCTCAGGTATTGCAGGAAAACTATAGCCCATTCAGCTTGGATCCGCGTCATAGCATTTCACTTCATAACTTTTTTGTGGTTAGAGTGCAAACTTAGAGTGGAAACAGCTCTGGACAGAACGTTGGCTAACTAAAGGCTTCTCGTTATTTAATAGGCAGAGGGATCGCTGATGACGACCAAACCAACTCAGATGAAGGTGCGCAAGATGAAGTGGTCATAGTTGTAGGTGAGAACTTAATTTACGTATACTGATCAATAATTTTCCTCAGTAAATATAAAGTTGTAAGCAAATTGACCTATAGTAATACTGTGTTAGAATTAATGGATGAATGCATATTAGTTAAGTGCCCCTACAAGGGTCAGCCGATTTTTAGGAATTGTTTTTCCATACTTGTGGTTTACTGAATTTTTTTTTCATGTTTGCTCTTTTGCAGTTGCCGTATTAGCGGTTGTTCTAATCCTCGTGTGCACAGCTGTTCTCATCGCTAAGGTCCTCAGGTAAAATACCTCTCGGCTAAGACTATGCTATATTCTGTCAGATTGATGAAAGCTCTTGCTGACTGACTGGGCTACATTAAGACAGAAGTTGTATATTAGAGGAGTTGGGGCTCTGGTGATTTTACCACATAAATAGATGGTGAGCAGCGTTGTCTTGTCATAAACGTGTATACAGTGTAATAGAAGTTCTAGTCATCTTCCAAATTGTGTTTAAATTTCTTTTACACAGGAAGCGCAGAAAGAGAGAGAGACCCTTGTTGGTTAAGTCCCAGAAGGGTGATGTGGAAGCACATGACGGCCTTCAGAACGAGGTTGATGTGACTGCATTTCCCGGTGACGTCACATCAGGAAGCAGATTCGGTCAGACCTACCAAGCAGCACCTGACAGACACCTCTTGAACACCAGTCTTACGGACGCCATCGATTTGGATGGTGATCAGTCCGACGGCTCCCGGCCAACGAGTATACACGTGCCGAATCAGGAAACTAATTTAAAAGTGGCGTTTGAGCGCCAGCTCTCTCCGGTGAGCTACGAGAGTGCGTTTGAGGGAACGCTGGATAATGTAGTCTTGGAGTTAGCGAGAAGGAGTCAAGATTCGGACTCTCCAGACGAAAGTCTGTCTTCTAACGTCACGCAAACTACCGATGGCAGAGATTTGGGGGACGGCGAAGAGAACCGGGATGATGAGACGAGCGAAGATACCAGTAACTCCAAGAGCGAGAAAGAAACGAAAATAGAAAATCCTGACCAAGAAACAGAGAGTGACGATGGAAACACAGGCGGTAACTCAACGTCTCTCGACAAACCTGAATTAGGTCAGATTGAGACGATGACTCCAAGCGGTAGAGAAGACACACAGGTCACTGAGGAAAGTGAACAAGAAGTAGAGGAAACCCTTTCCTCCCGTGGAGAGATCCCAGTTGTGAAAATCACCCAGGCCCCAGACAGCCATGACGATGACGCGACGTCAATATCAAGACCAACCCCACCACTAACAGCAAACACACCTACACCTCCAGGCGAATTTCTTTCTAAGGGAAGCAACTCTGACCCCGATTATGATGAGTTTACTGGGTGGTCGGACGAGGACGCTCCCCGAAGTCCACGGGAAGTGACCTTCACAGAAAACACCAACGGCGTCCGTGCACCTCCCGATGGGGATTCCATACCAACTTCATTTGTGATGGTTGAGGACGACATGTATCAGTCAGCAGACGTTCCTAAAACGTGAGAACTTAACCGCGGGCATGACTCATGGACACTTGATAAAGCTATTATGGTAAGGGTTCGGTAACAGTGTACCATATTTCTTTTCCAAGAAAAGAACAGTTTGAATTAAGTGCCATAAACACATGAAAATTGTACCGTGTTGAAGGGCCCAAGGTCGTGTGGCAGGAATATGGAAACATTACAGCCAATGTAAGCCTACATAGATGAACACAGGGTGATGCCGTATGCTTGCTATCCTACACGGATCTATGTTGTAACCGTTTCCTCTGCAGATGAATTCCCTTCAACCAGTTTTGTTCATAGCATTCACCAACTTTCGGTCATAACACCAAGTTTCCCTCATAACATTTACCAAGTTTCCCTCATAACATTGACCAAGTTTCCCTAATAACATTGACCAAGTTTCCCTCATAACATTGACCAAGTTTCCCTCATAACATTGACCAAGTTTCCCTCATAACACTACGCCTAAATATTGACCAAGATGGATTTGCTGAGAGCAGCTTATAACTGATCAAAGCCAAAATGACATAACAGGTGTTTAAATGGTGACTATAAAGCAATTTGTCGTTTAATTTGTCTCCAAAGACTTAAGGGCTTAAATTCAGTATATATCTGTAATTTCATAAAGACTGCATAATTTTAGATTCGCTTCTCTCTATATACCAATGAACAACAATTAGCCTGTAAATTTTAATGGACGATCGTCAAGAATTATGATGAAATCAGACTTTATATTTTAATACTTCTTCATAATAGACTGTTAAATGACATACTTGAGAATATGCTTGAGCCCACGGGGCTTAATTGTGAATGAATACTAATACAATAATAAATGTATATCGTTCTAACAGATGGCAATTTTAATATATATGTATATACCTTTTTGTATCTGTGGATTTGCGATGAACTTTATTGCTTCATTGTCACGGTATTGTTTTATGTATAGTTTAAATTGAGCATTAGACTATGTCTCCTATATTTCTGGCCCTTACATCATAAAATGAACAAAATAAACCACTGAGACATCATCCCTGATCATTCCTGCATTGGACAGTACGGCGTTAAATATCATCAGCAGCCATTCGTTCATTGGAGTGTCTTGGGCTAAACATCACCACCAGCCACTCCTTCATTGGGGTGTGTTGTGTCAAACATTATCACCAGTCAGTCCGTCAGTGGAGTGTGTTGCGCCAAACATCATCACCAGTCATGCCTTCCTTGGGCTGTATGACGCCAAGCATCATCACTAGTCACTACTTCAGTGGAGTGTATGGCACTAAACATCATCACTCATCATTCCTTTAGTGGAGTGTCTTGCGCCAAACATCATGACGAGCTAATCATTCATAAGAGGGTATTTCGCTTAACATCATCACCAGTCACTCTTTCATTGGAGTGTATTGTGCGGAACATCATCACCAGTCTCTCCTTCATTGCTTTGTATTGCACCGAACATCATCACCAGTTACTCCTTCATTGGATTGTATTGCACCAAACACCACTACAAGTCACTCCTTCATTGGATTGTATTGTACTAAACATCATCACCAGTCACTCCTTCATTGGATTGTATTGTGCTCAACACCATCACCAGTCACTCCTTCAATGGATTGTATTGTGCTAAACACCATCACCAGTCACTCCTTCATTGGAGTCCATTGCACCAAACACCACCACAAGTCACTCCTTCATTGGATTGTATTGGGCTTAACACCATCACCAGTCACAACTTCATTGGAGTCTATTGCACCAAACACCACCACAAGTCACTCCTTTATTGGATTGTATTGTGCTAAGCATCATCACCAGTTACTCCTCCACTGGAGTCTATTGTACCAAACACCACCAACAGTCATTCCGTCTTTGGATTGTATTGTGCCAAAGACCATCACCAGTCACTCCTTCATTGCTTTGTATTGCACCAAACACCACCACAAGTCACTCCTTCATTGCTTTGTATTGTACTAAACATCATCACCAGTCACTCCTTCATTGGATTGTATTGTGCTCAACACCATCACCAGTCACTCCTTCATTGCTTTGTATTGCACCAAACACCACCACAAGTCACTCCTTCATTGCTTTGTATTGTACTAAACATCATCACCAGTCACTCCTTCATTGGATTGTATTGTGCTCAACACCATCACCAGTCACTCCTTCATTGCTTTGTATTGCACCAAACACCACCACAAGTCACTCCTTCATTGCTTTGTATTGCACCAAACACCACCACAAGTCACTCATTGTTTGGTTTTGCACCAAACACCACCACAAGTCTCTCCTTCATTGGATTGTATTGTGCTAAACACCATCACCAGTCACAACTTCAGTGGAGTGTATTGCAGTAAACACCATCACCAGTCACTCCTTCATTGGATTGTATTGCACCAAACACCACCACAAGTCTCTCCTTCATTGGATTGTATTGTGCTAAACACCATCACCAGTCACAACTTCAGTGGAGTGTATTGCAGTAAACACCATCACCAGTCACTCCTTCATTGGAGTCTATTGCACCAAACACCACCACAAGTCACTCCTTCATTGGATTGTATTGTGCTAAGCATCATCACCAGTTACTCCTCCATGGGAGTCTATTGCACCAAACACCACCAACAGTCACACCTATATTGGAGTCTATTGCACCAAACACCATCATCAGCCACTCCTTCATTGGATTGTATTGTGTTAAACACCATCACCAGTTACTCCTTCACTGGAGTGTATTGCACTAAACACCACCACCAGTCACAACTTCATTGGAGTGTATTGTGCTAAACACCATCACCAGTGATTGGAGTGTATTGCACCAAACTTGGCCAGTTGCCACTTCAGTGGAATGTGTTGCCCCAAACACCATCACCAGTCACTCCTTCATTGGATTGTATTGTGCTAAGCATCATCGCCAGTTACTCCTTCATTGGAGTGAATAGCGATAAACATCATTAGCAATCATTCCTTCAATAATGGGGAAGTTGGCCAAGATAGGTTTGATCCTTTCGATGTGTAAACTGTTAACTGAAAATCGACTTAATGTTTATTGATCAAACCTTTCATTGACACCGCATTTGGCGTCAACTTTTTGTTTTCAAATCTATGGGGCTGTAAGCATCCAGATGTAGTAAACTATGAATAAATGGTATTTGATCACATCAATGTCTCATGTAAGTGTATATAATAGGCTTGGGACATGTTTGTTTTTGTCCAGGGTTAAGTCATATACAATGTATTATTAATACATTTGCTATGAAGAAAACTATGTCTTATTCTTGTTCTTTTATCCGTTTATACGGGTGTAGATCATTATTCCAGAAGGACAGCTTCATACATGTACATTTGTTAAAACACAGGACTGGGGTACTGACCCCCTGAGCTTATGTCCCACTGGGAAATTGTCCTTCTGAGATAATGTCCTACTGGGATTGTGTCCTATTGGGATAATGGCGTTGGTATAATGACGTACTGGGAAGCTGTCCTCCTGGGATAATGGCCTTGAGGTTGTGACCTACTGCGAAATTGTCCTCCTGGGATAATGACCTTGGGATAGTGACCAACTGGAAAACTGTCTTCCGAGGATAATGGCGCTGGGATAGTGACGTACTGGGAAATTGTCCTACTGGGATAATGACCTTGGGATAGTGACGTACTGGGATAATGTCCTCCTGAGATTATGTGTTACTGGGATAATGGCCTTGGGTTAGTGACCTTCCGGAAACTGTCTTCCTGGGATGATGCCCTCTTGGGATTATGTCCTACTGGGATAATGGCTATGTGATAGTGACCTACCACGAAACTGTATTCCTGGGGTAATGTCCTCCTGAGATTATGTCCTACTGAGATAATGGCCTTGGGATAGCGACGTACTGGGAAATTGCCCTCCTGGGATAATGGCCCTGGGATAGTGACGTACTGGGAAATTGCCCTCCTGGGGTAAAGGCCCTGGGATAGTGACATACTAGGAAATTGTCCACCTGGGATAATGGCCGTGAGATAGTGACTTACTGGGAAACTGTCCTCCTGGGATAATGTCCTCCTGGGAAACTGTCTTCTTGGGATAATGGCATTGGGGTTGTGACCTACAGCAAAATTTTCCTCCTGGGATAATGGCCTTGGGATAGTGGCCAACTGGAAAACTGTCTTCCTGGGATAATGGCCCTGGGATAGTGACCCACTGGGAAATTGTCCCCTTGGGATAAAGGCGTGGGATAGTGACGTACTGAGAAACTGTGCTCCTGAGATAATGCCCTACAACCATCATAATCATATTCCTGTATATTTCAAGGGTATGAAAATACATGCATGTGCGTGCGTGCGTCGGTCCCACAACATGCATTCTGAACTGTATGATAAAACATGTTTTTTCTGGTTATATGCAGCTTACATATTGGCATTGTAAAGTGCCCTATTTGATTATTCCTCGTGTTTACACGTGTATCATGGATTTACATCCGACTCAAGCCTTAATTATGCCATGACTGCATATAGCATTAACTGTATGGTTAGTAATACAGATTACCTGTAATTAATGCACAGAATTACCGAATATGTGTACATGGCACTCCACCACTACCACGCATGAGGTCATGTAACAATCTAGATGGGACGACATAAGTTTCTGATGTATTCGTGCTCTGCTTTTAGATTTCGGACATATATACTGAATGACTATATGTGTATTACACGACTTAATCTCAAAATGTCCATAAACCACAAGCACACATACACGTGACACACGAAGTGAATGCATGGTTTCAAGCCGTATACAGATCACCGGGCACCACAGAGTTTCTTCCAAGCATGGAGTCCACAGCTTTGTACTGACACAGATTCATCTGCCTAGATGGGCAGCAGTACACATTCTTGGTGTTTAGAACCACAAGTGGTTAGTGGCACAGTATGTGTCTATGGCTACCCATAGCTGAGATGTTTCAGATGTGATCCTTGGCGGCCCGGACCGTGTCCAAATTGACACGAATTAATCAAGACAACAGCTTTAATGTTTAATGTACAAAATTTGAATGCAACGAATAAACAGGTATGACTGCACACTGGGATATGTTTGAAGTCATAGTGTAATGGTTTATATGTCTATAAGCAGTCGACAGAAATTATTATACTTCCCAAGCCTAGACATATATACGGTTTCTACCGTTCATCATTTCCCGCTCCTTTCTGAACATAAAACGGAAAAATAAAAATGGTAGGCCTATACTGTACTCCTGTAAGATACTGTCAGAAAAATTGTGTTGAGTGATTTTCGTTCCCCTTATATATGGAGCTGCACTACGGAGAGTAGGCCTATAATTACATAAACAAACATATCCGTGTGATTAGCTCTCATGAAACTGCTCCAGTCGCAACATGCTCCCCACGTGACGTCCATAGCAACATGTACAGTAAAGACATACATGTATACGTCACCATGGTACATGGATGTCATTTTACACGCTTTCATGCGGGAGTGGTGGGTTTATATCCTAGTCTTTGATACCCAGGTGTATCTACAAAGTAGCCAATCTATTAAACCATATAGATGGATTGCTACGGCAGTCATATTTGAGGTAAATTTGTGTATTGTGTATAACTGGGCAGAGGCCCTGGGCTGCTAAGGGCATACAATGGGCAATATACACAAACTTACCTCAAAAGCAAAGCCATATATATAAAAAATCCTAACATACAGACCTAATTGGGAAATGCAATCAAAATTTGACACAAAAAGGGCACAAAACTCTTTGGACCACACATGGCAACACATTGATATTTTGAAAGGATACTATTGCACGCCGTCGCAAATTACATGAAGCAGGGTGTCCCAAATCTGCTTGATATGAAGTAGGCGAAGGACTCCATTTAACTTTAACCATTTAACAGGCAACTGTGGGTGGAGACGTTGGTGGGGGGTGGAAGCCCCTACATGAACAAACTTTATTTCTAATGGCCACTATATGTTTCAACTCAGTCAAACAGAGGTGGTTGGGGTATCACTCATGAATGGCTTAATGGCTTAATGGTTTCCGTGTTTGGTGGTGAAATTCATATCACGCAGCGCAAATCAGTGAGTAACGTGCCATTAAATGTACATTACTGAGGATCATCAGTTGTCTATGCGGTTTATGTCGTGCCGTGACACTGCTCTCGCATCATCTCCAGTCTCTGTACATGCGCACCAATAACTTCTTGACAAGTGGTCACCAGACTTTGTCTCCGCCAGGCTTGTTTGTCCATCGACTGGTAAAACAAGTTGCCATACAAAAATGCCATTGGCTGAGGTACTTATTAATGACGTAACGGTGTGAACAGTAAGCTGTGCAGGAAACCCATATCCCATATCCCATATCACATATCCCAGTGTTCAAAGCCAACATTAGCTTATGTACATGATACACAAGGCCTATATAGGTGACACTAATATACGCTTACATGCAAGGAGTAATTACTTAAATCTTAAACATTAGAAACAATCCCTCTACATAGCACGTATTATATGTGTTAAGAAGAAAATCTTAGTCCGTAAGAGCGTGCAAACGGTTGTCTTCATGCAATCCGTTGTCTCAAGCTATGCTAAACTCACACTGAGTGCGACACCTATATATTTATGTAGTCCTATATGTGTATATGGAAGAGAAAGATTCACAATTATTGTTTCAGTAAAACATTTGACAACATTATAGGTATATGAATGACTGAAAAAAATCCGAGGAAAACAGGTAGAATGTATATATATCCAAGTCGAATTAAAATATGTTGAGAAAAGTAGATTTCTATGCTTCGATATTCCTGCGGCAATCAAGTGTCACCCCCCAGTTACACTTAGAATGGACCTGTCCAAATGTGATTGGTCGGCATTTCCCGCCAGCTGTCAGTAACTCGAAGATGTTAAGTTGGCGATTATGTCAATGACAACCGAACGCACGAGGAAGACAAAAAACAAGCCTCTGGAAGAAGAACGATCAAAGGTTTGCTCAGTCTTCACCTTCATCGAAAACAGCTAAATCCCACCATGACAGACTGCAGCGTTACCGCGACTCCAGCTGAGCAGGGACATGCGATGCCGTCAATCGGCCGAGGGAGGACGATGGAAACCATGTTGTCCTTCATCAAGTCCTCCTCACCAGCCGTAAGTAAACTTCTACAAATTCTACACTTGCTTGACGACGCGATATTTTGGAACCGTAGGACACGTTTTGTTAGGTACATATTAGGTAAATTTAGTCCTAGCTGTTCAAAGAATTTGATATATATTCAGCGCAAAACTGAGGAGATAAAGTTCCACAGTTGAGCTAAATATCTTCGCAGACATCCAACAATTTCTTGATATTTGTGGACAAAAAAAGTTGAAGGACATTTTAGCTTTTGGAAAATTGAAAACCATTGAGAGATGTCATTGTTTTAGGTGGTTGGGTTGGAAAAGGTCATATTTTTATGTCGAAGTATATCAGAGTGTATTGACATTTAGGCCTATTCATTAATACCAATTTATTTGATTGTTTTTGAATCCATACTAAAAATTTGGAAATGTGAGCTTGCTGTCATATGGTAGCGTGACGTCAGTTCATTGAAGCAGCTGCTTTTTACAATGAACATTTGAGAGGAGGCTCATTGACTATCAAAAGGAGCCTTGTCTTTACAACTGCCAAATTGAGATTTATTTGATGGTAGTCAGTTTTATAGACGACTGGTCCAACCAATTATGCTAAGTTCCAATAAGTGGTCAGAGTTACCCATAAGGACCAGTTTGGCCGCAAAATCCAGGCGAAATGTCGTAAAATTCCCGTTACAAATGTTGTCTGATACAGTATGCTCACACTTTGGTGTGTTATAACAGCTGGTATGTGTGTTATTTCAACTGGTAGACGTTATAGGCGGACAGTCGTGTGGAAGGTTTTATACATGCGCCATGTCAGAGTTTCCAACAAGGACTGAATCACCTCACCAGTATACAAAGTGCAAAAACTTGATGAGAAGACAAAATGTCTAGAGGAAATAAATATATAAACATCAAAAGAATAAAAACTGTTTTTACAGTTAATTTTAAACTTTAAATATTTACTATTTTCACTGCTTTTTCAGCTTTCTCTTTTTGTAAAATTTCTTTGCAGACTGGAGTGTACCCATAAGTACCCATGTTATCTTCATGTTACCGCTACCCATAAACACGTTTTTTGAGTGAAATGCGCATATAATCAAGTCTCATTCTTATGAACTTACTGATGTACTTTGCATATTTATATGTACAAGTAGGCAGATATATAACATAAGGACAAGTTATCTTCATATCGGTACCCAAAAGGACACAGTTTTTTTAAGAAAATGGCTACTGTTTCACTACTTTATCTACTGTCCTTTTTTGTCACATTTCTTCTTAGACTGGAGTGTACCTACAAGGACCTGTTATCTTCATATTGCACCCATGACACAGTTTTTGAAGAAAATGGCCATGTAATTGATAAAATCGTTCAAACAAAGTATCCTCTGAAGACAAGAAAATGTAAAATGCTTTCGGCTAGATTTAGATACGTACATCAGTTTTAGGTTTGCGTTTTAATGACAGTACATACTTCAAGGATTGGCAACTTGTGGATGGTCGTGGGTTTCTCACGGGCTCTTCCCAGTTTCCTCCCCTCATAGTGGTGACCACCTACGTTGAAGTGAAATATTCTTGAGGAGAGCGTAAAACACCAATCAAATAAATGAATAAATAAATCAATGATTGGAATAGATTCTAAAACTTAATTATTGGCGTGTGACATTTTTGATACAGAAATGACAGTTGAGATAAAGAACAATCAAGAGAACTTTCTACAGAAACCTGTGCCTGTAACAAGTGCGACGTGTATACTGTATATATTTGTATAAGTTCCAAATTTTAAACCATTTTAATGTGAAACAGGCGCTTCATTGAAATTTAAAAACACTCGCTCGGTGAGAAGTGCTTGTGAAGATAGTAGCTTCCCTGCCAAGAGATGACTTTTTGAGTAATGCTAACACAGGATGACTTACCTACTGATCAGCTGTCTTGTATGGATTTTGTTTTATTGGGGATTGTTGGATTAGCCCAGTGCAGTTGCACCAGCGATTGGTGAGTTGACCTTATGGATTAATAGACTCAAGGAAGGAGAAACTGTGTGTAAAAGTGGAATAAAGCACAGCGACTGTCATACTCCTATATGAAAGTACACAATCTACATGTAGTTTATCACATGTGCAGATTTGAAAACCTTTCAATCGAGGGAAGAAATCTACTCTTTGACCATGTGGTTCTTGTCGCGAGGAATGCTGACACACGGACTGGTCCATATTCTGTGGAAACTGCAATCTGTATGCTTTCACGACAGGGGCGAGGAATTGACCCTAGAACAGAGTAGTGCTTTGGACGAGATGGACTAGGACTTCCACTGCACCTCTTGCTTGAACACGGGCACCGGATATGATTTTTCCAAGGCCTTAGTGCAACGGGGAGACGCCTGTTCCGCCCGCATGGAATAATTTAAACTGTCACAGTAATGGAGAGAATTTTGATCAGAAAAACAAAGGTAACGGATCCACCTTCCAAAGCATTCATGGAAAGCATTGGTAATGACAGGACATCGGCCAAGATTCTGAGGGAAGTATGAGGGATCTGAAGTCACCGGCTGGGCACATCCACCCCTGACGGAAATTGCCTGTTTAATGTCCTGTCATCGGCGACTTACGGAAACAAGGCCATGGCACCCCAGCGGTGGGTGTTTACTGTGATTGAGTTGGTTGGGTGGCTGGGGTATGGTGATGTGATGAAGACAACAGAGTTGCATCTGGTGTCTCCAGACTACACTGAGGCGTGCCTTGAATGTGCCAAGGATGGGGTATATTCATCAGTACTGGCGATACCAGCCGCTGCTTCTGTCTTGTGCAAACACATAGGTGTAGACTTCACTCACCTGTCTGTAAACAGCCTTCTAGACTGATCTTACAAAATACTCGATAGAAGGAATGTTGGGTATTGGACCACTAACCATTTTGTACCACTGTTACCGGAAACAGTAGAGATTTCATCTTCACCTGAAACAAGTCCAAAGGTAAGGAATTGAACTGGAGACAATTAGCCTAATCCGTTTTATTTGCACAATGGAAGCGATGATGCATTAAATGAATGCCTTGCTTTTAAACACATCAGGGTATGATATATGTTTTAACATTCTCCCTTTAAGCTAACTGTATGGTAGTGACATTTTCTCTACAAATAGCCATCCCTTCAAACATCAATATTTGCGTTTCTCACAATGTGTATGAGGTAGACATTTTTCAGGTGGATAATATAATTTTCTTTGTTTTGTAGAATTCGACCCACAGTTGGAGCCAATCAGCGCAAACAATGACACTGAGGACACATACAATGGTAGTCATCTCTTTCAGGTGAATTTTTGTCCTTGGATGTCAGATGATCCGTTGTCAAATGGTCTTGATGTACTTGACTCTGTGCCTAGAGGAGAAAAAAACTGATGTATATTTTAGAGTAAGTAAGGGTCATAATGTTGAAAAAAGGGGGAGATGTGACTTTCCTGATGACTGTGGAGTTAGGGAGACTACAGCTAATACATGTTTATTAAGGGAAGGGTCAGCGAAAGTAAAGATGGTTTATTTTAAGTACAAAGCTTATTGTACTGTGCAGCAAGTCAACAGGAAAGTCACCTATGTCCCAAATGGTGAGCAGCCATTGGATTTTGACGTTATTAACCTTCGTAGATATTATGCTGCCCTGAGATGACAACAAGATTATAACAGTAAGAGTAGGTGTGGCATCAGGAGCAGAATCAAAAACATAGCCATGTCCCAGGGCATCGCAAAAGAGAAATTCGTTCTATCCAGACAGATCCTTAAATCATGGAGCAGATTGCTCTGGATGTCAGGTCCAAACTTCCTCGTCCGGTTTATCAGCAAATGATTGAAGACGATTCTTTCTATGACCCCCGAAACTTTAAGCAAGTTTGGGTCAAAATTTATACTGAAAAGAAGAAAGTGTGTTTATGTTAGAGGTAATGTGTCAGACAAAGTACTTGAAGTACTTTCGATACAACATGACCATCCAGACAAACAGATGACCATTCATAGGAAGGGAAAGCTCTCTTCGGTCATAGTTTATTCAGACGAACAAATGCTTGATTTAAAACAAAATGTTGTTGATTCAAGGAGTGTGCTAGGAGTAAACGAGACTATTAAATTAGGTGCTCGTTATGTGACAACTGTTGTTCATAAACATTATGCTGTTAATCACAGGGAGTCTGGAGAGAGTCCAATAATACTTGGCGTGATGTTTTTACTCTGGGACGGGGAATTTGAAATTTACCATTTGTTTTTTTTCTTATTTACTTGTGAACGGAAAGGTAAACTTTGCTTTAATAAAGCCACTGAAATTATGTTTCCCTTTTGTTGGACCTCGATTGTAGAGAAAATGTAGCAAGGTTACTGTCTAAGGTTGGTTGCTTGGTTGCTCATTGAAAGAAAGGCAAATTATCGCAGACAAATTGTTTGGAAAAAATGGCCTTTCTTTTAGCTCAGACAAGTTGGTGTATGAAAAAATGTAATCGAGGTCCAACCTTTTCTTGAAAAATTTCCATTGCTTAAATCTTACTTTGACAAATGCTTAAATGCCCTTTGTTACATTATTTATGCGAACCTTTTCAAGCGAGTTACACTGACAAGCTTTGGACAAACAGCAACTGTGAATCTTTGAACAATATATTTTGAAATTGACGACAAACTGGCAAGCACAAAAAATGCCTGATCTTGTGGAAAAACTAAGCAGTCAGATAGGAGGTGTTAATATAGTCACATGTTATGTTACCTCTGTTAACATTGTATAGTCCCTATGTCTTGTACTGCTATATAATTCTTTGGTTGTGTTGCCTGTTTTGCTTTGTCATATTTCTCTCGGATATGCCTGTTAAATGTATAAACAGTGTAAAAATAAGAAAAAAGGGAATATGAGGCCTTCATAATCCTTTCTTTTTTTTTAGAAAGTGTGCCATTAAATGTATATGCGCATAATTTTTCTTATGTATAATTTGTGTTTGCTTCTGACAATAAAAATAGATTGTTTATTTTATATTTCCAGTTTAATCTGAGAATTTTATCAGTCTGTTGTTCATTTCCTTCAGAAATTTAGTCCAATATGCACGACTGAAACAAAGGATTGCCACACAAAACTGTGGATCTCCTGCATTATTTATTGTTTACCACCTGTATATGATATAAAGTTAGATTTCTAGCTTTAAACATTTCAGAAGTAATATCTCAAATCTGTAATGTGTTACATACTTTGATATGGGTCTGTATTTACGGGTATTTTTGAGGCTATACATAAATGTGCAGAGTAAAGTAAAGTGGTGAGTTTATCAGAAGAAGTTATTCTGTCAACATCAAAAGGTTAAATCCCATCAGCCGCTTCCTGTAGGAGCACAAGCATTAAAGACTCAATAGAGCCAGGAATCTCGACCTGAGAGGACAGAGGAAGTACTCAAACAAAACAAGTTGTATTCATGTATCCTGCCACCAACATCTGTTTATCATTTGTCACTTATAACTATGAAAATTTGAAGAAAAAAAGGAAAATATTGTAGATTGATGTTTTGCAATGCGTTGTGTTCAACAGTTTATCAATTTAGGGTATACTTTCAGAACCCTGGTCTTCATGGTTATCACCTTTATGTTAACTGATTCTTCCGGCACTACAAAAGAGATCTAGAAGGATTTTATCAATTATCAGTTTTATCACTATGCAAAGTAAAGTACATCAGTACGTTTATTAGAATGAGATGATCGATTTTACATGCATTTCCTTCAAAAAACGTGTACGTATGGGTAGCAGTGTGAAGATAACAGGTCCTTATGGGTACACTTCAGTCGGCAAAGAAATTATACAAAAAAAAGGAAGCTGAAAAACCACTGAAAATAGTAAATATTTGAAGTCTAAAATTAACTGTAAAATGAGTTTTTATTCCATTTATGTTTATAGATTTATTTCCTCTAGATGTTTTGTCTTCTCGTCACGTTTCTGCACTTCATATGCACATGAGTAGATTCCGTTCTTGCCGGTAACTCTGTTGTGGCGCATACATGGAACCTTCCATCCGACTGTCCGTCTTTAACGTTTACTAGCTGAAAGAAAAATGCTATATCACCATAGTGTGAGTATACTGTATCAGAAAACATTTGTAAGGTGAATTTTGTGACATTTTGGCTGGATTTTGCCACCAAACTGGTCCTGATGGGTAACTTCAAGCACTTATGGGTACTTCTGGATAATTAGTTGAACCCTAGATGACTGTAACCTTTGGGAATGCCTGCCAGTAGTGTTTATGATTTTTGTTTTACTTGTTACAGTTCAAGAGCAACTATGTTGGATATAGTATGACAAGGACAGATAACTCCTGTAACTGTGATCGTCCAATGAGGAATATCCTGTGTAAGTCATGTGGGTATTTGTGTCGAGGTCGTGTCCAGATGAGGTGTCCATGCCATCAGAATGTCATCCACCTCATGGATATCAGAATCTGCCCTAACTGCCAGAGAGATACACTAAAGGAATTCGGAGTGGCCACCCATAGGAAGTAGATGATAAAGTGTACCTGAAGGACAGCTGTGTGGTGTCCAGTGGACAGTGCTAGTATCGATTTGGCTTAATCTTGTCTTTATTTTAGTCTTGTCTTTATGCTAGCCCAGCGAGCATGGTCCCTCCTTCCCTTAGTGCTCATTTCTGCTCCAGTTGACCACCTCATAGAAAATTGTATATGCAGTTAACCTTACAAGTGGAGATTGTCCTGATGTTCGATGTACAACAAATCTCCAAGCCACCTGGTTCTTGTAAAAAGTGTTAAAACCAGTATCGACAAACGCTCTTCTAGCATAATACATCTACTGAAACGTTAGAAACAAGAAGTCAAAACTGATCAGATGGATTATAATCATAGAGTTTTTGTTGATGTGGGTTTTGACACTTTTGAAAATCGATGACTCGGGGGCTGTATTCAATGTATGTCACACGTGAATACGAAATTGAGTTGTGAAGCTATTGACAATATTCTGTGTGGAAGTGAATGGGGCCAAATCCAAACTGACTGCGAAGCTGTGACTGTGCTTGCCGGACTATCCTTTTGCCATTGTGTTAACTGTTGCAGATTTTATGTGATATCTTGTTTTATATATGTGTTATGCTTACCTATGATGGTGCTGTGCCAGTTTGCCAAAGCTGAGTTGATATTGAAACTGCTCAAGGGACCTAGCAGTTCATGGCAAGGTCTGTAGATGATACCAAAGAGGAAAATATATTAAGATTGAAAAGGTTTGAAGTGGTGAATGTGCCTCCTCAACAGTTCAGAACAGGGTGAGAAATCGTCTCATTTGGAGGGTGATATTTTTGTTGTCTGCTCTGCCAAATGACCTTTGATGCAGATCCGTCATCCTGCTATTTACATTTAATGGCAGCAACAAGATGTCAATTTGTGTTTGCTGGTGGGCAAATTATCTTGATTTCATAATGGTTTGTGATCACTTAGTTACTGGTCAGGATTACTGATGTGGTTTATGGAAATGACAATGCCATTCCCTCGATATGACAGAATAGTTTAAAGCATAAGGTAATTTTCTTAGTTAATTTCCAAGATGTGGACTGCTCGTCATCACAGAAAGATGATCTGTGTTTTTGCTGAAGCTGAGGAATGGATATATGGGTATGTAGTTAGTTTATGTGTAGACTTGTGATTTTTGTGTGGTTAGATCTTCTTTGTATTTTATTTGATCTGTTCGATTAAAGATAGGTTTTGTGGGCAGCAGTTTTTTTTATCCAGAGATTTGCGTCAAGGTTACAAGTCGCTCTGTTCAACGATGATGTCTGCGCAGTGACGGCATTGGGCAAGGTAGCCACTGTATGTTTACCATAACGGTAGAGTTTCCCTCAATATTCTGCTTGTTTCAGAATAAAGTGTTCTAAGGAATAACTTTGCCTGACATGTAGTCTTTAAGATGAAAAATGATTAGAAATTGGTACTGTAGACCTAATTTTTTATGTCCTGATATCCTCGGGTTTTATGGTAACCTAAACTTGCCAAGGTTACAGCTTTTTATTGATTTTATTTTTCATGGAGATAACTTGTCTGTTCAGTGCAGTGCAAACAATGTGTTAATGATGCGAAAAAAGGTTTGTCCAAAACTCCAGGGTGAGCTTTTAGAGGTCTGATTCACAAAGCACTTGTAACATTACGAACATGTTACTATGGTAACTAGGAATGTAGGTATCACATTTTTGTTGTTGCAGTTATGTGCTTGTAGCATTCGCCGGGCCTGGGAACCGCTGAGACTTCTCTCTCGTTTGGAGTAATTCTTTCTAGGATTTGCATGGTTTCCACAACCTAATTAAAACAGTATTTTTCGGATCAGTCCTTTCCTAAACCTTGTTGGACATTAAACCTTTGTATGCAAGGTGTAATTAGTACTGCTTTGTGATCCATATGTTTATTGTTGGCATTAAAAGGTATATTTTCTTTACTGTATGTGTTCATTATGTAATGGGACAGTTTGTCATTAAGGACTGGGTTTGGGCCCCTAGGAGTTTCTGCAGCAATGACCACTGCTGTTAAAAGAAAGAGATCGTGTCCCACTTGGAACGATGCTTGTCTTCCTCTCCATATTACTAAACAGATGAGGTGCGAGCTTTAATAAGAGAAATTGCAGATTTCCTGCTGGTGGAAAATTGGTGACATTAAGCACGGGGCCAAGCTCTTTCCATTTGGGCAGTCTGGGGTTCATTAAATTCCAATACTCTTCCGCCAGTATGATGTGTATTTAGGTTTTCTCCAACAATATAATGTGCAAGTAGGTTTCTTCCATCAATATGCTGGGTATTTAGACTTTCTCCACCAATATAATGTGTATTTAGGCTTCTTCCATCAATATGATATGTATTTAGGTTTCTTTTATCAATAATGTGTGTATTTAAGCTTCTTCCACCAATGTAATGCGCATTTACGTTTCCTCAATCAATATGTCCGCTTTGGGACCGGTAGATCCCGGGTCAATCCTGGGTCGAGTCACACCTAAGACTTCCTCACTTGGCGTTCAGCATGAAAGGGATAGTGTGACGACTGGTTGACTGGTATCAGTATAATGGCTCAGGCGGAACGCCATACTTGCCTTCGATAAGGCATCTGAATGATGCAGCACTAGATAAAAGAACGGTGGAAATCCGTCCTGCAACAAGGAGGCACATTACATGCACTCTAAGGATTCCTTTGTCGTCATATAACTGACAAATTGTTAAGTACGACGTTAAACCCCAAGCACTCACTCACTCTACCAATATGATTTCCTCCACCAATATGATGTGACTTTAGCTTTCCTCCACCGATAGTATGTGCATTTAGGTTTCATCCACCAATATGATGTGCAATTAGGTTTCCTCCACCAGTATGATGTGTCATTGGGTTTCTTCCACCAATATGATGTGCGTTGACGTTTAAAGGATTACTGAAATAATGTTCCCAAAAATTCCTTCCTTCTGGTGAACATTAGGAAAAAAGGTGATTTGATGTCAGAGTGCCTCGATACCATCAGCATGGTTCATATAACCCACCGTAATATTCAAACATTTGAATGCCTTTCAACACCCTTAAAAAAATCTGAAAAAATAAATGAAAGTCTTTGTATGCATAGTTTTCAGCTGTCTGTATGATGAACATCACTTCATATTATAGCTTTGTGTTACTTTAAAGAGACACATTTACCAGGATGCTGTGATGTGCGTGGGCATCGCTGCGAGCACGCAGCTTCCATAGCAACCAGTACTCTACCGTAGTTATTACGTCGCCTTGGTAGCCACTTGCGAGCAGCGCGGCGGGCGCTTGGTGAAGCGAGCCCCAGGACTCATGTCTGAAGTTTCTTCAAGCCTGACCACCCGCTGCAGTGATATAGTGGCTAAAGCATCTCCCCTGTGAACGGGGTGGAATCCTGAATTGAGTCATGCCCAAGATTTAAACATCTGTAATCTTAGTTCTATGCTTGGTACTGGGTCTAAGAGGAACAGACCGATTGGCCTGGTGTCAGTATTATGTGATTCGCTGGAGCATTGTGTCTTTGGTAGGGTGTTTAAGTCATGCAGCACCATAAAGATGTTGAAATTTGAGATTATCCCAGGGCAAAATTAATATGTTCGCCTTACATGGTTTATCTCTTTGATTGTACATTTATTTAAATGTTTTTTCTCTGAATCTGTGATTGATAAGGCTGTTCGGTAAAGTGTGGACTGACTTAATATATATATATTGAACACTGAACAGGAAATGACAAACGCTGTCACATGCCGCTGACAAATCACAATGAATGAAGCTTTATGTGCGGAGAAAAGTCACTTCACCACGTAGAATATGAATCGTGTACATTGTCTGAAAAAACACAAAAACGTACTTTACCATTAGAGTGCAGTCAACCTAAACTGACGGCCAAAAGAAACTTTACGACTCCGTGGGTTAAAGTTAACCAGCCTTTTCAGCAAATTAATACGAAATTTTTGTGCGACAACAACACGAGAGGGCTCTGGGTATGGTATCCATGGGAGCCACCCATGCCCACATTGCAAGGACCTTCGGCCGCTCTCGTGTCACTGTGTCAAACTTGATGCAACGTTACGGGCAGACATCGGACAGCCAAATAACTAGTAACTACGCCCAGAGAAGACGGGTACCTGTGCACCTTACAAAAGGAGGAACCGCTGCCTGATAGTGACGTCTCCGTCAATTAATGCCACCTGGTCAGTCGGCAGACCGTGTCCAGGAGACTCATGGCTCACGGAATTAGGGCCTATCGACACTTCAGAGGGCAGAGGTTGTGATGGGCTCGAATTGTACGCCGTTGGCATCGACGTGATTGGCAACGTGTTTTCACGGATGAAAGCCGGTTCTGCCAGTTCCGAGCCAATGGCAGACAGCGAGTTTACCGTCGAACAGGCGAACGAACGGCTGCATCATGCGTTCAGGAGGTGGTACAGTTTGGTGGCGGCAGTGTGATGGTGTGGAGTGGGATTTGTGCAGAGAAACGGATACCACTGGTCATCATCTACGGGAACCTAACAGCTCAACGCAACGTGGATGAAATTCTGCGTCGTGTTGTCCTGCCATTCCGTCAACAGCAGTCACGTGGTGTCCTGTACCAGCATGACCACGATAGACCCCCTACAGCTCGAGTTGTACAGAACTTCCTGCACGTCAACGTCTTTCCCTGTCTGGCACGTTCCCCAGATATGTCCCCCACAGAACACCTTTGGGGCATCACGTCGGCTGGCCACACCTTGCAGCCAACCGACAAGAACTGGCGTTCGCTCTCCAAGATGAATGGCAACGAATCCCACATCATCTCATCAGACGGCTGACTTCTTCTATGCGTCAGAGAGTTTTTGCATACATTAAAGCAAGGGTGGGCTACACGCGATATTGATTGGTTATGATATTGACTCATTTTAAAAATAATCAACTTTTTGTATACTCTGCCCATTGTTAACCAAGATGGAATGGCTATTTTTCTACCCCTGCTCAGTTTGTTCACTTGTAACAGAATTTGAGGGCTGCTTTGTCCGTTCTTACTCAAGACTTTCAATATCTAAAGCCATTGGTCTTTTCAATATATTAAACTGCAGTCATCCTGTTTTTTGCTTTGGCAAAATAAATTGATCTGAACTCTTTGTAAAGTTTCTTTTGGCCGTCAGTTTATATCCAACTTCTAATTGCCATGTGTGTTATCGGGATTAGACAGGCACAAATGATGCACATGCATAATAAAGTAGACTGAATTCTAAAGGCCTAATAATTATTGATTACAAGTTTTGGGGCCAAGCAGTTACATATACATTTAGCTGATGAAAATACTTTTGAGAAAGGATTCTCATTGGGTCAAGCATTCACCTTGGAATTCAAATAAACATAAAACCAGTAAATTGTAAAGTAATATCAATGCCAGAGCATGGCTTTATTACAAAATCTACCATATATCAAACAAGACGCCATTTTGATGGTATGACCAGCTAACAATCAATTTATCCAAGGACATTACAGAAAGCTTTCGCGTGTGTTATGAGATCAGATCATTCTTCTTCACATAATATTTTAACCAGCAATAATTATTTACAATATTTACACATATCTCAATAAAGCAAGATATGAAAATGACTGGCCATATAAATTAAAATGATTGTTGTACCTGTATGGATTTACATGTCAGCAACAATTTATCATTGAACACAATTAACTGTGGATTTAAACATTTTAATACAAGTAAACTGAGCGAGACCAGGGGCTGATAGGTCTCATGCCAACTAGTACAGTATATGCTAACCAAGAGACAGGTATAATGGCCATACTCCTCACAGCGCATGTGCCGCTCTCTAACATTTGCTTTACATTACTGCCACCACTAGCAAATTTTTCACAAAAATCTTAAAAATGCTGAGGTCACCAAGTCATGGTGATAAGGCAGGAAGTGATGTCAGAACACAAAAACTGTCTCTCAAGCCTTAGTTCTATTGTTTATTACATAAAACACTTGCATTCTTTTCACATAAAGTATACACAAAAAACCGGTAACAACTTTATTGATAAATGCTGATTTAATAAATCTGTGTGAGGACATCACACAGGCTTCAAACGTAAAACTTTTCTTGTGGTGGAAGAGATGTAAAGCGAGCCTTGAGAGGGACACGCATGCTGGAAGGAGTATGTGTGATAGCTAGGAAATCCAAGATGGCTGACAGCAACGATACTGGATTACATATAATTACTGACCTTAATCAACTGCCTATTAAGTATGACAGATTTGAACTGTTCAAGATATCTTGTGGTGATTTTCTTATACAAATTTTACAGTTTGATTAAAGCGGGTCTCGCACGAAGCGAGTTTCGACAAGCCATTTACAGATCACAGATTTTTTGGCCCTACCAAAAACACTTGTGACCACTGAAGAAAACCACCGTCTGCTACTGACTATGACTAACTGCAAGTGTAGTTCTCGCACCACACGAGTATATACCTCGCAATATGTTTGCAAAAGACTCGCTCTGACTCACTAGTTGAAACTCGCTTCATGTGAGTTATGCTTGAGTTATGCAGCAGTAAATTATGACATCAGCATTCTTGCACTCTCTTATAACACCTGAAGCAGTACGGGCTTGAATCATTTTCTAAACACTGGTTTCTTATTTGCTTAATTTTCAATGTTTGCTAAGGAGAATACAGCAAATATTAGATACCATCTCCCTCCTCTATCTGATTCATACAAAGCACACCCTGATATAATTTCAATAGTATTGGCCTGAAAATTTTCACATGCCTGAATGAGGAGAACACCACAAAGACGTGCTAAGTATGGAGAAGACAATTTTGGGGTAGAACAACAGTCCTGCAACCTCTCCAGATTGATGTCAGATTTATATCCTTTTCTTTTAAATGATTACAATAGGTATATAAAAAATTTCTTGAACTAAATTTGAAACAACTAATTACAGTTTGTAAAAATATCATTATCATTTATAACTAAAACAATCAAATGTATAGATATGTATTGATAAAGAGTTACATTTTAAGTTAAAAAAAACATTCCTTTTCATTGTTGTGATGTAGGATAACAGAAATATCACGATCTCACATAGGGAAAAACGGGCGGCCATGTTCTCATTTAAAACCAATCAAGGGTGAGATATTTTTACCACCTAAGAAGGCATCTGTTTCACTGTAACATGACTTGTTCACGATTTTGACACGTGGAAGTTGTGTTAAATCAGCTGTTTTCCTTCTGATTACGAGACAATTCTGATATACCTTAAAAGCCATTTTCAAAGTGGTTGTGGAATATGTGTGGGGTTATTCCCCAGGGTCTCAACCAGGAGACCACAACGATTGGCGTTTGCTTCTAATAGTTAAGGGGACAGTACTTCGCATGATAAAGCAGTGTCTCGTCTCTAGTGCTTAAGAGCATAGGGTACACATAAGGCTACACCTTGTTTCTGGTTTCTCCAAAATGAAATATCTCATGGCCTCATAACAATTCCAGATGAGGAGGTGGTTTATAGAATTACCAATCATGTAATCAAACAAATACCTATGCTCGCTTCGGTCTGTATGGATCCCACGGCTAAAATAATTTATATTTTCTGTTGTCCTTTCTTTTAAGTGACACGTCTATCGGCATGTACATAAAATAAAGTTGTCAACCTTTGTGCGGATTTGTCATTCTGGAGGGCTTGTGAAGAAGTGAGCTGTAACGATTTGCTGCAAAGGCGCTTATTCAGAACTTACAACATACAAAAGTATATTAGCAATAAATTATTAATATAATAAAAAACTTACATCCTCAATAAGTTCTCTCTACCTCCAAGCAATTCAGGAAAGAAACCAAACAGATCCCTGAACTACAGCATTCGTCGAAATTTTGGTCACATGTAGCCAGACATCTCTGACATTTTCCACTGCATCAGAACACGTAGCTGCTGCCTATTGTTGCCTGTTTCTCTCATTTACTAGCTCTAGAATCTGGTTAAAACAGATGAACATCTGATAATGTCACAACTGCATGCTTCATCAAACAGAATTCAGGTCACACCAATTATCTGGCCATTCAGTAGGGGTGACAAGGTGAAAACAAGACTGACTTGAACATCTTAACAATAGATTTCCCAGCCATGAAGCTCCCACTATGTTGTGTTTCTGGTCCTGGTGCCACACCTGGCCGATCTTTGGTCCCACACACCGGAGTATCTACCTGAGCACACCTGTAATCAGCTGCCTCCAGTCCTCTCCTCCCCAACATTCACATAGACTGTCTCTGGTAACAACTCCTCGTGTCTAGTCGCCAGGTACCTAGAAGGTTTACAAACCTTATAACTATTCCAGTATAAACTCCATCTGAAGAAGCTGGTTTAAAGGGTGAGTATTTTCAAATTTGTACAAATTCTTTATTTTATAGGCATTTGAATTGAATTGTACCATTATTTGGTTGGTGTACCAAAATGAGAGGGGTCAAGTAAATTAATAGAGGGAAATAATGGTCTTTGTCAGGTACAAAGTGGATTAACCTCATGGCCCACAGGTCAAGGGCCTGCCAGGCAGAGCTGGGGTTTAATTTTAGCCATTAAGAGCCCAACATGAAGAATCTGCCACATACCACAAGCCATGCAGTCTCATCTGTCTGTGATCTCTACACTGTAGCATAATGTAACAGAAACAGTATGTATTTCATGGAACTTACTCGAGAAATAACTCAAAGTGCTTGAGAAGAGCTTTCTGCTTGTGTTCTCCAAGCTTCATCCTCCCCACTAATTCTGGCAACTTCACTGAAACAAGAAAGAAGGGCACAGTGAGACAGCACTGTTCAAATAAAAATGTGGAACCACACCTGGAAAGTGCATGTCAGTTATGTGGGTGTACATCACATGGACTGTGTCCTAGCAGTACAGGACACACATAGACTGTGTCCTAGCAGTGCAGGATGCATATCACACCATTATGTGGTTGTACATCACATGGACTGTGTCCTAGCAGTACAGGATGCATATCACACCATTATGTGGGTGTACATCACATAGACTGTGTCCTAGCAGTACAGGACACACAGCACACCATTATGTGGGTGTACATCATGGACTGTGTCCTAGCAGTACAGGACACACAGCACACCATTATGTGGGTGTACATCATGGACTGTGTCCTAGCAGTACAGGGTGCATAGCACACCATCATGTGGGTGTACATCACATGGACTGTGTCCTAGCAGTACAGTATGCACAGCACACCATTATGTGGGTGTACATCATGGACTGTGTCCTAGCAGTACAGGATGCACAGCAAACCATTATGTGGGTGTACATCACATGGACTGTGTCCTAGCAGTACAGGATGCACAGCAAACCATTATGTGGGTGTACATCACATGGACTGTGTCCTAGCAGTACAGGACACACAGCACACCATTATGTGGGTGTACATCACATGGACTGTGTCCTAGCAGTACAGGACACACAGCACACCATTATGTGGGTGTACATCATGGACTGTGTCCTAGCAGTACAGGATGCATAGCACACCATTATGTGGGTGTACATCATGGACTGTGTCCTAGCAGTACAGGATGCACAGCAAACCATTATGTGGGTGTACATCACATGGACTGTGTCCTAGCAGTACAGGATGCATATCACACCATTATGTGGGTGTACATCACATGGACTGTGTCCTAGCAGTACTGGACACACAGCACACCATTATGTGGGTGTACATCGTGGACTGTGTCCTAGCAGTACAGGACACACAGCACACCATTATGTGGGTGTACATCACATGGACTGTGTCCTAGCAGTGCAGGACACATAGCACACCATTATGTGGGTGTACATCACATGGACTGTGTCCTAGCAGTACAGGACACACAGCACACCATCATGTGGGTGTACGTCACATAGACTGTGTCCTAGCAGTACAGGACACACAGCACACCATCATGTGGGTGTACATCACATGGACTGTGTCCTAGCAGTACAGGATGCATAGCACAGGTATAACAAGCTTAGGCACCCAGGCACACATTTATCAAAATCTCAAACAAAGCTACCGCTATAATGTTTTGGTTTAGGAAGTTTACAATGATTTCTTTTTTTACTGCAGAACAATGTACATGTAGGGCTTTTTAAAGTCAGGCTCACAGAAGGGATGATCCTACCCATAAAATGTCTCACCCTTAAAACACGTAATTGTTAGGAATGATCCTACCCATAAAATGTCTCATCCTTCAAACATGTGCTTGTTAGAAATGATCCTACCCATAAAATGTCTCATTCTTCAAACACGTACTTGTTAGGAATGATCCTACCCATAAAATGTCTCATCCTTCAAACATGTACTTGTTAGGAATGATCCTACCCATAAAATGTCTCATCCTTCAAATGTCTCATCCGTCAAACATGTACTTGTTAGGGATGATCCTACCCATAAAATGTCTCATCCTTCAAATGTCTCATCCTTCAAACATGTACTTGTTAGGGATGATCCTACCCATAAAATGTCTCATCCTTCAAACATGTACTTGTTGGGGATGATCCAACCCATAAAATGACGCTGCTACTCTTTTTATTTGGATTATAAACTGAAAGGTCAACATTAATAATTTCGATCTCAATGTTTAAAATTTCCATGAAATCACATCTGTTTGCTTACCCAGATTAAAGAAAAAATAATTCCTACTCTATTTCTTCTGATTGAGTTGTGTCACATGCAACAATGAATTTTTTAAGGATGGCCTTACCAAAGAGTCTGAGCAGGTGATGTGCTCCGTAGATGAGGCAGGGCAGGGGAGACTTCTCCTGCTCTGGAGTCAGCATCTTCCAGGCCAGTACTTCATTGAGTGCCATCTCCTTGTCAGAGGCCGTCTGTGAGTTGTGCTGAGTCTGAGAGGTCGGGGTGAGGTGCGGAGATGAACCCTTGCTGGATATTGCACTTGGTAAAAGGAGGGGTGGGGGAGGGGTGACGCGCTGTGAAAGGCCTGACAGCACTGACTGGCTGACACTCTCCTGGTGGGTGTGATTAGTGGTTGTGGCGGTGTTGTTGTTACAGGACTCTGGGGCAGTGTCAGGGGCGTCTGGGTGTTTGTCTGAGGGTCCAGGTGATGTAACGCTTCCATGTCGGCGTGATGACCTTGTCACCTTCGGCTCCAAACACACACTCGCTCTGTCGGAGCGTGACAGCCTCCTGGTAGTCTGTGAGCCATACCGTGACCTTTGTGAACATGTGACCTCCGAACCTTTCTTGCTGACCTCTGACATGGACCTACGTGTAAGGCGGCGAGCAGGGGGCTCATCGCTTTCAGACTCATCATCTTTGGGAACTTTGGGGGACAGTTTGGGAATTTTGGGTGATGGCTCGCCTCCTGATGAACTGTGAAGACGGGTTGAAGCTCTTCGTCGAGACGGGCAGGTAACTGTTGGGGAGGGCGGTGCTTCATGACTGGGACTAAAACAGATCATACACAGTGCAGACACAATAATATTATCAAGGTCTATTCCACTGGGTAGGTGTTCAAAACTGTTTTGTTAACAGGTTAAAACAAGTCAACAAACAATATATTTTACCACAATGACCCATTATATCAAAGTTTGAAGACAGATGTGCCTGAGCTGAACACCAAAAATACAGCAGACAAACAAAACACATGATCCAAGAAATTGACTGCATTTTTTATAATGAATGTCAACGAATGGGTAGCACTTTCAGATGTAACTTATTCTTACTCTTTTCAGTTATCTTTACGATTTTTTTCAATTTCTGCCCATGCTTTTTTGCACTAACCTTTCAACTTCCTTCTTGATAAGCGGTGGCCCATTCACAGGACTGGGTGGTTTGAAATGTGTAACAGCAGAGTCATGTTGATCTCTTTCGGCGTTGTACAGAAGTAACAGCTGGAGCGTGAAGTCAAAACACACCCTTAAGCCATGCATCACTTCCTTACACAATGGTACACTGAAGCAGCAACAAACAAATTCTTAAAGCACAAAAACAAAAAGAGTCAATTTCAGATTCTAAATTCAGACCAATTATTCATAAATAAAATACACAGATTGTCGATGTCCCTTAGTGCTTAAGCCGCTTGAAACCCGCCTCTCCCTCTACTTTCCTCCACCCTTAACTTCAATGTCACAATTTAAGTAGAAACTTCTTGAGTATCATGTCAAATCATTATGATATATAGAAAAAATGAACAGGAATGAAAATAACATCATGTATTTCAAGATTTTGACAATTTTATATGCTGCAAATTCAGCACTATAAAATGAATATATGCCTCCCTCAACAGGAAGGATTTGAACCAATTACTGACATTTGTTTTTTAAGTTCAGAAGAAATGTGTGTGCACATCCATGCCTAAATAAAATCTAACCAATCAGTCAACAAAAAGTATCACAATAACCTTTTCTCTGGCTCCGGCTTGGTGAACTCTCGCAATCCTGGTCGTAGTTTCTCCGTGGAGCTGAACAGGAAGTTCATGACAAAATTCTTCACATAGCCTTCCAGTAGGGTGATGATGTTTGGTTCTGCAGGCAACTGGATAACCTAAAACATAACAAATAACAAGTCCCTTCAAGTTATTTTCCTGTCAATGGGAAGAACTAGGAACAGTCATTCAAAATGTGCCATTAAATAATCCAACTAGAAGATGAACTGAAAAGCGGTCAACATTAGGTTCCGATTATTCAGACAAATCTTCTTCCAAGACAGCTTTTTAGATAGTGACTTTTGGACTGTGACAAGAGAAACTTTTCATTTTTTGGCTTAGGGCACCCTGAGGATCCAAGAATACAATGTCTATCACTACATGTAGGTTTACTCTCCTCATGGAGAGGTCCCTAGCCATCCTTCTCCTATCTCTACAGACAGGAGAACACAAATCTGATACAGATGGCTGAAAAACAGAATCCAGAATGATTAATGGAATTACCATACCGCCATAAGCCATAACATGTTGTTGTTGTAAAAGTTACTATGACAACAGCTTTGATAAAATAGGACAGTCAATATTAATGGAGTTCAATTTTTCATCACATGTCGGGAGACTTATGGTCCACCTGTAGGTGATGAGTGATGCCAACCATCTCCTTTTTTCTGGAAATGTGAGGCTTGCTAACAAACACCCTATCTGAAAGCAAGTCAGATGAATAGTAATGAAGGCACGCCTTCATTTTGACCCATGAAAATTTGTCTTGTCCAAGGTATTTTTCTCATATAGAACATTCACTGATTAACACTAATTGCCTCACTTTTTTACTGTAGCAGAGGCCAGGTGTCTTTCGTATAGATCTGAATGGTCAGTCATTGGATAGAGAAATGCAGAAAGAGACCAAGGACAACAGAGGGGTTTCGAGTTCAAACTCTTTTGCCGTTAAAGTCTTGAAATTCCCCTATTCTACCCACATCTGGACACAGACCCCCATTACAACTTCCGTTTTTCGGTAGGGACGATTGTAGTTCTGTGAATCTTAGGGTATAAAGTCTTTTTTTGCTCCCAGGCATCCATTTTTGGTGCACAGGTGCATGCTTGGTATTAAAATGCTGGAAACTGTCTAAACTTTGAGGAGGTATGAGCTGTATTGATGAAAGTTTGAAATTCTGGGTGAGAGGACACAAGGTGTGAGGTAGTGATGAGGCTTGGCGTTCTAGGCATGCCTCCCAGCTGCCGGCATGGAAAGGTCCAGATTTTGACGGTCAACCTATGTCAAGATTTTTATGGCTTCTTTCTCACAGGCTGGGCCAGGTATGCAACAAAGCTTATTGGCCACGGAATGTTTGGGACTGAGCTACAGCGCTAGACGTTAACATTGTCGCTTATGGAAAATTAATGGGGGTCCGAGGCCATCTGCAGACTGAGGACAAGGGGAGATAATTCATTGAGTGTATATTGTCCTGGTGCATGCTCTGTAACATTTGAGAAAATGCGCCTGGCTTCTGTGCTCAACACAAGTATTGTTAACCTTATACTATCTTGGTGGCAACCTAACTGTGGTTTTTTACATGTTTTTGATAGTGCATGTACATGCTTCAACACCCGTGAAATTCACAGCATCTGAGAAAGGAAGAATTAAATGTAAGTAAAGAGGACAAAAAATAGTGTAAGGGTCAGATTTTCAAAAGGGGGCCTCCAGGCGCTGTTTGCTTATGGACACCCTCCACATGGTGTCAGTGTGGGTCTCCAGTCATCGGGTGTGCATGCCCTCCACATGGTGTCAATGTGAGTCTCCAGTCATTGGGTGAGCACACCCTCCACATGGTGTCAGTGTGGGTCTCCAGTCATCTGGTGTGCATACCCTCCACATGGTGTCAATGTGGGTCTCCAGTCATCGGGTGCGCACACCCTTCACATGGTGTCAATGTGGGTCTCCAGTCATTGGGGGTGCACACCCTCCACATGGTGTCAGTGTGGGTCTCCAGTCATTGGGTGAGGACACCCTCCACATGGTGTCAGTGTGGGTCTCCAGTCATCTGGTGTGCATGCCCTCCACATGGTGTCAGTGTGGGTCTCCAGTCATTGGGTGTGAACACCCTCCACATGGTGTCAGTGTGGGTCTCCAGTCATTGGGTGAGCACACCCTCAACATGGTGTCAGTGTGGGTCTCCAGTCATCGGGTGTGAACACCCTTCACATGGTGTCAATGTGAGTCTCCAGTCATCGGGTGTGAACACCCTCCACATGGTGTCAATGTGAGTCTCCAGTCATCGGGTGCGCACACCCTCCACATGGTGTCAATGTGGGTCTCCAGTCATTGGGGGTGCACACCCTCCACATGGTGTCAATGTGAGTCTCCAGTCATTGGGTGTGAACACCCTCCACATGGTGTCAGTGTGGCTCTCCAGTCATCTGGTGTGCACGCCCTCCACATGGTGTCAATGTAGATGAATGATAACATACCTTTCCGGCTCTGTTGATATTGTAATAGTCTTCTTCCAATTTCTCCTTCAGGATCTTTGGTATAGGTATTTCAACATGAGTGTATTTTCCCTGACAAACAAAGAGAAATAGTGGCAGCAGTCAGATAAATACACATGACAAATGGAATAGCATCAAGTCCAAGATTCATAAAACAGCTACATGTACATGTCAATTTACATAGAAGTTGCTATGGACAAAAATGAATGTCAGGATCATATAGAATGAACTCATGCAGAACTTTCTTTTTTCAGAACATAAAAACGAAATATATAGGATGTTAAATATGGAAAGTTGCCATACATGAAGGCTAATACCAGGGTTCATACACTTCAAATTTAAAAAGTGTATTTTAAATTTCTGGCTTTTACCAAGGTTTTTTCAGGCCCGAACTTCACATTTACCAGGCTACATGGAACAAATATTCTACACTTAAATGTATATATCCTCTTTGTCTCACTTGGCGCTTGCCTCCGCTGATGAACATTCTTCCCATGAGGTCACAGCGTTCAAATGCAGTTAGGCATGCTCAAGTTAGGGGCAAGTTAATATGCAAGATGTATGCTAAGTTTACTGAAATTGGCGCTGTACTTTGGGAGGAGAAGGACAAAATTGTGTCTACAGACAGACCATCCCCTCCATGAAAGACAGATAGGCTGATTCCAGTATATCCCCTCCATGAAAGACAGACAGGCTGATTCCAGTATATCCCCTCCATGACAGGCAGATAGACCGATTCCAGTATATCCCCTCAGTGACAGACAGCTAGGCTGATTCCAGTATATCCCTTCACTGACAGACAGATATGCTGATTCCAGTTTATGCCCCCCCACTCCCACGGCAGACAGATAGGGTGATATCAGTATATCCCCTCCATGACAGACGGATAAGCTGATTCCAGTATATCCCCTCCGTGACAGACAGATAGGCTGATTCCAGTATATCCCCACCGTGACAGACAGATAGGTTGATTCCAGTATATCCCCTCAGTGACAGACAGATAAGCTGAATCCAGTATACCCCCTCCGTGACAGACAGATAGGCTGATTCCAGTATATCCCCACCGTGACAGACAGATAGGCTGATTCCAGTTTATGCCCCCTCCCTCCACCCCCATGACAGAGAGATAGGCTGATTCCAGTATATCACCCCCCTCCACAACGACAGACAGATAGGGTGATTCCAGTATATATATCCCCTCCGTGACAGATAGATAGGCTGATTTCAGTTTATGCCCCCTCCCTCCACCCCACATGACAGACAGACAGGGTGATTCCAATAATCCCCCTCCCCAACGACAAACAGATAGGGTGATATCAGTACATCCCCTCCATGACAGACAGATAAGCTGATTCCAGTATATCCCCTCCGTGACAGACAGATAGGCCGATTCCAGTATATCCCCTCAGTGACAGACAGATAAGCTGAATCCAGTATATCCCCTCCGTGACAGACAGATAGGCTGATTCCAGTATATCCCCACCGTGACAGACAGATAGGCTGATTCCAGTTTATGCCCCCTCCCTCCACCCCCATGACAGAGAGATAGGCTGATTCCAGTATATTTCCCCCCCCCCCCCCCCCCACAACGACAGACAGATAGGGTGATTCCAGTATATATATCCCCTCCGTGACAGACAGATAGGCTGATTTCAGTTTATGCCCCCTCCCTCCACCCCACATGACAGACAGACAGGGTGATTCCAATAATCCCCCTCCCCAACGACAAACAGATAGGGTGATTCCAGTATATCCCCCCCATGATAGACAGATAGGGTGATTCCAGTATCCCCCTCACCATGACAGACAGACAAGGTGATTCCAGTATAACTTTGCTGAGTGCGGTATAAATATGATGGACTACCGATAAAAACTTTAATTTTCATACAAATTTCTTTCGTTCATAATCTTAAAAGCTCTCAGAAAGCATCATTTTGTGCTGCATTTATCAAATTTCTTTATGTACGGTGACAATGTCACCTTTAAGCTTTGGGATAACCTTCAATATGGTTTTGGTGAAGTACAGGTAGAGGTTTTCTCTATGATCTGCCATGCTTCTTCCACATTTTTAACCTGACCATAGTGATATAAGTGAACTATTGTCGAGTATGGCATGACTTCATCACCAAAATCTACTGGCTGTGATACCTATTGTGCAATAACACACTGTCAAGCACAACTAACCCGTCAAAACAAATTTCTAAACAGATCTAAAAATCCCACACAAATGAACTGCATACCTGACAACAGAATTCTCCACAGATTTAGCAGGAATATGTAAATAACAAATACACCTGATATACCATAACAGAATTTAGAAGGAATATATAAAAAACAAGTACACCTGATAGACCATAACAGAATTTAGAAGGAATATATAAATAACAAATACACCTGATAGACCATAACAGAATTTAGAAGGAATATATAAATAACAAATACACCTGATAGACCATAAGAGAATTTCGAAGGAATATATAAATAACAAATACACCTGATAGACCATAACAGAATTTAGCAGGGATATATAAATAACAAGTACACCTGATAGGCCATAACAGAATTTAGCAGGAATATATAAATAACAAGTACACCTGATACACCATAACAGAATTTAGAAGGAATATATAAATAACAAGTACACCTGATACACCATAACAGAATTTAGAAGGAATATATAAATAACAAATACACCTGATAGACCATAACAGAATTTAGAAGGAATATATAAATAACAAATACACCTGACAGACCATAACAGAATTTAGAAGGCATATATAAATAACAAATACACCTGTTAGACCATAACAGAATTTAGAAGGCATATATAAAAAAACAAATACACCTGATAGAACATAACAGAATTTAGAAGGAATATATAAATAACAAGTACACCTGATAGACCATAACAGAATTTAGAAGGAATATATAAATAACAAATACACCTAATAGACCATAACAGAATTTAGGAGTATATAAGTAACAAATACACCTGATAGACCATAACAGAATTTTCCATAACTTTTACTCCAACTCCAAAATATACCTAGACTGACCTTTATAGAGACCTCTCCATCATCAGAGCAGTCTCCATTGTCACTGTCCACACCACTCTGAAACATAGGAATACATGTATAGGGGATACCAGGGTAATACAAATGTGGATAGCATCTCTCCTTATGCATCAGTAACAAAAATCATTCTATCACCCTCAGATAATCAGTCAATGAAATAGTTTTTTGCTATGCGCAAGATTCTTAAAGAGACAAAAGCTGTTTTTATGGACTGTTACCACCGAAGTATTTATTCACTTGGTTGAAGTTCCGCTGCATACTCAAGAACATTTCACTTTACTATGGCGGAAACCCTTGACCATCTGCAGGTTGCTGGCAGACCTTTCCACATGCGACCAGAGAACAAGCCAGCTTGAGCTGGACTTTAATTCACAGTTATTGCATTGTTGAGAGACTTCTTGGTCACTGTACTGGGTTAGCACACTTCCCACTATGTTATGGAAGCCTGGTTTCACATTAGAAGAACAATATATTATAGGCTGTTTTATAAGGGAAGTAATTAGTATTTTTTTTTTTTGATTGGTGTTTTACGCCGTACTCAAGAATATTTCACTTATACGACGGCAGTCAGCATTATGGTGGGTGGAAACCAGGCAGAGCCCGGGGGAAACCCACGACCATCCGCAGGTTGCTGGCAGACCTTCCCACTTACGGCCGGAGAGGAAGCCAGCATGAGCTGGACTTGAACTCACAACGACCGCATTAGTGAGAGGCTCCTGGGTCATTACGCTGCGCTAGTGCGCTAACCGACTGAGCCACGGAGGGCGCGGAAGTAATTATGAGTAAAGAAGGAAAATCCACAGAATTAAATATAAAACAATCCACTTACATATTAAATCAACAATGGCATTGTAAAGACGGCAAGTACAAGTGCTTACATTTTATTTTACAGTTACTAAGTACAGGTAATGTGTAAGAGAACAAGCTAAATGGACGAAATATTAGCTTTACCACACATGCATAGAGGAAACTTCAATGATTTTTTTTTTTTTTTTTTTTTTGATTGGTGTTTTACGCCGTACTCAAGAATATTTCACTTATACGACGGCGGCCAGCATTATGGTGGGTGGAAACCAGGCAGAGCCCGGGGGAAACCCACGACCATCCGCAGGTTGCTGGCAGACCTTCCCACTTACGGCCGGAGAGGAAGCCAGCATGAGCTGGACTTGAACTCACAGCGACCGCATTGGTGAGAGGCTTCTGGGTCATTACGCTGCGCTAGCGCGCTAACCGACTGAGCCACGGAGGCCCCGAAACTTCAATGAAAGTTTATACAAATAACCACAATATTGAATACTCCTCACCATCTCTTCATCCCCTCCATTGTGTAGATATTCGTCCCGTCCATTTTCTGATTCCTCTTCCTCGGTTACCTCCCCATCCTCTGACTCCTCCCCTGAGGATGACCCAGATTCTGACCCAGATGATGACGACTCTGAGCCGCTGTCAAACTTTGGCTTCTTCACAAAGGCTCGTCTCAAAATCGCATTAATCTTTTGCTTCCTTACCCTGTTTTTGCGGCTGTAATTTGTGGCACTAAAGATGTGAGGATGCATGGCAATATGTGAGAAATAGAACCAAAAACCCAGGGAGGGACAAACAACAGTAACAATAACAACAAGAATCAGGAGGTGCACCCTCTGTCCAACATAAGGCAACAACCAAATAATGTTCGATATAACTTTCAAATGAATGCTTAACAGTGTTCCACAGAGTACGAGGCATGGTGTTCCAGTGAGCACCAGGCATGGTGTTGCAGTGTGCACTAGGCATCACTTTCTAGTGAGCACTAGGCACAGTGTTCCTGCAAGCATTAGGCTGGGTGTTCCAGAGAGCACCAGGTATGGTGTTCCAGTGAGCACTAGGCATCACATTCTATTGAGCACTAGGCACAGTGTTGCAGTAAGCACTAGGCTTGGTGTTCCAGTCACCATGAGGTAAAGTGCTCCAGTGAGCACCAGACATGGTTTTCCAGTGAGCACTAGGCACAGTGTACAAGTGAACACCAGGCAAAATGTTCTAGTGAACACCAGGCATGGTGTTCCAGCAAGGACCAGGTATGCTGTTCCAGTAAGTGCTTGGCACGATATTAGTGCGAGCATCAGGCATGGTATTCCAGTGAAGTTGAGCAAGGTGTTCCACTAAGAGCCAGGCATAGTGCACTAGCCATGGTATTCCAGTGATAACCAGGAAAGCTGACCCAGTATTCCCATGAGCACTACGCATGGTATTCCAGTGAACACTAGGCATGGTATTCCAGTGAGCACTAGGTAAGGTTTTGACATGCGCACCAGGCACAATGTTTTAGTGCAAACTGTTCAAGCAAAATATCCATTGCAATGGATATATTCACTAACATGTTTTTTCAAAGTCTCCAACGTGTTTGAGAACAATGGCCATTAACCACTGAAATGAATAATCTACTGTTGGTTTCATTCCTTAACAAAATATTCACATGAATTTATTGATAATTTCCAAATTTGAGAATGGTTCTGATCAAATTTTTTACATCTTTTCTTTGGCCATCAGTAGGCCTAGTTGCACATGCTGCCGTTTACATGTAAGGTTTATAGGTCTAAACCAAAAAAATACACTAAACTAAACTCACATAAAAGAGAGAGGTTTAAAGAGGGTGTTAAAGGCAAAAAGGATTCATGGCAGGTGGGTACTGGGAACACAAAGTAAAGTAATAACCTTAACTCAAACCAATACCAGAACAATTCCCACAACATCAAGGAAAAAAACAAGTGCCCAGTGCTCATAAATACTCACCAGTGTGCTCACATATATTTTCATACCATAAACACGAGAAAGAAAAAGAGAAGACCAAGAAAGAAGACATAAATGGACTGAGACAAGACTGTTTAGCTATAAATATGTCCTATGCTGTGCTCCTTGAAGAGGTGTAGCTTGAAATTGCATCAATTTGTAAAATCTGTAATTCTATGAAATGGCACATATCATTACATTCTCATATCTAAAATATAGCTTTGAAATCTTTTTCTAAAACTGATTTACAAGTTACAACACTGGTGGATTTAGCATAGTATTGTGAAATTGCAGCGAAAGCACTCCGTAGCAAAGTGCCTCTTGTAGCTTGTAGGTAAATACATGGAAATAACAGAAGGTAATTTAGTCACTTACTACTTTCGAGCAGTTTCAGCCAGTCTTCTCATGAGTGTTTTATTTTCTTCACTACTCTTCAGGATGAAGTCTTCTCCAACAATGCGGTCCCAGCTACATGAGCAAACAATGGAACTTACAGACTAACGCTGGCAATACTAGTATCTCAGCTACATATGTACACAATGAGGCATGAAGACTGCAAGTGCCAATATTGTCTGTCATTTGTGTAAACAATGAAAAATACAGTCTCACATAGCCAATACTGTCCATGTCACTAGACTTGTGTAAAAAATGAAATTTACAGTCTCACATAGCCAATACTGCATCTGTCATTGACTTGTGTAAACAATGAAAAATACAGTCTCTCATAGCCAATACTGTCCCTGTCAGTAGACTTGTGTAAACTATGAAAAATACAGTCTCATATAGCCAATACTGTCCCTGTCACTAGACTTGTGTAAACAATGAAAAATACAGTCTCCCATAGCCAATACAGTCCCTGTCACTAGACTTGTGTAAACAATAAAGAATACAGTCGCACCTAGCCAATACAGTCCCTGTCACTAGACTTGTGTAAACTATGAAAAATATAGTCTCTCATAGCCAATACAGTCCCTGTCACTAGACTGGTGTAAACAATGAAGAATACAGTCTCATATAGCCAATACTGTGTCTGTCACTAGACTGGTGTAAACAATGAAGAATACAGTCGCACATAGCCAATACAGTCCCTGTCACTAGACTTGTGTAAACAATGAAAAATACAGTCGGTGAGTTCGTCTCTGTCATGCTACTTGAAAATTATTGTCGACCTTTTTCAGTCTAACTACAGGAAGATGTATGGCTCATCCATGGGATTATCCCTCTGGAATTGCGCTCATCCATGGGATTATCCCTCTGGAATTACGTGTTGAGCTGCGACATAGATCACATATCTCAGACAGACAGATCAAGATTCTGGTCACAGTAGACTGGACCTTGAAAATGACCCTTTTTGCCATTTTTTGTTATTGCCATGGACTACATTATTTTTCGATAGGCCAAACAAAGAACATGTTTATGCTACGGAAGCTATGCATGTGTGAACAGTGGTCAGTGGTCAGTAAATCCGACACACTTCTTTTTAGGCTGTTTCACACTGTAACTCTCCCAAAATGTACAAGAAATCTCACCTGTTGTTCCATCCTTGAAAATGGATATGATACTCAGCTTTTCTTCTACCAGCTCTGTCTTTACCAGGGCATAGATCTAACACCTGTGAGCAATACCAACATACAATTCAGCATCATTGTGGTGTATAATTAAAAAACTGAAATTCTTTGCATCAACTGCAGTGATTTACTGACACAAAGGCAAGACGTAAAAACTGAAAGCAACTGACAACAGTCCATAGCTTTGACCAATAATATATGATCATCTCTGTCATATAATCGTCCAGGTTGAATAAAATTAAGGTTGCCCAAAGTCTACTATACTAGATTTATTTATTTATTTTATTGGTATCTTATGCTATAGTATTTTACTTAAATGACGGGGCCCAGCATTCTGGCAGGATAAACCTGGGCAGAAGCTGGGGGAAACCCACAAGGCCATCTGCAGGTTGCTGCCCAGCCTTCCCATGTATGGCCAGAAAGACAACATATGCTGGAGTTGAACTCACAATGACAGCATTGGTGAGGGGTTCCTGGGTGATTACTATACTGGAGCAATAGTCATTAGTGGACAATCAGTTCACAGAACAAGACTAAAATGTGACAATCACTGTGACAGACAATTTCTCACAAAACGACAAAGAAAAAATTGAAGATACTCCACCACATGTGAAGATACTCCACCACTATAAGAGACAGTGCTGCCTTTGTTCTTGATGATTCACTTCTTCAGATATTCAAACGTGAAATACAGATTCTTCAATGAAATAGCATCATGATATCACATTATGATATTCCCCCAATTTCTGGTGCATATGTGAGCGCCCACTAATTGCACCAACTGAGGAACACACTTAAGCCCTACTGGTGGACAACAAGTGGCCTTCTACAAATGCTTCCCTGTTCTAATGGCCACACGGGAGTTATCAACCGCTCATTGTCACCAAGGCTCCACAGTGACAAGCAATGAGAGCAGAGGAGTCTACAGATGCCTTGTTCAAAACTGGTTTTGAACATGCACCTTGTGTGTCCCAGTGGCTAGATGGCATCATAAATCCTTTTAATCACTAGATCATGGCCCGCTGATGACTAGTCTGAATTTTTTGACTAGAACTTAGAGCAAATATTGTGGTAAGGCTAATGGCGTGCTGCAGTTCTAGACATAAGTTGCTCCAGTTAGAATGATTAAGAGTTTCCGTGTGTAAGATGTGTGTGATGTACGGAGTCTGTGTGTATACGATGGCAGGTAGCATGCCGTTAGACTTATCACAATATTTGCTGCAAGTTCCATTCAGAAAATTCAGACTACTCACTAACGATTTATCCTGGAATGTAATATGACACCAATTATGATGACAGCAGGATAACTACAACTTTGAGTAATCTGCCAATTACCCACACTCAGCTAATACAAAGGCATTGAAATGAGACCATCAAACCGAAATCTTTAGCTGTGACGATAACTGGACTCCGAGTGAATGCGGCTGTGTATTGTCAGTACCTTCGCTTCATAAAGAACTCTGGCTTTCGTTGGATCTGGCTCAAAGCATAGGACATGCTCTCCTACTGAAAACTGATATTTAACCCCTCTTGTTGCCATCTCGTTGGTCTTAAATGCACAAACCACGGCTGGTGAAACCTAAAACTGCAATCACAATCTCAAGACATTGTTCCGCGAAATGAATTGTTTGCGTCCGTTTACGATTGTCGTAAATTGACAAGCGCAGACGGGTAAATCGAAATTCATGACCGCAAAATACATGTGTGACGGTGCCCGAAAATGCGAACCTGAACGATCATTGGTAATGGCAGGTTGACTGACCCTCAACGCCGATCTGAAGAGTATCTTAAAATATATCTAAAGTTGTTGAGATAATGTTGATGCAAACAAGTTGGTTCCAATTCCAGTTCCAGATGCTGATTGTGAAAAAGGACATTCTTCAATGAAATGACGTCACTTTACGACGTTCAACAGCCTATAGTCCTCACAACAGCTTGTGTAGGTCTACCAAATATACACGTACCGAGCATTATTTATTTATTTTATTTATTTGATTGGGTGTTTTACGCCGTACTCAAGAATATTTCATTTATACGACGGCGGCCAGCATTATGGTGGGTGGAAACCGGGCACAGCCCGGGGGAAACCCACGACCACCCGCAGGTTGCTGTCGGACCTTCCCACATACAGCCGAAGAGGAAGCCAGCCGAGCATTATGAATCCCACGAAACTTTTGTCTCAATTTTAATTCCTTCACAGATATGTATATATACGGGTATATGTATTTTATACCATCTTTTAGGATGAAAAACCCACTTTTTCGTTCAATTTCGTAGCGTGAAAACGATAGGACGCCTATTTCTTAACGTCACGGAAAATATAGAGGCAAAATTTGGGACAGATATTAGCAGTGTTGAAAGAAGAATATTATATTTCTTTACCAGCCTTTTGGAAAAGTAAAGCTATGAGTTTGTTGCGTTGTTCATTAGATGGTTTAACCATACATTGGGGAAAATATATTGGGTAAAATGAGCAGACCAGGCGTCTCAAATTTTAGAAGAAATATATACCAGTGGTATACCAGTCGTCAACCAACAAGGAGGATCCAGGTCAATAATCGCAAGGCTAATTCCAAACACAAGAACTAAGAAAGTATACAATGTATGAAAATTCACGGAATCATGCAAAGAGAAGCAGTCAACAGTTTTCAATGACGTTGGAAAGCAAGGTATGTTCTAGACGAGTGAGTGAAATCAGTATTCAAATGGTGTACCATGCTAGAATATAAGTGTCGATAGTAAAACATGTATCTCAGCTGGGCTTTGATTGCAACTGTTTATATATATCTATATATTCAACACGATGGACATACAGCCCCCAATTCAACACGATGGATATACAGCCCCAATTCAACACGATGGATATATAGCCCCAATTCAACACGATGGACAAACAGCCCCAATTCAACACGATGGATACACAGCCCCCAATTCAACACGATGGATATGCAGCCCCATACACTCTACCAAACATTTTGTTTAAAACCTGTCAAAGAAAGAGAGGCAGGAGGAAAGCCAGGAGCTACTGAAAGCAGATTTCAGAACATACTCTCTATAGAACTACAGTGCACGAGTAGCAGACAATGTTGTGGCAAAAATGCACATCAAGTAATTTGTGTACTCACAGTACACAAACTGTGTAATTTTTAATGTTAAAAGTACACAGATTATATACCACTGATGCTCACATCATTGTCGACGTGCAAATTTGTACACAGTCGTTTCTATAGAGTAAGAACAATATGAAGAAAGAGAAACAGCGAGAAATCTAAACTGTGTATAGAATGAAAATGGTCAACAAAGAATATTCGTTAGGGGCAAATGTAATAGACTTCAGCATTTCCTATCCGAGTTCTCAACTATATATCTATAATTAAGTCCACTATGTTATTAAGAAAAAAAAAACTTATTAATCATGAAGAAAACGCGAAAGGAGCTACCCTTTACAAAATTCTCGCCACAGTTCAACGTTTTTTGATGCTGTGAAAATGCTTATTTGAGATTGTCAGACAGCAAATGGTGAATTGTTTCCATCACGCAGTGTGGTGCCCATCCCGACCCAAAGTAACCCGCGTTCTACATCCATGTACATTAAGATAAGTCGGTATATATGGACATTTTTTCACTCGACATAACATGCAAAACCTGTTATTTTATAACTTCTGGTTTTCTGCTGTTTTAAAATAAAACAAATGAAGCATTGATACATAGGCAGTACCGTAAAATTGATAAGTGTCTGTCCTTTTTTATCTTGAAGAGGTTAACATTTGTCACATTTCAGAAAAGCCATAAGCTTATCTACACTGATGATACAAATTGGCGTAACTTACATCAATGTTTGCTTTAAAACGATATCCAAACATTTTGTTTGTCTCTCTTTGCAGAGTGCAGAAGAAGGTGTGACCCTCCACATTACCTGTAGATTTGACAGACTGTGAGCGAAACGACAGTGTTCAGAATTTTGTGACAGAACTTTGTGACTGAATACGACTGTACCCTACACGATAAGCTAATACATAGTTTGTGTGTACTACTTCATTAAATTAACCAAGTTGTATATTCATACCTTCTTCGTAGAAATAAACGATTTCCAGTATTGATTGTTTTGATTGGTGTTTTACGCCGTACTCAAGATATTTCATGTATACGATATCAGCCAGAATTATGATGTGAGGAAACCGGTCAGAACCCCGGGGAAACCCACAAACCTCCGCAACCTAATGACAGGTCCTCTCACCTACTGAAGCCAAGAAGAGCTAGACTTGAACTTACAGCAATGACATTGGTGAGAGGCTCCTGAGTCATTGTGCTGCGCTAGCACACTAATTACTCGACAAGAATTTCCTCTGTTTTATAAGCATCGTTTTAACTGCGTGAGTAGCGGAACGATCCAGGTAAGTGTTATCTTCGGTGCGCTCCAGGTAAGTGTTATCTCCCCTCTCCTGTGATACAGGAACTGTGGTGAAAACGGGAGACACTCCATAGGCGTCAGAGTGCAAAGACTTCAGACAGTGAATATCCGACGGAGCTAATTCAATAAGCAGACAGAACCCCAAAGCAATGAACCATGACTTCTGCTTGTCTATCCTCAGTCTTAACTTGACTGATTTCACTCGTGGACCAGTGCTCTATATTATTAAAGCCTAACTGCTGTTTCTATATATCAGTCCTACCTTTTCCCACTCCCACAGCTTGTATATATGTAGGCCTGCCTTGGTTACCGTTAATATATCATTGTACGGTGTAAATGTGACAATCATATACATTGATTATCATGCACTGGTTTAACAACGTTCTTTGACACGGCACATGGGGCGTGGGTTCAAACCCAGTCCTGGGCAGGGACTTAGTCGGCTATGCTCACACTCTCATGTTCGTTGACTACCACTTCTCTTGCTCCAATATGGTGTGCAAATCTGTAGGTCACATGTGAGAAAATTCGTCAGTAACTTAACAAAGGTCGCTGGTTTTTCCTCGAGTACTCCTCTTTCCTTATTTCTTCATGTCCACTTGTTTTTCCTGTCTTATTAATACATGTATCACAAACAATGTTAGCTAGGGTTCGGCCAGATTTATCGCCGAGTCCGTTATACCCAAAACCTTCAAACCTTTTGAAAGCTTGATTCCTGGACTTAGCCCTATGGGAACAGATTGTGTCCTGGGGACCCAAAGACAGTACACTGTGGCTCGGTGAGGCATCCCTGGTGTCGTCGCAAAGTGAAGTAACACTTCGTATATGTTGGCATTCATGCCGTCGGTGTGTTACCAGTAAACATCCTGAAGTAACAAAATCAATGTTTTAGGTACAGTAAACTCCGAACAAACAAATGTTAAGTACATAATCACACGAAAGGGTTTATTTACCTAAAACCATTTAGCAGATATGCTATTCTCCATGTAATATCAAAGTCGTCCATCCATCGCTGTGAGTTCAAATCCAGCTCATGCTGGCTTCCTCTCCGGCCGTACGTGAGAATGAGTGATTGCTTCGTGCTTAAAGTCGTACGGTACTTAACAATTTTTCAGTCATATGACGACAAAGGATTCCTTGAGAGTGCATGTAATGTCGTCGTATAATTGAAATATTCCTGAGTACGGCGTAAAACACCATTCAAATAAATAAATAAATAAAAGTCGCCCACGCTCCTCGCAGTCATTCTTCGTGTGCAAATGGTAACACTTGATTTTCCAGATCATGATGTCTGTGTCATTTTTTGTTTATTGCACTGTCCATATCTTATCAACTAAACTGTTTTTGCTTTTGTTACTTAATCAATATGTGTGAAAAATGGAGACAAATGATTATAGTGCAATGGTTAAAATCATGTAAATGTTTGGTCCAATTTAAATTTTTGTGTACCGGTATTCTACTTATTTTGAGAAGACTGGCACAAAGGTACATAGTTTGAAGACTGTTTGAAGAACTCCTTGTTTAACTTGAGACTTGGCATGGATTCTTCTTAGCGACTTCTGGATACATTCTGAACGTTTATTACTTGTCACAAGAGGACATGTTGTTACCGCGATTTCTGTCATTTTGTGGACATGTTAATTCCGTCTCTTTTCCTCAGTGGTTTCCATTCAAGACGGTAGACTTCAGCCTGGACTCTCACCAGACAAGGTGGGAGAGATAGTGTCACTCTGCACAGCAGCACAAAGCTAACAGACTGGTTGAGCCATCATTCACAAAAGCAGACGTTTTATTTTTGAAGGAATATAGGCATGATACCCAGTATTCACCAATGGGGAAATCTTAATGTCGAAATTTCCTTTATATTGGTATCGATCGGTACAGATAGGTTTTGATTGACTTTAGATCGGGAATAGAGTGTGAAATTCATTCTCTGAAGGCCAGATGATGTGACGTTAAACTCTCCCCATATTTTTGATTTATCCTTTAGGAGAGAACATCGGAATGGATACAAGACTACCGCATGGTGCATGTATTTGTACGTCAAATATTTATTCTTGGCAGACGCCTCTTGTCTTGCTCAGGTCAAATTGGGGAACGAAATCTGTTTTGGACTACGAGATAGGCTGTTACTGCAAACGAAATTTCCCTCGAGGTGTTGTGATTGGTTTACGTGCCACGATCTCATGGGAATGCCACGTGATAGTCACCGGTCAGCTAAAGGCGAACTCAACGGGCGAACTGTGAAGTGTTCTCTACTTACCAATATGACGCATCTGAATTCAACAGTGAGCTGCAGATAAGTTACTTCTTAAACAATCACTGAGATGCCAGTGATACCATATCGTCGTCAGTCAATTTTAGCTCCAGATCGCATTTGTATAGATTATGATCCCCAGGAGCTATGAAGTGCCATTGATTTGAACTGGACACTTGGTAAAATACACAGGTACGTTGCATTCTGCAATAAACAAAGTGTAGTTTTGACTATCGTGATGTAAGGAAAATGGCCATTTTCCGTATAAACAGTTAAGCGTAGCCTACGAAGCCCCATTTCACTGTCTAACAATTTCACACGTGGAGACATTTTATAATTATAGTGTAATCGGAAGTCCAGGGTTTCCTGATAGCTGGTAGCGTGGCTATTTATAACATATTTGAAACAAGATCACCGGGTAATATGCACAATGGGGAAGCTGTCAATAGTTACTCTCCACTGTTTTTCTGTCTATGGACTGAACCATCGGCCATAAAGAACCGCGGCCAGACAGTTTTAATACTCCATGCGATATCAAGGTTAGTTTAACTGTCGCCTCTGAGGACAGTTCAAACTCGTAATCAGCTATTTTACTCACTGTCGGTTGTTCGTGCTGCAACACTCGTGGCAACTGGCCGACACAATTTCTCCTCTCTATTACACAAGCAAACAACAAAACGGCTTTTACTGTACATCTGTGGAAAGGAGTCATCCAGGAGAAGTGGCAAATTAAACAACAAATATTCTAGTCAGCTCCCTGTCAACTACGAATTTACGTGGGTGCTGTCAAAGCACCTGTCCCCAGGGACAAAAAACCTTGCACTTAATCCAGACTTTGTCTAAGCTCGTAAAATTCGATTTAAAAACACTAATTTTCAATATTGAACCACAATTTCCTCAGGTAAGTCACAATTTTAGTGCAGTTAACCGTTTTGAAATTTAGACAATCTCTGACCTAAGTGTATAGCTTATTGTGATCCAGGAGTCTGTCTGGTGTTGAGTTTTGCATGGAAGCGATGGGACGATGTACGGTGTGATCCAGGGGCCTGGCGAGGTGAGGTTGTGTTTTGCATTGGGGCGATGGGACGATGATCTAGGGGGCTGGCAAGATGATGTTGAGTTTTGCATTGGGGCGATGAGACGATGAATAGTGTGATCCACTATTCCACTGGGTCTGGCGAGGTGAAGTTGAGTTTTGCATTGGAGTGTTAGGACGATGAAAGATGCAATGAAAGGGCTTAGTGAGGTGGTGCTGAGTTTTGCATAGGAGAGATGGAGCGATGAATAGTGTTATCTAGGGTCCTGGCGAGGTTGTGTTGAATGTTATATTGGAGCAATGGGACGGTGAATGGTGTCACTCAGGGTCCTGGCGAGGTTGTGTTGAATGTTATATTGGAGCGATGGGACGGTGAATGGTGTCATCCAGGGTCCTGGCGAGGTTGTGTTGAATGTTATATTGGAGCAATGGGACGGTGAATGGTGTCACTCAGGGTCCTGGCGAGGTTGTGTTGAATGTTATATTGGAGCGATGGGACGGTGAATAGTGAAATCCAGGGTCCTGGCGAGGTTGTGTTGAATGTTATATTGGAGCAATGGGACGGTGAATGGTGTCATCCAGGGTCCTGGCGAGGTTGTGTTGAATGTTATATTGGAGCGATGGGACGGTGAATAGTGAAATCCAGGGTCCTGGCGAGGTTGTGTTGAATGTTATATTGGAGCAATGGGACGGTGAATGGTGTCATCCAGGGTCCTGGCGTGGTTGTGTTCAATGTTATATTGGAGCGATGGGACGGTGAATAGTGTCATCCAGGGTCCTGGCGAGGTTGTGTTGAATGTTATATTGGAGCAATGGAACAGTGAATGGTGTCATCCAGGGTCCTGGCGAGGTTGTGTTGAATGTTATATTGGAGCAATGGAACAGTGAATAGTGTCATCCAGGGTCATGGCCGGGTGGTGTTGAATGTTGGAGCGATGGGACGGTGAATGGCGTGTTCCAGGGCGTGTTGGTGTTGAGGTTCGAGCGATGGGACGGTGAATGGTTTGCAACATAAAACACAACAAATAATATAACCAGAGTTGTTTAAGAAGAGGTCTGGAAACAGACCTAAACCATCACATAATTTTTCTGATGTACTTTGTTACTCAATAAATCAATTTTTCTTCTGGAATTTTTACTAGGCCATGGGATGTACCATGTTAAAGCAACCGGAAACAACATATCGCGTCACACCTACCCCAGGATACATAGCAAACCAAGTTTCTCGGAATAACCCAGCTTACAGAGATAGATACAAACTGATAACAGGGCGACGCTTTCGATTTTCTCAGCTCAAGACGGGCCACTAGGCCATTTTACAAAACCGTCTCTAATGTGCATAAAACTTGCCTAATAACTTTGTAGCAATGATATGAGATAAACCTGACCAACACGCATTGTTCACATCGGGGGTTGCCATGGAAACCAACACTACCTTAAATTTTTCTGGACTTTGTATTTTAACAAATGTACACAAGACGGTGCAAATTAACATATCAGAAATATATCCAACGAGAAGAGAACTTATGTGAGTACCTTCTGTGGTGTAAGGACTGAAAATTTAATCCTGTTTGCGTTCTTTAAAATCTAATTAATTCAGAAATGTTCGAAAATTTTTAAATTGGTGGTTTTGAAATTTCTGTAGTTATTATCTCCTTGATTATTCTCATCACCATCTGACTCACTTCATAATATATTAACAGTTCTCTAATGGTATCCACAAGTTGAAGGCATAATTATTTCGGATTCTGCTCGGCGAAATTGAAAGAAAATAAACGCGTATTTCCGTTTGTTGCGACAATTAGATACACGAGTAACTCGCCCTGAATGACACACTTCGTTAAACTGCTACTGCCATACGAGTGCCATACTTACAATGTTGTGAGCTTTGGATGTTGTTGTTGTTTCACTGAAATGACGATCGCGAGGAAAGAGAAACGTACGCTCATTTATTATTCCTGGTGCTGTTGTAGAAAACTGATGGCGGATTAGGGTAATCAGGAAGTGCAGTCCTTGCAGAATAAAGATTTACTTACAATTTAACAAGGTATAAACCTTTATTTGATTTAATGACTCATGGCAACAGCGGAGATTCCCCGAAGCTATAGACACAGGCGACACCTTTTGGCCATGTCAGCCCCCGCCTGCCTTGAGCTGCTGGATTGTGTGCGATTTTGCCTACAGTACTGCATACCGTGATATCTCATTTATGCAAAATCACTAAGGCCAAAAATCATGCTTTTCAAAGTTCATGTGGGATACATCATCGGTGCATGTATTTAGCCTGGTGTTTTTTTCTCTCTAAGATATGCCGTGATGAAGAGGTGGAACGATGAAAGCAATGGATTTGTGAAGCGGCGAAGGTCTCGGTGAAAACAGGGCAGTTAAATAATATTTTCATACTCTGTTGGAATGCACACCGGGTAAGGCTACCAGATATCACATAAAATCAAGCACTTTGGTCACATGTAATGTCCATACCTAGGGGGAACCGTTTTCCCATTATTGTGGTTATTCAGTGTTCACTTTTATGAGTGGATGAGACCACAATCATCGGGTTAAACCACTGAGCTTTGGCGATACGCTGACGAACTTTTTGACTGTTGAGGTCCAGATATGCACACTACGTTGGTGGAAGGCAGTGATCTTCAGCGAACGATTACACAAACGGTCACATGTGTCGCCGAACACTAATTGTCACTAAGGTCCGCAAACAGTGACAGCGCATTACATCATTGATAGTGTAGGCCTAACGTTGCGGGGCCCCTATGGCCGACGGAGTTAGCACGTCGCAATGACCAATGAGCCTCAAGGCGGTCGCTGTTAGTTCAAGTCCAACTCATGTTGGCTTCCTTTCCGGCCATACGTCGGAAGGTCTGGCGACAACCTACGGACGGTCGTGGATTTCCCTCGGGGTCTGACCGGTTTGCTCTCACCACAATGCTGGCCGCCAGTGAAACATTTTTCGAGAACGGCTTAAAATAACTAATTAAATAAATAAGTGTTTACGTTAGAGTTTTGTTGATCGCTAGCCTCTGTGCCAAATTAGGGCCCACACTCTTCAAAGGCTACACCAATTGTCACTTGTCACAATCCATAAATGTATAGCTGCTGTCGATGAACCGTATTGATCCCCAGTTGCACATTGATAACGCATACTATATTAAATAAAGGTAGATGGACCTGTACCGTCTAATGTCATATTTGGAGCTAGGTCTATTTGTTACTAATAGTTTCCTCGTTGGCTGTGCTCAATATCAGCTGTGATATGTTTCCCATACTCTCTGAGCACAAAGCCTCTGAGGTGATGATAGCCGGGATGATCTCCGGGTGATGGGTTATAGGTTATACGGTGATGCGGACAGGGACAACACAGCTTATTAACTACAGAGCATCGATCCCATTGTAGCGTGGACAAAATTCCCATTTTTTGATTTACTCTGTATACAATATTCGATGAACGAAGCGATACATGGCCCATCATCGTTTCGCCGATAAAGTTTCTCTCACGAGGCTCCCCCGATGATTGTTTCTTATTTCTTTTTTAATAACACATTTTTCAAGTATATGACACTTTATGTACAGTATATTTGCTTTGCTACTTTGTTGCATTGTAAAATCAGTCTGTATTTCTCAAATATGGATATTCTTGCATGTGCCGGACAAATATTTCGATGTTTGTTGCTCTTTTTTCTGTCGACTATTGTGCTTTTAGATGGGCGACTACATTGATGGGTACGGAAACCCACCATGGATTGCTCGTCACGAAAGTCCACAGAACAACCCATCCTTAAGTTTCATCCTAGGGCTACATTAACTTATCGCGACACCTTGGTAAAATGAGAATGCGTATTTTATTGGTGAACATTCAAATCCCCTTGAATTTCCGGCACTTTCGTCCAAATGCAATCAACACCGCATGACAAAAGTAATAAATCCATAACTCCCTCAAGACCGCTACGGCTCTGGTCAATATATGGGAAGGTGGGCGTGTCTTGATCATTCAGACAAATCAGCGGAATTTTAGGTACGACAATGAGCCAGTCAGCGGCAGCGATATATCATGTGTTTAGCTTCTTCTCTGTGAGGGTACTTTAAGTCTTGTATCTCGCATAAATGATACTATCCAGGCATTTCGTATTGTTACGAACAGTGTAGGGATATGGATGTGTGTGGACATCTGTGGTCAGCGAGGCATTGTTCTGCGTTGATAAAATGGCCACAGTGAGGGCTTCAGTGCATAGGAATGATATACACTGAATTCTGCGTATCTGCCGCATTAAGGACACGACTGATAAGCCGAATCCCACGTGTCGTTTTTATCGTGCTTTTGCCGGCTCACCGAATAGGATTTAATGGGGGAAAGCGCTGCGCGGTTCTGCTGCAGTCTTCCGGGACAAATATACATGGCTGGCCAAGACATATTAGTGCTGTAAACTTTTATGTCAATTACCTGACAAGTGCTTCCCGTGTGACTTCGGGGAGAGGCGTTTGGGTGTCTCAGACTGTTCCAGTAGAGGGGTTATGTCAGCATTATATGTTAGCGGGTAACTCACAGGCCTAAGGAAACTGGCATAACGGGCCTACATGTACGTCAGTGTAGCATAATATGTTAGATAGGTGACTACTGGTGACGTGAGATCTGTACAGGTTCACCAGTCAAGGAGACAGTAAGTCACACCTTGCAGGCTGAACGAGATGATTCGGTGGACAATAAGCATTCGCGATTGACAGTAGCTCGCACCTTGCGGGGACAACGTGGTTTGGTGGACAGTCGGCATTGACGACATACTTCTGACATCAAATCTTTACAACATCTCTGCCAAAGCCCCGTACAACTTGTCAGAGAGTTCCTCTGAGGCGATTCCAGTGTTTGACAAAACACTGAGCATCAACAGTGTCTGGCTCATGGATAAAAGCTGCTTAAAAACTGCTGCCATCAGTTAACATTAGGAGCCTACACGACTTAAACTACCTTGGGCAACACCCCTATTAGATTAACATCAGCACAAATGTACTTTTAGCGCATACGGATTACGTTCTCTATCAGAGCCGCCAATGCACAATGTCAATCTAAAAACAATTGTCAAGCCTTAGAATCTTGGCTTGTGGAATGTCATAGAATCTGTTTTGCTGATACCAGATGACACCCTACACGACAGCCATGAGCAGTTTTATAAGGCGTGTACAGAGAGAGGCTTTCAACAGAACGGAGCTGAAAGTTGTAACGGCACAGTGAACTGCGTGGGAGCACGCCCCTTTATTTACTGGAGAGAAACAACAAATTATTGACACTGGATACGCGCTATTTCAATGGTGACTAGATGGTCTACCTGTAAAGCACAACTCTAATGCCTGGCTGCAGCACTATATGTAGACAACGGTTGAACACCTGAGCAATAACAATTATATCGGCACATTATTGCCATCAATGTGGACTTGAACGACATACGGCACTAAATAAATGTGTGGAGGAGTCCTAGTACACAAACTCAGTAAACTGTTCCGGTAAACTCGGTCACGAACTTTGGTCACTGGATGGAGGCTTATCTGAGTATATACATATTTCTAATCTTGTGATTCCAAAATCACACTGTGTTTGGAATCCAGAACACACAGTTCCTTATAGGATACACTTACCAGATAAGAGACACTTCAGACCTTGTTACCATTCTACGCCAAACTTGCTGGAAACGCGAAGGACATGTGTGGAAAGCGTTATAGAAGCTATAATATTATAGCCGTTAGGGAAAAATACATGTAGGCCGTTTACATTTCCGCCTACGTCGTAAAAACAACGATTTGCGACGTTTATACCCATTTTATCACCTACTCGATTTCCATGTTGAACAATATCGTGATGCTTTCGACAAGAGGATACTAGTCCGAGCCACAGGCTCTACCAATCTAAAGTGCATCAAGCGGTTTTATGTGAGACCAGTCCATGGAAACACATTTTAAAGCCACGTCCTAGGAACACCTTAATAGAAATTTCTTGATCCCCTTTGGGGGAAGGTAAAGCATCTTATAAGTAGGCCTAAGTCCACCGCTTGACATAGTAGTGCTGATCCGACGTCGTTCATCGCTTCCTACGTTACAATGGGCAGCGGTTGGCTAGAGTTTGGTTCACTGTGCCTTGTGGTGTTCTGTTTGACAGAAGGAACCGTTGTGGGGGATGTCTCTAAGCAAGGTGAGTCGTATATTTATAGGTACCGGTAAAGTAAGCCAACGACAATTGATCCAGTTGTATCAGCTTTTTTATATGTATTCCATGCGAGCTCCTGCATACGCTGTCGCTTCTGTTTGTTGCATTCAGTGCAGCTCTTGTGGCGGCATCGGACAACCGTTATTTATGATCAGTCACTAGGGAGACTGATGGAGAGGTAAACCTTTTCCCCGCACACAACTTCCCAGTACTAAGTTCTGAATAACAGGTTCACTCGTCAGAGCTCAGAGTGGGGTTACATGCCACACGATAAGATAATGACCACTGTTCTATGGTCACGCTTGATGATGACTTCTGGTATAGACTGGACTGTTGACCACTCGAGTACGGTTAGTTCCATGGTCACACTACCCAGTCATCAGCGGACTTTTACCACAGAGCCGACTCTTAATTACCCTGCTCTTAGGAGCGGCTACACAACCTGTAATAAGGGACAGACCCTAGGGCGGTACGTGTCAAGGGTCGCATATCTTCACAACTCAAGGAGTCCAAAGTAAAATGCACGGTTTTAATGACATAAAGCCTACGCACCGTAGCATCCATTATACAGTCAATTTAATTGAGAGAAGTTCGTTGGGCCACTTTGACTGAACCTATCAGCCTTCACACGTTAACGGACATCATTAAAATACAACGTCTCATTTATCTCAAAATTGTAGAGTCACCGGTGTATCAAAGTTTATCTTTAATAGAAGCGTGGTTGTCTTCAAGTAGAGATCTGTTTCATCCAAGAATATCGCATCGAATATTTGACCTGTGAAAGGTGTAACGTAACTTTTCCAGTTGATTGAAGTCCTTATGGCCGTGTAAACACAGATTCAGGACTAAGAATTAACTATACCACAACGCGCACACACTGACACAAGTATTATATGTACTTATCCAGTACCACAACGCGCACACCCTGACACCAATATTATATCTACTTATCCAGTACCAAAACGCTAACACCCTGACACCAGTATTATATGCACTTATCCATTACCACAACGCACACGCCCTGACACCAGTATTGTATGTACTTATCCAGTACCACAACGCGCACACCCTAACACAACTATTACATGTACTTATCCAGTACCACAACGCGCACACCCTGACACCAATATTATATCTACTTATCCAGTACCAAAACGCTAACACCCTGACACCAGTATTATATGCACTTATCCATTACCACAACGCACACGCCCTGACACCAGTATTGTATGTACTTATCCAGTACCACAACGCGCACACACTGACACAAGTATTATATGTACTTATCCAGTACCACAACGCGCACTCCCTGACACCAATATTATATGTACTTATCCAGTATTAAAACGCTAACACCCTGACACCAGTATTATATGCACTTATCCATTACCACAACGCACACGCCCTGACACCAGTATTGTATGTACTTATTCAGTACCACAATGTGCACACCCTGACACCAGTATTATATGTACTTATCCAGTACCACAATGTGCACACCCTTACACCAGTATTATATGTACTTATACAGTACCACAACGTGCACTCCCTGACACCAGTATTATATGTACTTATCCAGTACCACAACGCACACACCCTGACACCAGTATTATATATACTTATCCAGTACCACAACGCGTGCACCCTGACACCAGTATTATATGTACTTATCCAGTACCACAACGCGCACTCCCTGACACCAGTATTATATGTACTTATCCAGTATCACAACGCACACGACCTGACACCAGTATTATATGTACTTATCCAGTACCACAACGTGCACACCCTTACACCAGTATTATATGTACTTATCCATTACCACAATGCGCCCACCCTGACACCAGTATTATTTAATCCAGTACTACAACACGCACACTCTGACACCAGAATTGTAGGTTCTTATCCAGTATCACAACGCGCACTCCTTGACACCAGCATTAAAAGTACTTATCCAGTATTACAACGCGCACACCCTGAAAACAGCATTATTTCATCCAGTACTACAACTCCAACTCCCTGACACGAATATTATATGTACTTATTTAGTACCACAAGGCACACTCCCTGACACCAGTATTATATGTACTTATCCAGTACCACAACGCACACACCCTGACACCAGTATTATATGTACTTATCCAGTACCACAACGCGTGCACCCTGACACCAGTATTATATGTACTTATCCAGTACCACAACGCACACACCCTGACACCAGTATTATGTGTACTTATACAGTACCACAACGCACACACCCCGACACCAGTATTATGTGTACTTATCCAGAACCACAATGTGCACACCCTGACACCAGTATTATATGTACTTATCCAGTACCACAACGCACACACCCTGACACCAGTATTATATGTACTTATCCAGTACCACAATGCACACACCCTGACACCAGTATTATGTGTACTTATCCAGTACCACAATGTGCACACCCTTACACCAGTATTAAATGTACTTATCCAGTACCACAATGCACACACCCTGACACCAGTATTATATGTACTTATCCAGTACCACAACGCGCACATCCTGACACCAGTACTATATGTACTTATCCAGTACCACAACGTGCACACCCTTACACCAGTATTATATATACTTATCCAGTACCACAATGCTCACACCCTGACACCAGTATTATATGTACTTATCCAGTACCACAACGTGCACTCCCTGACTCCAGTATTATATGTACTTATCCATTATCACAACGTGCACACCCTGACGCCAGTATTATATGTACTTATCCAGTACCACAGAGCGCACACCCTAACACAACTATTACATGTACTTATCCAGTACCACAACGCGCACACCCTGACATTAGTATTATATGTAGTTATCCAGTACCACAACATGCACACCCTGAAACCACTATTATATGTACTTATCCATTACCACAACGCGCATGCCCTGACACCAGTATTATATGTACTTATCCAGTGCCACAACGCGCGCACACCCTGACACCAATAATATATTTACTTATCCAGTACCACAACATGCACACCCTGAAACCACTATTATATGTACTTATCCAGTACCATAACGCGCACACCCTGACACCAGTATTATATGTACCTATTCATTAGCACAACGTGCACTCCCTGACATCAGTATTATATGTAGTTATCCAGTACCACAACGCTCACACCCTGACACCAGTATTATATGTACTTATCCAGTATCACAACGCGCACACGCTGACACCAGTATTATATGTACTTATCCAGTACCAAAACGCTCACACCCTGACACCAGTATTATATGTACTTCTCCATTACCACAACGCACACGCCCTGACACCAGTATTGTATGTATTTATCCAGGACCACAATGTGCACACCCTGACATCAGTATTATATGTAGTTGTCCAGTACCACAACATGCACACCCTGAAACCACTATTATATGTACTTATCCAGTACCATAACGCGCATGCCCTGACACCAGTATTATATGTACCTATTCATTAGCACAACGTGCACTCCCTGACATCAGTATTATATGTACTTATCCAGTACCACAACGCACACACCCTGACACCAGTATTATATGTACTTATACAGTACCACAACGTGCACACCCTTACACCAGTATTGTATGTACTTATCCAGTACCACAACGCGCACTCCTTGACACCAGTATTATATGTACTTCTCCAGTACCACAACGTGCACTCCCTGACACCAGTATTATATGTACTTCTCCAGTACCACAACGTGCACTCCCTGACACCAGTATTATATTTATTTATCCATTACCACAACGCACACGCCCTGACACCAGTATTATATGTACTTATCCAGTACCACAACGCGCACACCCTGACGCCAGTATTATATGTACTTATCCAGTATCACAACGCGCACACCCTGACACCAGTATTATATGTAGGTTTCCAGGATGCATATTCAGTCTGGGAGCAGTGTGCACCATTAATATGTCCTTTCGATGGAGAGATGCCACATGGGTATGGAAATAAGGAAAAAATAATTATTTGTTCCAATCAACAATCGATGAGACTGTGTTCCGCCCGGATACGAGCTGTAATTTTCTCATAATTACATATTTTTGTCTGCATGATAAATGACTTATATGTGACACACCTCCTGTGAATGGAAGAGAATTTGCATGAGGCTGCATTACTTGTTTGTATGAAGTGAATCGGAGGACTGGTATGGGTGAATTACTATGTACGAAATCGAGACCATTTTGCTACAATTAAGAGACATGTTAATTTGTGGTATAGCATCTCAAACAAAGAAGTTCACTGGCGAACGATCCTATGATAAATCTGCTTTACAGTTCAAAATGGGATAATGACACTTGTACGTACACGCTGTCATTTTCAGGACATTCACACAATCAGAATGTTGGAATATCAGTAATCTGTCATATACACGTAAGCCAGCGATGCTGTCAGACCACTACAGGACGTTTACCACTGGGGCATCCAGTCATAACCATGAAACACAAAAATACGCTTTGATTTTGGGAGAGTACGGTATGTAACATATTCCCGACTGATAAAGAGCATGGTTATACCAGCATAACAGCTGTTGATTAACTTTAGGTTATCGATCCAGACTTCAAGTCGAAAGTGTAAACAATTTTTCAGTACTTTTGGTCACATCGTCCATATTTTCTAATTTTGATGTTATACTTATCGCTTCATATGGGTTAGGCGCACAAGTCTCTAAAACATATATATTGTACATAAAGAGGACATTTCGCTACTTCAACCTTTCTAATACAGGGCGAGGCAGCCTTGCTACCTCGTTACTTCGCTTCGCTACCTCACTGTCTCGCTGCCTCATCTTGTAGTAGAAAGGTCGAGCTAGCGGGGTATAGCGAGATGTCCTATACAGGTTTCCATAACATAAAACTCACAAACACAAACATTTACCGTTTCTATCCGTTAGTACCAGTCTTCAGGACATGGGTTAATGTTTTCTGCCCAGACGAGGTTACATCTTGAAGACTTAGAATTACAGCTTGAGACGGTTAGCAATGATGTTATCAAATACCATTGAACTCGCCTAATTAGGTTGCATACACCTCTTAGATATCCATTATGTCCATGCTAATATTTTAAGTAGCTATTTGCTTGTACACTTAGCTTGTGCTTATCATTCTCAATGCCTAATTAATATCAGTATAACTCTGTGAATAGACCATTCGCTCAGTTGTGACACTCAGTTTATCTTAATAAAAGAGCAGTCCTTCGTTCGACAGGATGCTTTTACTTTCGGTCGATACACTTTGCAGTCCAAACATGCCGCCAACAATTACTTCATGATTTCCCAACACACTGTCATGTCAAGAAATCTTTATCACCTTGCTATACTGTATTTACGACTAATAAATAAGGAAATTCATAACCGTGGAGCAGTTGACAAATGTTTAGATTTGGACCACGAACATATCGTATACACGAGTCTTTGGGGACAGGCGTTCATTACGACAGGAAGTTCATCCAGGGGACCTGGGAATTGACAAACGACCTGCGCACGCATGCGAAACACCGTTAACCTCGAACAAGTCGTGTAGGCCACTTCTGCCCTATAATAGCGACCACTCGTTCGTCAAAGTCTCGATCTTCTTAGTTCCATGTAGAGTACCATGAAGACGGTAAATAAACCAAGGAATGACTAGCGAGGCTTTGTGCCCATATAACTGTGGCATATTTCAACCATATCGTAAAGGAATCGTTTATGATAAGGCTATATAAGGAATTATGACAAAGATTTAATATGAGAAATTAAATAATGATTTTCTATGGAATATCTGGAGTGATTCTTGCATTGATATCCGTTTCGTTGTTGAAATAGGTATAATTATTGTTGGACAAATGCCAATGATTAACACTTGTCATAGGATAGGATTTTTTTAGCATTCAGAGATATACTTTATAAATTCTACCTAACTGGTGACTGGCATGTTGTAAGGCACTCAACTTACTTCCCGTCTCCAGGCAGACAGGCGACTATGGTTGTTACTGCCAGTGTCCCTGTGGACTCTACAGCTAAACCTGGTGACCATTTGTAGCCGATGGTCATCAGCGCCTAGCGTGCATTCAGCACGAGGCGATACTGCTCATGCATAATTACTGAGCATTGCAGCTCAAGGGTCCACAGTAAGGTCATTGTCAAAAGTGTCTACACGACTAGGTTAAGTGGGAGATACAGGACCTCCTGTTAACAAGTGAAGTCCCGTGCAAGCTTTCTCCGGCACAGTGTGATTAGCTTAGTGCCTTAGCCCGGGACCACGTCGTCTTAATTCCACCCTGGGGACACGCTGTGTTGTTGAAGGGTGCTATCCAGCAATAAGTGACCATCCTAAAATTATCCGTCGTTGCTATTCTAAGAAAAAAGCACGGAAACCTTTTTCTTATGTACAGAAAATAACAGCCTCCAAACATCGTATCTAACTATGAATGACGAAATCTCTGTCCCTCTATCTGTATGTCGGGGCCTCCGTGGCTCAGTCGGTTAGCGCGCTAGCGCAGCGTAGTGACCCAGAAGCCTCTCACCAATGCGGTCGCTGTGAGTTCAAGACCAGCTCATGCTGGCTTCCTCTCCGGCCGTACGTGGGAAGGTCTGCCAGCAACCTGCGGATGGTCGTGGGTTTCCGCCGGGCTCTGCCCGGTTTCCACCCACCATAATGCTGGCCGCCGTCGTATAAGTGAAATATTCTTGAGTACGGCGTAAAGCACCAATCAAAAAAAAAAAAAAAAAAAAATCTGTATGTCCATGTGTCTAGCCTTTGATTTTCTACACAACCGCTGATTCGATCGACTTCATCCCTACGAAGTATATTGTTGATGACACATCAAAGTGCAGCACCAGGTAGTATAAAATTACGTACATAAGGCGTAACAAATGTTTTCAGCGGACACTGCCTTGAGATGTATACTCAAACCCTACATCCCTTAGAAAGAAAAGAGCATAAGAAAAGGGCTTAATGGAAGTATACAAACCCAACATCAATCAGATCAGCAAAAGGGCTTAATGGCATGTCACTGTTTGTGACATGTATTTCATATGGAAGGAAATGCACTGTACTAAATTAAGCGCCGTTCTGGTCATGTCCCGGCTGAAATATCACTTTTTCCATGACATGGACACCACTGACCTGTATCCGTAGTAAGTCATTGGCCAATTACGCATGGCTTGTGAACGGCCATCATAGATTGGGCCTGAATTGTATATAGGATTACTTAATTTGAGGTTAATATCGATTTTACGTTACGTCAGTGTTGATATCGCTCTGCTAATCATATCAGTGGGGCCGGGGCCCAAAGTATTCAGACCTAAGCTATATCCATGTGTAGTCAGTTGACGTTTGCCTTTGCCATTATGTTTTATGGATTATATGTAAATGATATTACAAGAGTACAATGACCAGCACAGCTTTGACACAAGTCGCGATTAGGCGGAAGTATGTATACCTCACATACTTAAATATACCCTGGAAGCAGGGCATTTTCTCTTCTCTCTGATTTCACCTTATTAAAGTACATTTAGCGCGTAACAATTAATCTTAAACTGTCAGAGAAAAAAGTCAAGTAGCAGCATTCATGAGAACTACTAATGTGGAATTAAAAATGGGGGACGTGGAAATACTTTTTTGTCTAATACGCGTTTAAAATGTCTTCATGTCGGCTAAATTTGTTATTTCATTCCAAGATATTTTAGTTTCGCTCCTAACACTCATATGTTTTTTTTTAAATTTGTGAAATTATAAAAATAGTGGCTGTAATGAAAAATATTAAATATGAAAAGGGGGGTAATCGAACTAATTTCTTTTCTCTAACGAGAATGCAAAATGCCATTATGTAAGTGTAAATTGAAATTAATGACTTCCGGATTGAGAGGATGGCGGACAAAATTTCTGATAAATTTACCCTCAGACTTTCAAATATCCAGAGTTACATTTGACAACTTTTTTTGTTATGAACTTTTCAGTTTTTGCATGTCACATACCGATCTGTCCGTGCTTGACAACTGCGAAACAGCGCAATCTGCCGGATAAATTACACCTGCGCCATAAACATATTTCACGTGTCGCGAACTATCATGATAACGTGATGTTTTAACACTGGGTGAGGCAATTGTACTGCTTCTGTCCAGGTCATAAATACACATGTAGCATTTTAAATACGTAGGAAGGAATCTGTTCGGAAGTGAACCTAGGCGTTTTAACTATAAAGCAATGTCAGAAATCACGTGTTATAGATGGAAAGTGTTTGTTAAGGAACTAAAGGAGACCGGCGTGACAGGTCGAACAATTATTAGGACTAGTGAATTATCTTCTATTCTCATATTTAACCATTACATGAAATAAGAACTACGGTTGCTGATCTTATAAGACGTGCATATAAAACCAGAGGCGAACAGCTACAGTCTAGGGATGTATTGATGTTAATTATGTTGGGCCTTGTGTCACTTTGTGGTAGAAGTCTATTGGTAATAAATCTATCTCTCGCCGGTACAACATATTTAAATTTGAAAAATGTACTTTTTAAACTCGTTAGCCTTTCATTAAATATAAAGGTTACATATACAAGTAAACTCTGTTTCGTGCAGGCCTATATGGAACACATAAGTCTTATACCATTAACAAACCTTCAGGTAAATATCCAAATGATTACCCCCAGGTATGTGCTTATGAATGTCTTGGACGAGTTATCCCTGGGCTCATTTGATTTATTTCACGGGTATTTAGATAAGTCAAAATAATCAAAACACTTTACAATCAGATGATTTAATCATTCTTTGCAGTGACATCTTTACAGGATGTACATGTGTCGAAAATTCCAATGTACTAGATGTATCTAATCTACAGATTTTGTCCATATTCATAGATGTTGAAGAGCAATACAATAAAACGATTTCAAAGCTACTTATAAGGAATATGTCGACTCTGTCATACGGAAGCCAAAACGAGAATTTAACCAACATATCACGTCATGTGGGATTTCTTCCAAATTGGCTATGAATCCGATTTAAAGTCTCTTATGTCAGACCTTAAACTGCTTTACCTGTATTGTCTCCAACACAGCTGTAACATTCTCAATACTAATCAATAAATAAATGACACTGAAAGCACCTTGAATGATTTATATTTAATCCAACCAGTTTCAAAGCAACAAATTTCGGTCAAAGTTCAAACTGCTTTTTCTGTTTGAGTTATGAGTTTGAGTTTTGAGTTTGAGTTATATGTTGGTAAGCAACGATAATGTACACCAAATTTAATAAATGAGTCCTTTCGCGTGGCAGGCTTAGAGAGAGACAGTCTTTATTTGATGGTGCCTAATCCAGTTGGTTCCAACGTAGATTTTATTCCGCTTTGAGCAAAGTATATTGACACTCGATATTATAAATGATATTATTTCACATGAGCAATACTGAATCTGTATTCTCCGTTCGGCATGATCTCAATTTCATCATCACCTATCCGCCAAGTCTTCGAAGGGTCTCACTTGACCATCGATTGGTAATCGAATTTAGTATTCCGTTCCCTTGAAGTAAATTAGATTATACTGTATGTACTAAATCTAAAGACTGTTGGTTTCCTAAATAACTATTACAAACCAGCGAATTTGCTGTTCTACATATGTGAACCCCAAGGATTTATTCTAAGATTATTCGTTCTTCGAGTTTCGTTAATGAGATTGCACTTCCTCTCCGTCCAGATGTGAGAAGATCTACATGAAAACCTGCGGATGGTCGTAGGTTTCCCCTTGGCTCTGCCCGGTTTTCTCTCACAATAATACTGGCCGCCGTCGTATAAGTCGTACAAGAAATGTTTTTGAGCACGGCTTAAAACACCAATGAAATAAATAAAATTTATTAAGTACTCTGCGAATACAGTTCACTACTTGATTCAAATATATCCTGTCTGTCCTGAAGAGATGACAGTGTGATGGGTAGTAGACCGAGAATGAGAGAATAAATAATCAATTTTAATTAATTTTTTTTTATTTTAAACAATTACAAAGTGTATTTGTTTATTTTCAGCACAGATTTTCTTCAAACCCTGCTAGAGACTGATTACGATGGGCGAGTGCCGCCAAACTTCAACACAGGTCAGTTCTGTTTGTTCTCTATCAAGTCATCTCGGTATTTATTACAGGTGTTTAAATGCAAATTTATCCGTAGGCGGCTTTTTTTATTCCGTTTCCTATAGCACATTTATGTAGAACTTTCTGAAATTCGGCCACAGATGAGAAAAACCTTTGGCTTTCCGACCAGTGCCAGTTAAGACTTTTTCAGGTGTGCGCATTGTTTGCGTATTGTTTTGTAAAAAGGCATGAGGATAAGGACATCCACAGCTGTCTGATCGCTTGTCCACCAGAAAACGACCCTATAGGCACACTGTTTTATCGTACGGTGCTTGGGAGTGTCTTATGTATAAGGAGGAAACAAAACGCGCTTGAATGCTGAAAAACTCATGTGGGGTGATATATAATATATGTCTAAGCCTCTGGCATATGAGGACGTCAAGGGTCAACAGAACAATCGTTACACAAGTTATCTCCATCCCGGATGGTGGGCGGAAGTGGGTTTGGCATTAGGAGCTGATACCCGGAAGTGTCTCATTCAGTGGTCACCTGCCTCAACCAGTGAGTTTGAATCTGTAAAAGACTATAGCTATAACGGCAGCTCATTCGGAGGGTATGCTACTTATCTATACCGGTAATGACACCTCCTGTGTCGACAGGGAGTTTTTAGGTCGTCATCAAGTCTGTGCCGCGATCAGAGACTGGGTCGTTTAAAGTACACTTTGGGAATGGTTCTTCTCATTAAGGCCAAGGACACCTTCATACACGCACACTATGACATTTCTTGAGACGTTTTGGGATAGTTTATAGAAACTGAAAAGGTACTGAGGAAACGCATTCCCGGCCAAAGGGCCATATCGCTTCGAACTTGTACGCCAGCTGAGTTTGTACAGACCAGAGTTTTCTCTCTAAAACCAATAGACTGAAGATCTATTGTTACCAGATTGGTGGTGCCCGTTTTGCCAACAATCATGGTGTTATTTATTTTTTTTTATTTGAGTGGTGATTTACGCCGTACTCAAGAATATTTCACTTATACGACGGCGGCCTGCATTATGGTGGACGGAAATCGGGCAGATCGCGGAGGAAACAGCATATTGCTGGGTGAACTCACAGCGGCCACATTTGTGCGAGGCTCCTGGGTCATTGCGCCGTGCTGGCGTGCTAACCACCTCGACCCCATCATGCTCTTAGAAAACGTTCATCCCAATAAGCTGTTAAGTGACGATGTGATCTGTAATCACGTAGATGTGTGAAGTCATTCATAGATTTAATCTATTTATTTATTTGATTGGTGTTTTACACCGTCTGAATATTTCACTTATGCGACGGCGGCCAGCGTTATAGTGGGAGGAAAACGGGCAGAGCCCGGGGAAAACGACCTTTCGCACGCTGCCTGCAGGCGTCCTTACGAAGCCAGGGCCGTGGATAAAAAACAGAACGCAGTACGCATGACTAAGCACAGAATCCTAATCTCAACGCTATGATCTAAACGTATCAACTACCAGAGCCGTTTATATCGAGATTCTCTTGAATGTGTGAAAGTAAGTGTTCAGTAGTGCACACGTATTGTCAGAGTCTCATAATAGGACTTTTTCGTTGTCTTTTCTGTATTTTTTGTTTTGTTCTAGTCGACAGTGAAATCGGGTAATTCAATCAACGCTGAATTGAATTCCAGGATGAGCGGATGCTAGAAAAAATAAAAGGATTGACGAAGCCGCAGTATTTGGACATTCTGCGCCTTCAAACAGAAGTACATTAAACGTTATTAACCATGCTTGAGATATCCTAAATGAGTTCTTAAGGTAGGTTAAAAACACAAACCGTTAGGTTAGTTGTCATTCCTTGCAGGCTTAGGCACATGTTTTGTGAGAGAGAGGGAATACGTTTCTGCTCGAAGTAAGCTGTCTCTGATTGTTTAAAAAACAACTACTCATGGAATTTGATTATAGTGCAGAGAATCTCACACGGCGTAGTCACCGGCTACAAACAGCCCATGTTCTGTACATTTAGCAAACAAGAGTAATTCAATTTTTACCTTTTTGATTCAATTTTGGATGTTGAGAGGACAGTATTGTTAGTATACATGAAATTTCTGATCATCTTATTTTAATAAGATAAATGTTTTTTCTAATGCCCTGTTCATTATGTTATATTGTTCATGGACTATTGCATGCAGAAAAAAACTAACTATATTTCCACTTAGATCTGCTTTGACGTAGCGTAACTTTCGCCATCGTGAATTCCACGTGTTGTAACGGCTAAGGTTCTGCTGAAGAAGCAAAAACACAGTAGCAGTGGATATTGCCATCATTTAACCTAGGTCTTGGTCAGGTCACACCACTGAAAACGAATGTTCTCTGCCCAATCATGCAGACTTACATTCACTGACTCTTGACTTGATACGAAAGTGAAGAAATAATTCAGCAGTAAAATTTGCTATGTGATGGTGTAAAAGTCACTGACCAGAAATCAATATTATATCTTACCTAGTGAAATTACTTCATTCTGGAAAACTTTTGGTGACTAAAAATTTTTTTCTCTAAAAAAATATGTTAAAACTGTATCGTTTGTTTAAGTCACTTTATGCTAGCCGTTTCGGCAAAGGAACTTTAAAACCGGGGATCCTTACGGATTTTATTACTCTGGGCTCCAACCAGTTTGGGATACACTCACAAACCAGAGTGTGCTTACACAGTATATAGCTATCACATTAGACAAATGTATTTAGTTGTTGTTAACCCTTACTTAAGCCTTCTAGACTAATATGACGATCAGATTTATGGACAGAGGAAACCGGAGTGCCCTGCTTAAACCAGCGACCTTTGGCAGGTTTCTCACGAACTTACTCCAACATAAGGCGTATAGATATGAAAACCATATTGGTGGCAGGCTAGTGGCAGGCTAGTGATTTATGGGGAGAGGAACGGAGTGCCCGACTTAAACCAGCGACCTTTGGCCAGTTTCTCACGAACTTTCCAACACATGATGTGCAGATATGAAAACCATATTTGTGACAGGCTACTGGCAGACTAGTGGCAGGCTTGTGGCGGGCTAGTGACGGGCTGGTGACGGGCTGGTGGCAGGGTAGTGGCAGGCTAGTGGTAGGCTAGTTACAGGCTAGTGACAGGCTAGTGGTAGGCTAGTGGCAGTCTAGTGACAAGCTAGTGGCGGGCTAGTGGCAGGCTAGTGGAAGGCTAGTGGTGGACTAGTGACAGGCTACTGGCAGGCTAGTGGCTGACTAGTGTCAGGCTAGTGGTGGGGTAGTGGCAGGCTATTGGCAGACTAGTGGCGGATTTGGGACAGGCTGGTGTCGGGCTAGTGGCGGGTTAGTGGTATTCAACTGCACAAATGGCCACATGAGCGTCGTTTAAAGCTTATTGTGACCAGCACTCAACAAGCGTGGGAATCTATAATTTGTCTGCCCAAGGCCGGGTTTGAACATGCACCTTTTATGTCCTATCTATTAAATGACCACGACCAGCTCCCTTGGACGCATTAAATCAGTTTTCAAGTTAACTATCGGTAAATATCGTATAGTGATGAGGTAAATAGTACACAGGTGAAGAAGTTCCAGTTGTTTAATTTTTCATAGAAGGTAACCTCATGCTCGTCTGGAGTTGTTGGCGAGTACATTGGCTTTATTGCCACGAGCTTCAGTTTGTCTGTATCCCAGTTTGTCGGCTTGTTGCCGTTAGAGCGTCAAGGACAAGACTGGTGTGCGACAACCATTGTAGACGACGCCAATATAGCCACGTAACGCCTCTGATATTACTGTAGACCGTCATGTGCAAGTTATGCTGGGCGATGACAACCGTTATAGGCGGCGTCAGTATAGCCACGTAAAGCCTCTGATATTACGGTAGACCGTCATGTGCAAGTCATGCTGGGCGATGACAACCGTTATAGACGGCGTCAGTATAGCCACGTAACGCCTCTGATATTACTGTAGACCGTCATGTGCAAGTCATGCTGGGCGATGACAACCGTTATAGGCGGCGTCAGTATAGCCACGTAACGCCTCTGATATTACTGTAGACCGTCATGTGCAAGTCATGCTGGGCGATGACAATCGTTATAGGCGGCGTCAGTATAGCCACGTAACGCCTCTGATATTACTGTAGACCGTCATGTGCAAGTCATGCTGGGCGATGACAACCGTTATAGGCGGCGTCAACATAGCCACGTAACGCCTCTGATATTACTGTAGACCGTCATGTGCAAGTCATGCTGGGCGATGACAACCGTTATAGGCGGCGTCAGTATAGCCACGTAACGCCTCTGATATTACTGTAGACCGTCATGTGCAAGTCATGCTGGGCGATGACAACCGTTATAGGCGGCGTCAGTATAGCCACGTAACGCCTCTGATATTACTGCAGACCGTCATGTGCAAGTCATGCTGAGCGATGACAACCGTTATAGGCGGCGTCAGTATAGCCACGTAACGCCTCTGATATTACGGTAGACCGTCATGTGCAAGTCATGCTGGGCGATGACAATCGTTATAGACGGCATCAATATAGCCACGTAACACCTCTGATATTACTGTAGACCTTCATGTGCAAGTCATGCTGGGCGATGACAATCGTTATAGACGGCGTCAATATAGCCACGTAACACCTCTGATATTACTGTAGACCGTCATGTGCAAGTCATGCTGGGCGATGACAACCGTTATAGGCGGCGTCAGTATAGCCACGTAACGCCTCTGATGTTACTGTAGACCGTCATGTGCAAGTCATGCTGGGCGATGACAACCGTTATAGGCGGCGTCGGTATAGCCACGTAACGCCTCTGATATTACTGCAGACCGTCATGTGCAAGTCATGCTGGGCGATGACAATCGTTATAGGCGGCGTCAGTATAGCCACGTAACGCCTCTGATATTACTGTAGACCGTCATGTGCAAGTCATGCTGGGCGATGACAACCGTTATAGGCGGCGTCAACATAGCCACGTAACGCCTCTGATATTACTGTAGACCGTCATGTGCAAGTCATGCTGGGCGATGACAATCGTTATAGGCGGCGTCAGTATAGCCACGTAACGCCTCTGATATTACTGTAGACCGTCATGTGCAAGTCATGCTGGGCGATGACAACCGTTATAGACGGCGTCAGTATAGCCACGTAACGCCTCTGATATTACTGCAGACCGTCATGTGCAAGTCATGCTGAGCGATGACAACCGTTATAGGCGGCGTCAGTATAGCCACGTAACGCCTCTGATATTACTGTAGACCGTCATGTGCAAGTCATGCTGGGCGATGACAATCGTTATAGACGGCGTCAACATAGCCACGTAACGCCTCTGATATTACTGTAGACCTTCATGTGCAAGTCATGCTAGGCGATGACAACCGTTATAGACGGCGTCAATATAGCCACGTAACACCTCTGATATTACTGTAGACCGTCATGTGCAAGTCATGCTGGGCGATGACAACCGTTATAGACGGCGTCAACATAGCCACGTAACGCCTCTGATATTACTGTAGACCTTCATGTGCAAGTCATGCTAGGCGATGACAACTGTTATAGACGGCGTCAATATAGCCACGTAACACCTCTGATATTACTGTAGACCGTCATGTGCAAGTCATGCTGGGCGATGACAACCGTTATAGGCGGCGTCGGTATAGCCACGTAAAGCCTCTGATATTACGGTAGACCTTCATGTGCAAGTCATGCTGGGCGAGGAAAGCTGCAGGATAATTCGGCTTATGAAATGAACTCAGTATTTGAAAGGGGATTGCAGTCATGTCCTTACTGGAGGAAACCCATCAGCTTCTCCACTCGTAACCAGACTTCTCATGCTCACGATTGCATTACTATGAAATCAACGGATGGAGCTGGTTTAAACTAACTGAACACACGGACTGTTTTTTTTATCTGACTGGCCTTAAACGCCCGTCTCAAAATAAATTCACCCTGGCGATACTTGACAAGTGGGAACCATAACTAGACAGGTTGCCGGCGGATATTGCCTGCTATTGAAAACTGTCACACCCAGGAGTTGCGTAAATGTAAAAGACAACGCATCGTTTCACACGTTTCTAGAAGTTTCTGAATTCAGTGGCATAGATATCATGTCAGAGACTAGTATCGGGGATAGTGACTGGCAAAATCGATCTAAAATTATGTAGTATGCCATCCGGCATTAGGTTTTTTTCTAACTGTTCATGTAATGGCTTGAATAGCTGTAGGTTGCATCCCTCCTATTATCACGGTTGAGGCAGAATTAGATAAAAAACCGCTAACATTAATAATAATTTTAGACGTCTTTGTTATAGAAAGACCTGAAATGCTGTGTTATCCTACACCGGAGCAAGTTTTCCCCATTTCTCTACAAAATTCTTCATCTTTCAGCACATGTCGCCACTGTCGAATTTATCGTGTTAATGGCAATAGCATCTGAGAAAAGTTAAAATGCGACTTTCCTTACGACTCCTTATGAGACGAAAATTAATTGACTCTACCATTTATAAGTCGTACTCCAGTTCTTACACTTTCAAGAAAGTTAAAGCAAAAAACAGCACCTGACTAGTGTTTGTTTCCACTGAAAGAGTACCATTCAAAGTATCCTAAACCAGCAATAAATATTTTTTAAAGATTTTTTTCAACCCAGTAAAGTTCAGTGAAACTTCGTCTTGTCACAGCTTCAGCAAGTCTCCATTATTGTCACAAAGATGACGTCACGTTTATCGTAGCTCTGCATGTTGACTAAACGCTAACATGAACGAGAAAAAATGTATTTGTATGATATGAACAGCGTGTTTAAGTAGGCCTAAGGTCTACTGGGGAAATGAATGCTGTTTGGACCGAGACGGTATGCTGCTGTCGGACACAATTTGTTATACCATCGTTGAATACTACACGGCTTGTAAATCAACTGATTTTACGTCTGTGATGGTTCAGACCTGTCTCAGAACACTGCGTACAATGGCCTTTCGGCTACACGTATTTAAATCGTTGTAAACGATCTCAAATTGATATTGTATCAGTAGTTCCGTGTTATCATATGTCGCCTCATGGAGTGAATGGGTAAACGCTACGTCACAGCTTAGTCCCCAAAATCTGATAGCAACGTCTTTTATGGGATAAAATTTTCAAGACGGTTGCCTTGATCCACACGAGACATGTGTGCTGTATTGTCATTTTCCTCTACATGTCATTTGGTGAAATCTCATTAAAATAATAAGTGTGATACTTTTCGGCTTTCGATTTAAATAGGTATAACCAGATGCTGTCTTGTCCTTTAAGCATAATTCCCCAAAAGATTGTGGTGGATTCAAGCTATTTGGTGAATGTACAGACTGTGATGAAAATTTACGCTTATACTTTTATACTTATCCACAATTAGAGTACCAAAAGAAGTGCATATTGAGAATTCATTGCTATTCGAGAAAAAAGTGTAGTTTTTTTAAAATGACGAAATGTCATCAAATGCCTAACGGTTAATTATGTGGGTTATGTGAGTCTGTGCTAATGACTTTCGATTTCCTGAACAATTGTCCGGTAATATCACAACGACAACGTTTTCCGAAATGTCACCAATTGGAAGCTGTAAGTGGTTGGAACTAACTGCAAATTGTGCATTTGAAAGGTTTGTGGCTTCTCTGATATCCGTCCATAATCTTTCCGAGAAAACAATTAACGGCCTGTGACACCCTGCTCCCAGCCTTGTGGTCTAATTACCTCCCAAGGTGCTACTAAAGTGGTCAATCAAGTCGATCAAGAACCTATCCATTATGCATGGTGACGATTTGGACACATGGGTGTAGATCATGTTGGTGACGTTGCTCAGGCTGCTATTTTAAAGGTCTCTTTCGGTTGACAAACAACACAATGACGGCACCACTCTAGATAATGGAATTTACATTATTGCCTCTCAAAAACACAACAATTGTTTTTTCTGTTTGTGAAATTGCATAAAGTGTTTCTGTAAATGACTGTCATTTGTACGTCTGCGCGTTTCTTTTACAACTACCCACCAGTATTAGACAGCCGGGGGTTCATGGAGTACGGGATGTCTTCGCCTTCTGTTTAAGCTGTCGCTTAGATTCAATACAGAAAACGATTCCATGTCAGTTTATATTGTATTTCCTGGGGAATGACAATATGCTTTCAAAGGATATCGCCGTTGTAAATAATCACCCTCGGCGTGGTTCGTTAGATGAGTGTACTTGCGTGTACTTGTTCTCATGCTGTATTGGGGAGTATGTTTTTGTGACTTATGACACTGAAGGACTGGGAAGAATTTGCATCCATATTTAACTTTGACTGTCCTTATCCTACAGCTGTATCTAAAACATTAACCGACTGTTTTCTCGGGTACCAGATAGGCATGTTGGCGCCTGAGATAAATTAACGGGGGCTAGATTCAAACACGCGACCTCATTGTCAGCGTTTAACTGACTGTCGGCACATCCCATCTGCCGGATCAGTTCTTGCATGCATATTACTCCTGCCTTAGTTTTAACAAAAAGATCCCATTTTATTGTTCCTCGGCTACGGTCATACTGATTGTCTACTCTCAACTATCACAATATTTAACTGTATAGTCAGGTAGCAGCGGACTTACAAGATCTTAACCTGCTGCATGACCCCGTTATCTTTATCAGTTATTGTCAAAATTCTACAGAATTAAGCTATTAATAGAGATAACCCGGCCGAAACTAGATAAAAATATATGTGTTATATATTGCCATTAAAAACTGATACTTATCTCTAAATATAAATATTAATAACAAAACAAGCAATGAGCTCAGATAGTAAATCATTCTTTGAGACAGTCTATGTTGTAGTCTGTGTCTAAGTTTCTGAGGCATTTCTCTGAGTAAAGTTCGTGTCTATTACAATACTAATGTTTGTTCATTTGATTGGAATTCTATGGTATTTTAAGGTAGGCGTTTTCTTGAGGCAAGATATAATATATCTAGTGTAAAATAGTCAATATGCATATTTGTTCTATCAAAATGGCTCAACGTCGTAAAGGTAAAGGCCAATTTTTTTTACCTAAGCCACAGGGTCTTAGGAGAAGAAAGGGAATGTCCCGGCATAAACCACCGCCCTTTGCCCAGTAGTGGACCACCAAAGCCATATTCAAGCCTGGCTCCTCAATGACCGTGCGCCGATTGACTGCACAGTGAATTATTCGATATTTGTTTAAGATCATTTGCAAGATTTTGCCCCTTGCACGATGATGATCATCGTGCCAGGGGAAACCATGCACCTTTTGAAAGTTTGCTTTAGATCTTTTCCACGAATGACACAAACATTTGCACGCCACACTGGAAGAAAACAAGTATTCTTCAACCATCATACGACTTTGTAAATGGCTCTTCGTTTGTTGCCGCCCGTTTATTGCCACCGGGGCCCTAGGGCAATTAGAGAAAGAGTCTTCAACCATCATACGACTTTGTAAATGGCTCTTCGTTTGTTGCCGCCCGTTTATTGCCACCGGGGCCCTAGGGCAATTAGAGAAAGAGTCTTCAACCATCATACGACTTTGTAAATGGCTCTTCGTTTGCTGTCGCCCGTTTATTGCCACCAAGGCCTTAGGGCAATTAGAGGAAGGGCAATCTAGAAATCTGGTGTACAGGCCTCTTGGTTCATTAACCAGCTCCTCGTGTGTTCCAGAGGTTTGTAATCGTGTACCTTTCCTGTGAGCCACGCCCTGCTGCAAAGCAAATGTACCTTTCATGTGAGCCACGCCCTGCTCCACAGCAAATGTAACTTTCCTGTCAGCCATGCCCTGGTCCCCAGCAAATGTACCTTTCCCGTGAGCCATGCCCTGCTGCAAAGCAAATGTACCTTTCCTGTGATCTACGCCCTGCTGCAAAGCAAATGTACCTTTCCTGTGAGCCACGCCCTGCTCCCCAGCAGCTTTTCTGTGATCCATGCCTCAAAAGGACGTAAAATCAATTTTATAACGGCCCTCATCGAATTGGCCAGGCTTGTGTAACTTCTTGCCAGCACCTTTCCTGTGAGCCACACCCTGCTGCCCAGCACCTTTCTAATGATCCGCGCCCTGCTCCCCAGCAAATGTACCTTTCCTGTGAGCCGCACCCTGCTCCCCAGCAAATCTTTGAGTCGGATCGATAATTAGCTGCACCCTCAAAAGGACGTAAGATAACGTTTGATAACGGCCCTCATCGAATGGCCAGGCTGGTGTAATTAGCCATCACTGGAGATGCATTTTGTTAATTAGGCCTCCTGATTTCGCTGTACTTTGTCTGTTTGCTTTGGATTTTAACAACGGCAGCGAAAGTAGAAAACACTCGTGACACACATAAAGACAATTATAAAGCACATTTCGTGGTATTTGTTCTTCAAATAAAATGTTAAAATGAAGTAGAGGAGGAATCTCAAACACGATAGCGTGAGAACTTCCCATGAAAACATCGACTACAGGATTAAATATGGCGGTTTTACTTTACTGACATATTCAACAAGTCCTTGCACGAAGAACTGAGAACGCAAGCTTTATCCAAATTTCCACAGATTTCATGAGTTGGATCAATTTGTTAAAAGAACAGAAAACCGGAGAATCGCATGTCTTATCACGCTATTCAAGAGGAAGTCAATGAGATTTTCTTTTATTAGTCACGCTTTCTGCAATAACCCACGAGTTGACGATCAACTTTATTGGTCGTTTTCACATTACCTGTGAGAGTCACACAATACCGCTGAAAGTTTACGTCACTGTAATTTGGTGGTTGTAAAGTATGCTCATTGAACAACACGAGTTTTTATTTTCAGAACTAGGCAATTGTGCAATTGTAAGACCTGCTTATACCTGATCTGGATAAAACATAAGTAATTTTCATAAAATTTAGAATGCTTGTTGACTACTGAAAATTTTTTTGACTTCTATTTGTTTATTTATGAGATGGAGATGTGTCGGATGAAACACCGCGCTTGGGACGCCGTAGTGTTGAGAGACTGCGAACGGCCACACGAGCTTCATCGACCTGTCACCACTGCAAAACGATCTTTAAAACAAGATCATACACACTATGGACTCTGCATAGTGTAGACTACAGACTATAAAAGTGTTTTTGTTTTCTGTTACAATTTAGAAAAGTGTCATAAAAAATATGTTTTGTAACTAATATAAAGACATGTGCTTATTATTTTTGAATTCAAAGCTTCTGATTTTAGCTTAGATTCTGGTATAGTTAAATTAAGTGTGGAGTAAGAGAGTGGAAGTGATGGTAAAACCCCAGCTGTAAGACTTACAGTAGAGAAAAAGTAGAAATTTGTAAAAATGTTTTTTTTTGTTTAAAAATGCAACTTTTTGAAATGAATTTATTTGTTTCATCGTTGTTAAAATTTATACACCGTAAACTACCCGCTGCATAATAACGGTCAGTTGTATGGGTGGAGAAAACCGGTGTCTCCTGGGTAAACCCCTGACATTTGACATTTTATGAACGATCACACCCATGTGATGTACACAAGTGCACATCGTATTCGTGAAGGACAACTGGTCTCCAAGGAGGACTGGTATGCCTAAATAGCCTAAAGAGCGCAGTCGACTATTTATTGACATTAAGGCTTCACGAACAGCGACAGCGGAGAGAATCTATAGTTACCTTGACCAAGGCCGGGATTGAACGCGCATTTGTCGTGCTCCAGAGAATGAATGAAAATCCTCTTAACTAACCCGGCATGACACGGCTCTTAGAATGTAGAATAGCGCATTTGTTTCAAAGTTTGTTTTGAAATCTTATCATTGATATATGGCTTTAGTTTGAATTTGAGCCATGATAATTGCAAGTCTTAAGAAAGCAAACAACATACAGAATGTGGCGGGAATCTTTATAAATGCAGTTCATAAAGTGACGAAGTGAAGGATTCTTTACACGCAACCCTAACGCAGGGCCCCGTGAAGACTGATGTCAATAGCGTTTTAAATTTACGTCTTTGCTACAATCCAGTCTGCGATCGGTGACATGTAACGTACCGTGTACTGTAATTAACTTCTTCACACCAAAGACATCAATCTTGGTATCCTTGAGATAGACCTGTTCATTGCGTATGGTCCCTGTGGTCTTCACTTATTATGTGTACATTTATTTATTTATTTATTTCAATGGTGTTTTACGCCGTACTCAAGAATATTTCACTTATACGACGGCGGCCGGCATTATGGTGGGAGGAAACCGGGCTGAGCCCGGGGGAAACCCACCACCATCCGCAAGTTGCTGACAGATCTTCCCACTTACGGCCGGAGAGGAAGTCAGCATGGCTGGACTTGAACTCAAAGCGACCGCACTTATTATGTACATGTACATATTATGTATGCACATATTTATTATGTGTACACGTATGTATTGTGTGTATATGTACGTATTAAGTGTACATGCACATATTATGTACCCGTGTATACTATGTGTACGTGTACGCATTATATACACGTATGTATTATGTGTACACGTACACATTACGTGTACATGTACACATTATATGTACACGTATGTATTATGTGTACATGTGCGTATTATGTGTACATGCGCGTATTATGTGTTCATGTGTGTATTATGTGTACATGTCTATATTAAATATTAACTATACTTAACGTTTTGGAAGAGAATTGTAAACAACATTTAGACAGAATTTTTCTTCACATACATGCAAGTGAGCGGAGGTGGGGGGGGGGGCTAATTTGTTACCATGACAACCGCTAATATGGACACGTATGGTACATTATTCACCTTTGCATCTGTAAATATGTATCCACGTACATTAAAACTGCATATGCAAAACTTCTAGCTTTGTAGCTCGGTCAAAAAGTCATGCCTAATTACGGGGAAAACCAAATAAGGCTACGTTGTAGTCATGATTACTACCGACGACATAACGGTTCTGTAGGACATTATCTCGCTCCATTACACCTATACACAATTAGTGAAAGCCACGTAACATTAAGCGTAGAAGATATCTGTTATTCGGACGAACGGACGGACGGACGGGCTTTGTCACATACTAGTAGTTAGAGTACCTACACGGAGCATCAGGGAGACTCATCTGTAGATACCAGACACCAACGGTGGTGAGTGTGGAACATCCAGCAGGGCGAGCGTGATTCAGAAAGTGACCGCGTACCGCTTAAAGCTCGATTTATCGTCATTGCGGAAGCCAGAGCTACTTTGACAAGTGTGAGCGTCCCCATATTTCAGAAGTTAGAGTTCGGCGTTAAGCTATCGATTTTGACTGAGCTTTAGCCTATGTGAGTTCATCTCGCCCATTGCCAGTGGAGGCACAGTGAGGGACAGTGCCAAATTGTCGGCCGGTAGGTGGAGTCACGACAAATTAAGCCCCTGGATTTACTCGGTGACCCAGATGCTGTTTCAGTTCATAACCCAAATAAAATCGAAGTATTGATATCTCCTTACTGATAATGAATCATAAAGATCGGTCCATAAAAGTAACTGAACTCATGGCAAATGTACATGCGTGTCGTTATGATTATATAGTTTGTTTCAAACATAAACCATTATATGATAACTGACACAGGCATTTTATGCAAATACTACACGTTGATAAACGATATTACTAGATGATATCCTTTTTGATGTCTCTGCTATGAACATATCTCTATTGTTACGACCCAAACTGCCTGTATTATAAAGAGATGGCTTGTTCGAAATACACGACAGTTTAGCCGCACAAAAAAGTAACCAAAACCAACAAATTTTATTTTACAACAATTTATTAGCTTTAACCAGAACAGATAATAAGACTTATACAAATACTAAAGTACTTAAGTTTAACAAGAAAGGATAGCTTTATGTGTACAAATACTAAAGTACTTACGGTGTCAAGTCCAAATGGACGCATATATTCCACAATATATACCATACAGACATAAATGCTCAGAGGCAAATTCACAAGAGGGAAAATCCACGGTACAACTAAGTGTATGACGAAATATACACAAAATTCCACAGACAGGGTACGTGTACTAATAAGCACTGTGTACACAAGAGCACGAATCAAATATACAAGCTTGGACTGAACAAGTGCTCGGTGGAGATATAACAAAGCCGGAGGCTATAAAGACACCAAAATTCAGCACAAAAGGCCTACTAAAGTAATACACAGCAAAAGCATCCAAAACTCTCAATAATTCTCCGTTTTCACCTTTTGACCTGTTTTCATAGGTCTTATATAGCCTGGTGAAATTGTCTAGAATAAGAAAATTCCTGAACACTTGATGTAAAGAAACAGGCACCGAACTGAGGGCATTCTGGAATATTCTAAGGTAGAGGCAGACAGCAGGCGCTGAACTCAGCGTATGTAAACAGTGGCAAGCTAAATTTAGAAACTGACGGCAGTCGTGCACATAACACTATGTTGAAGAAAAAGAATTTGATGGCGAATCAGAATAAAAACCAGAACATAAAAAGTCGTTGGCTATCGAGTTTTCACTGCAAGTACTTGTAATAGTATTACAAACTCGATGCCGCAGAATCATAGCTGTTATGATTGTCCTGCACGTCTAAGAGCAAATCGTTTCGAATACCGGTACCATAGAGAAAACTTTAGCAGCCGCTATTACGGCTTGGAAGAAAACACTTTAGTAATGTTTTATTTTAAGTTAACATTTTGTCGAGATGACAGAGTCTAGTTTAATTAGAATATCCGCAATGGTTTGGTACATGTGGCATGGCAACAATATCAGATAAAGGCATGCTAAATATTCTCTTTCTCACTGTCCTGTGAGCAACAACGAAAGAGAACCGAGTCGTGTAAGATTTCAACAGATTTAACTACACTTCTTTTAGTCCCCACTCAAAGGGAATAGACCAGGTGAGGTTGTCTGGAGGCTTTGGCAACACGTTTGAGTGAAGAACACGGCACACTGGCCGACCTTCCCTAATAACCCCTGTGAAAGATCTGTACTGAAAGAGATATAAAATCCGAAGGAAGAGGGCAACCTGACAAGCAAAGGCCCATTAGTGAGATCCAGTGACACAACCCAGACTCCATGTTCCTTGGAAAGATGTTTTAATCTCACAAGCCGATCTTAATTACTTTTAATAGTTGTTTGTGTGTTTGTCTATGATGTAAAATCCATGTCCTGTAGATACCTTTACGTGTGGATATCAACATATAGGAAGGAATCCCATGTGTTTCCGCATCCACACTCAGAAGATGAGATGAACTTCGCACATGAAATATTTTTCTTTCCAGTTGTAAAGGTTTCTATTTTTTTAGCACAGGAATCCATCTATGTTTATGGAGGAAACAAGCACGCCCGGGACGTTTCCGGAATTTAGAATGTCCAACGCTTTCCTACACATACATGGTTACTAAGGTTGAGAAAGAGACAATCGGGAATAATTGTCAGCTGGATTAGGACCGCCCTTTTCACAGGACATGTGACCTAAAAGATCATTTTTTTTACAATGAAAACAATGGAAATGGTTTGTTCCTGGTAGAAGATTAAGCCCTACTCCAGATATAACAATCAGAAAATATTTGATACAAACAAATATGACAAAGACGTAATCCTATTTAGCAAATTTGATGGCACAGTTATCACGCTCCTGCGTGCAGTTATCACTCTACACTGTACAGTTATCACGCTCCACCGTACAGTTATCACGCTCCACCGTACAGTTATCACGCTACTGCGTACAGTTATCACGCTCCACAGTACAGTTATCACGCTCCACCCTACAGTTATCACGCTCCACCCTACAGTTATCACGCTCCACCCTACAGTTATCACGCTCCTGCGTACAGTAATTTAACGTATGTAAAGGATGGTAAGAACACTTAAGACCATGTTTGGCACTCTTCGCTGTCTGAGTTTTAGGCTTAAAACTTAAGATCGATTGAAGTAAAGACTTGGATATGGTTTAAGATGAACGTTAGAAGGTACTAACTCATAAATGTCACGCGTAAACTCCATTTGGCTTTATCCTGGGTTTATTTGCCTGGTTTTCTGGGCAACTGGTGTTAAGGCAAGATAAAAACCTGCAATGTAATCGATGACAAAACAGACGAAGTAAAAGACCTACAAATGTCAGAATAATTTTTATTTTCCAGTTAGAACCATTATTACTAAGAAAACGTTGTTTATTGACAAACTGCCTACAGTGCACCAATTTTGCCATGGTAATGTTTTTCCCTGTAAAAAAAATAAACTGCTCTTTCATTTTCCTTACTCCCGCGGTTATGAACAAGACCTTCGGCTCTCTGTTCATGTCTGTACCGAGACTAAATGTAAAATGTACCGCTGGTAATGGGTGTTATGCACTGCTGGTAATGTGAGTTATGTACTGCTGGTAATGGGATTTATGTTCTGCTGGTAATGGGAGTTATGCACTGCTGGTAATGGGAGTTATGTACTGCTGGTAAAGGGTGTTATCCACTGCTGGTAATGTGAGTTATGTACTGCTGGTAATGGGATTTATGTACTGCTGGTAATGGGAGTTATCTCAAGATTAAATATTCAAAAGATTTTTTTGGCTGTCGTCTTTTATTATTTAGAAAGTACATGTAGTGCTAACTTTTTTCTCTCGTTTGTCTATCGTTATGATGATTTTTTTTTCACCATAGAACCAGCTTTACTTTTGTGAAAAACAATATCACACATTTTGCAGTGAGTATTTTTTTACGTATTCACATCTGGCAAATCCTATGCAGCTTACGCTGGCGTGGGTATGTTTGTCATACTCATTATAGACTTGCCTGTCACATAAGGTTGCTATAGATTCCATAATACCGTTCCCTCCTGGCCATCTTCACCGAAACCCTGTCAGGCTAATGCGATTTTTTTTTATATTAAATTCTGCACTTGCAATATTCTGCGGAAACATATAACTACAGGCATAATAATCCCTACTCCGTAGAGGGCGTGCCGTATTCGAGAAATTGGCATAGTGCTTTGCAGCGCCATATTGGCGTCACGTGTTTCGCCCTAGGAAAAGTCTTCACCTTTAGTACTATTGCATTGTGGTTTAAGAGTTATGTGACATTGGACAACAACATCACCTTCAAACCGGCATAGTTATTTGTCACTTATTGGTAAAAATCAGGGCGATTCGAACACTACAAGATCTTTTGATCTCACCGCGGCCAATGCGTGTTTTTTACCCCAGTTTTATGGCTGTCGTCATTTGAAAAAGAAATAGAGCCAAATTAAAAAAAAATATGTTTTTTTCCAGTAACAATTGCAAAGTTGTTGTCTGGAAAGAGTGACAAATTGTCATGAATTTTATTCATCATGAATACGTTTGATTTTTGACAACATTGCATTTAGGGTGTGGACCTCGTTCAGTCAGCTACAAACACAGTTATGTATAATACGTCATGTACACTGTAAATATTAACGGCGCATGGCATGTATTTATAAAAGCACACGCAATAATGTGCAATCGCCTCGCTGTTTTATTTGAACGCAAACGTCTTATCTATAAACGCGTTACGTGTATATGGCGTGACTATACACGCAGACTTTTTCTTTCAACATATAGGCAGAAACTCTTTTTATAACATTGACCTTCTCAGTAAATTATTTCCAACGTTTTCTCCAAAACATTGATGAAAACATATGACATGTCTACTAGAATGGTCAAATAGCCGTTTTTATTTTAACATGTATATGCCTATCAGTTTTTGTTGTGTATGAATAATGGGAGAGTACGGCAGTGTTTTGAGAGAAACTCTCGACTTGTCATCGTGAACGTCCTCATTATTCTTGACCCATCCTCAGGTAGACATCCATCTGACCCACCCATATGTAGAAAAAGACCTGACCCAGCCTTAGGTAGAAATCGGCCTTGGTCAGGTCGTATAGCCAGAGGGAATCAGAAACATTGTTCTCAGCCATCGACTTCATGCTGTTGAAGAGAGGAAAACTGTTTCCTGGTTAGTGTTTGGTGAGTGTAAATGCTATCTGGTTAGTGTAAATGCTATCTGGTTAGTGTAAATGATGTCTGGTTAGTGTAAATGTTTCCTGGTTGGTATAAATGCTGTCTGGTTAGTGTAAAAGCTGGCTGGTTAGTGTAAACGCTGTCTGGTTAGTGTAAATGCTGTCTGGTTAGTGTAAATGCTGTCTTGTTAGTGTAAATGATGTCTGGTTAGTGTAAATGATGTCTGGTTAGTGTAAATGATGTCTGGTTAGTGTAAATGATGTCTGGTTAGTGTAAATGATGCCTGGTTAGTGTAAATGCTGTCTGGTTAGTGTAAATGCTGGCTGGTTAGTGTAAATGCTGTCTTGTTAGTGTAAATGATGTCTGGTTAGTGTAAATGATGTCCTGGTTAGTGTAAATGATGTCTGGTTAGTGTAAATGCTGGCTGGTTAGTGTAAATGCTGTCTGGCTAGTGTAAATGCTGGCTGGTTAGTGTAAATGCTGTCTGGTTAGTGTAAATGCTGGCTGTTTAGTGTAAATGATGTCTGGTTAGTGTAAATGCTGTCTGGTTAGTTTAATGTTTCCTGGTTAGTGTAAATGATGCCTGGTTAGTGTAAATGCCTGGTTAGTGTAAATGTTCCTGGTTAGTGTAAATACTGTCTGGTAGCGCAGAATAACCATAATGGAGTTATGGGAAACCAACTGCATGTTTATTAACGAATATTTATCTGTATGTTGTGAAAAGCGTAGAGCATTGATTAATGGTAGGCAGTCAACTTTGGCGTGTTGATCTCAGCAGGAAGAAGATGGAGATTTTTTTGGTGAGGGAAAAAAGCTGTGAATCATGTTTAACTCATTACCAGAACGCTCAGTGACCCACAACCGTGTGTGCAGTTCACAACACATTCAGACTTAGCTGTTGGATTGTTTGCCGCGGACGTCAGGGTTCCCAAAAACTGTAAACGAGGTTTGAACGGTGTCTGATTGTAATAGCTCTTGTGCAAAGACAACAGGCTGCAGGCATGTTGTATTCAACAGTTTCACTAGAACTAATGAAAACTTTGTCCAGCAGCATTGTCGTACTTTTCAACCAAGAAATATGGCTACGTCAAACGCTCTTTTGCCATTGACTTTTTAACTTCACAATATCCATCCCACAACAGTGTAATTGTTCCAGTCTAACTATGTGGACATAAAACGAGAACGAGAGGTTGAATGATCGGCTCTGGAGACTGTGTCCAGTCAGTTGTGGGCAACCTGAGACTCATACGTAATCCACTAGGGTGTATTGTTCCCCAAGAATTGTAAAGTCTAAACCACCACGAATGTATTGAAATAAATGCAAAAATCTAGATGCCATGCAAATCGGTATTTGTTACGAATAATCCTAAGAGAAGAGAAGGTAAAAACAGGTGGCGATTGTGAATTTAAGCTTTCCATGAGCAGTCATACCAACATACTCGTGCAATAGATCTATACATGAGTGGCAGAGAAAATTGTTTCAGCATCCACATGCCGAAAACATAAGTTTCGTTTGAATTCTGAAACGCGGCTATCTACTTCTTTGGCATTTAGAATTGGAATGAATGAATTGTTATGGCTTATGGCTGTTAGACTTTTATATCAAGATTACGGGAAATCCGCGTTATAAGTGTTTCCCTTTGTTGCAGTGGCAAAATGGTAAAGTAACAATACATACAGTCGTGAAATCTGGCTGGCGGTTACAAGGTAGTACCTTGATCACACCATCAAGTTTGTTCCTACTGAACTACCTTCTCCCAACAGAGTTAGAACATCGGATAAGGTGACATTCCTGTGATCTGCATGCCTTTAGTTTAGGTGTTCAGATACTGACACTAAAACATAATAAATAGATGTTTTGGTCCCTGAGAGAGCCTCTTAATTCTACTTAAGCCATGGTGCTTGCGGGCCTGTAAGTGGCTCCAATCTAAGTATTTACATTAACAGTTGGAATGAAACCCTATCTGAGATAATTTGAAAGGGTGGTTTACTGTGACCATTTGCAAATAAGCACTCTATCGTTGCCGTTATGGATTTTCTTTCTTTCTTTCTTTATCTGATTGGTGTTTTACGCCGTACTCAAGAATATTTCACTTATTCGGCCGGCGGCCAGCCTTATGGTGGGCGGAAACCAGGCAGAGCTCGGGGGAAACTCACGACCATCCACAGGTTTTATGGTTTTACGTTCAATGCTTTAGTCATTCACATAACATTGTATTGTCATAGAAGTAGCACCATCTTGTCTTAAAAACCCGTTATGTTTTGCTATCACTAACATTTTTGGCAAATTGTGAAGATAAGATAAAATCTTGTCGGATTTCTCTCTCACAAAAATGGAAAATGCAGATAATGTTTTTGCGCTTTATTCACGGAACATTTCTTACCTTGCTTTTGTAAAATTACGCACAGCGTCCGTGACCTGTCATGGTGGCTCCATACGTAGGTTGTTTCACGATTCTTGTGCAGTAATCCATCTCATGGGGCTGGTCGTGACCGAGGCGTTAAGATGTTGCCTATCCGTCACTCGGGCTCAAAAGATGTTGGTTCGATCCTAACTTCGGACGGGAAATTCTCTTATTTTCACTGTTCTCGGTGCTTTGATGACATTACAATGTTGACATAGCGCTTATGACCTACTCGGTGCATTGCCTTAGAAAGTGTTAGTTTTAGATGAATTACCTTCCAGCAAGCCGCTTCGGTGGGCCAATGGTTAGAATGTCCACCTCGATGGCGGGAGGCCCAAGATCTTTAAAATGGCACTTCTTGCTGTCTCGATTGGCACTCAGCACTGAGAGGTTAGAGGAAGGAAACAGGACTGGTTGACCTGGTGTGGGTATAATGTGACTGGGTGGGGTGTGATGTCTTGTTTCCAAGGCTTGATACTTCAGTGGCGGTAGCACTTTGGCGGCATGTGTTTGTCATGTCACAAGAAGACACAGTATATATGCGCACACCTAATGACTCTTCGTCATCATCTGAATGAAAAATTGTAAAGTTCGACATTAAAACCCAATCATTCATTCATACATACATACATACATACATACATACATACATACATACATACATACATACATACATACATACATACATACATACATACATACATACATACATACATACATACATACATACATACATACATACATACACACCGACCTACCGACCTACCTACCTACCTACCTACCTACCTACCTACCTACCTACTTACAATGTAGTTTACCACGGTTTTCCCTACACATACAGCTGACAGCCGTGATTAAATATTACAAGTGTAACATTTTGTTTAGTGCGGCGTTAACTATACAATTTCACCAATGAACGAATCACAGTAAATCCATTTTTAACATTGACATCATCTGTTTTTTTTTATTTTTGATATGCTTCAAAAGTATGCATTGGGTTATTCGTAACTATAAAGCAATGATGTCTAAATTGGGCTCCAATATTTTACGTCGAAAGTAAAAATGGGGGTACATGATCTACACTTGCGACATGGAGATGAGAAAGTGTAAGATTGCACCTTAACATTTTCCGGGATAGAACACCAATCAACTTCTTCTGTTTTAAATGCCATGAAGAAAATGACATAAATGTCATCGCATTATCAAATGTCAGGGAGAAAATGACACAACTATCATCGCATGATCAAATCAAGCAGCCTAGATTGCTATTTTGTCTCGCGGAAACGGTACTAACTTTACGGTTTTGACATGGTTTGGTTTATTTTGGTAAGGTTGGTAATATTTCAAAGTTTTGCCTGTTTGATCGTCAGCAGCTCGTATGCCCTGTCCGTCGGGCAAGCTTGTCAAATCTAGAACTCCCCAAGCATTGAAGCATCATGTACAAAATCCAGAACTTATTTTCACATCTGATTTGAAATCTGGTACTCTCATTTTCACATCATTTGTCGGGAAATTACTAAAGACTATCACATCACGAGTATCAAGTATAGATCTTCCCAAGTACTATCACTTCACGTAGTCTAGATTGCATTTTAACATCGTGTATTTACTCTTGAGCTTCCCAAGTGTTTTAACATGGCAAATATAATCTAGAACGCCTCAAGAATTATAGCATCGCACACTTACTCTTAAACTTTACGGAGTATCTCATATATTTTTACATTGCAAATTTACTCTTGAACTTGCTAAGTGTTTTCACATGACACATTTAATCAAGAATTTAATGGGCTAAATCTGGAACGCTCATGTATTTTAACATTGCGTATTTACTCAAGTGTTCCCCAAGTGTATCTTCACTTAAGTGTTTTCACTTAACGTATTTAGTCCAGAAAGTCTCACGTATGGTGACATCGCGTATTTACTCTTGAGCTTCCTAGGTGTTTTCAGGTGACGTATTTAGTCGATAACGTACCAGGTATGGGGACATTACGTATTCACGCTTAAACGTTCCAAGTCTTTCACGTACCGTAACATATTTAGTCCAGAACGTCTAACGTATGGTGATATTGCGCATTTACTCTTGAGCTTCCCAAGCGTTTTCACGTGACGTGTTTAGTCCAGAACGTCTCATGTATGGTGACATTACTTATTTACTCTTGAGCTTCCGAAGATGTATGGTGACATTGCATATTTACTCTTGAGCTTCCGAAGTGTTTTCACGCGACGTATTTAATCCAGAACGTCTGATGTATGGTGACATTGCATATTTACTCTTGAGCTTCCGAAGTGTTTTCACGCGACGTATTTAGTCCGGAACGTCTGATGTATTGTGACATAGCACATTTACTCTTGAGCTTCCGAAGTGACATATGGTGACATTGCATATTTACTCTGGAACTTCCCAAGTGTTTTCACGCGACGTATTTAATCCCGGACGTCTGATGTATGGTGACATTGCATATTTACTCTGGAACTTCCCAAGTGTTTTCACGCGACGTATTTAATCCAGGACGTCTGATGTATGGTGACATTGCATATTTACTCTGGAACTTCCCAAGTGTTTTCACGCGACGTATTTAATCCAGAACGTCTGATGTATGGTGACATTGCACATTTACTCTTGAGCTTCCCAAGTGTTTTCACGCGACGTATTTAATCTAGGACGTCTGATGTATGGTGACATTGCGTATTTACTCTGGAACTTCCCAAGCGTTTTCTCATACCGTAAAGTATTTAGTCCAGAACGTGTTGTGTATGGTGACATTGCGTATTTACTCTTAAAGTTCCCAAATGTTTTCACGTAACGTATTTAGTCCAGAACGTGTGATGCATGGTGACATTGCGTATTCACTCTTAAAATTCCCAGATGTTTTCACGTGATGTATTTAGTCCAAAACGTGTTGTGCATGGTGACATTGCGTATTTAGTCTTGAGTTTTCCAAGTGTTTTCACACAATGTATTTAGTCCAGAACGTCTCATGTATTTTAACATTCCGCATTCCGCATTCCGCATCACCCGTGTATGTAGAGCGCGTCAAGTTTTTTTTCACATCACACGTTTTATGTAGAGCGTGTCAAGTATTTCCACATCTCATGTTTATGAAGGGCGTGTCAAGTATTTCCACATGAGATGTTTATGAAGAGCGTGTTAAGTATTTCCATATTACACGTTTTATGTAGAGCGTGTCAAGTATTTCCACATCTCATGTTTATGAAGAGCGTGTCAAGTATTTCCACATCAGATGTTTATCTAGAGCGTGTCAAGTATTTCCACATCAGGCGTTTATGTAGGGCGTGTTAAGTATTTCCATATTACACGTTTTATGTAGAGTGTGTCAAGTATTTCCACATCTCACGTTTATGTAGAGCGTGTCAAGTATTTCCACATCAAATATCGTGATGGCTTGATATATACATTCATTCAAATAAAATGTCCACAACTCCTGAAGTAATTCCACACCTCATGTTTTTTCATATCAAATATCATATCTAGGACTCCCAAAGTGTTTCACAGCGCATGTAAATCATCTTTGGTACATGTAAGAACGTATCTGCCTTCCCACGGGTCAACCTCAATCTTCCTGTGGGGTAATGCCAGAACGGTGTTATTCAGTCAGATTCTGGTGAGCTCTGTTAGATCCAGAAGCTTATTATGCTAAATGTCAGTACACGGTTGCCGTTATGAAAGGCTCAAGGCAATAGCCAGCAGGCTATGAAGTATCTATAATGGATTTTTGGTGAGATTCCCTAACCACACAACCGACAGGCAATGAATTACAGTGAGATGGAATTTTGTCTGCCTAGAAAAACGCCAAGACCTCCGTTGGTACTTCTGTCGAATCATTCGTCATCATCTTTCTCAACGTCTGATCCAAACCATGTGGGAGACACTTGTGCTTCTGTTTCACTGGTCGTAAACACGCACTGAGGGGGTATATAATGCAGTTAACACTGCGATATCGCCAGCCTTTACCCGTTTCACCAAGGCACGATGACGGGACTATATACATAGCTATGGCCTGTCTGAGCAGCAAAGCCCAAATAATGCTAGTACTTGAAGTTAATGTCTTCAAATAGAAAGTTGCAAATCCTGTCTTTTAATTGTTTGCTTAGACATTTGTTTGGTTTATTAGTTTAGGTTTATTGGTTTATTAATATTCATAGCCAAAAGGCCAGAAGCCCACTTACAGGTCTGATAACAGGGATAGCCTACACACAGTGTAACACAGTCAAAGGTTTGAATTGTTTGGTTGATTTTATGGACTATATAGGTGGCAATTTTAGCGGCGACGAAAGTGTTTTTTGGTCAGATTTCAGCTGATGGCAATTTTAGGCACGACCAAGCTGTTAGTCGGTCATTTAAATTTCAGCTGATGGCAATTTATCGGTCGTCAACTTTCCGTTGATGGCAAGCTTAGGAGCGATTTGGTTGGTCACATTTCAACTTGATGACAGTTTTAGGCACGAACAAAGCTGTTTGCTTGGTAGGTCAAATCTAAGCTGATGGCCATTTTAGGAGCGACTATGCTGGTTGGTCGATGGAATTTCAGCCACTGAACGCACAAACGTAAAATTTAATCCTTAAAGCCCTTGATGTCCACATGTTGTTAAGTGTATTCCAAAACGAACTTCTATGAGAATCTTACAGTTAACCCGGTTTGGTGATGTGTTAAAATATAATTTTAACAATATAATTCACCAATACGTCAATGACGATATTTTTTTGACGGTCAATCTGCCGATCAGTATTACAGTCTTATTTTGCTTACTTTGAAGCGAAGTTGAACACGTTTATGTTTAGATGAGGTCTCTGTTACTTTCAATATGTCATTGCGTTCTTGGATTAGTTAGTTGTATACCCAGCTCAGTGTAATACGCGATGCGGTGTGCAGTAGTATGTGTGTCATGATGATATCGTGACCATATCATGACCATATTGTTACCATATCATGACCATATCGTGACCATATCATGACCATATCGTGACCATATCGTGACCATATCATAACCATATCGAGCAAAATCAAGGGTATACATAATCAGCATTGGCGCAAAAGCAGGGGTATACGTAATCAGCACACGAGCAAAACCAGGGGTATACATAATCAGCACTCGAGCAAAACCAGGGGTATACATAACCAGCATTGGAGCAAAAGAAGGGGTATACATAATCAGCACACGAGCAAAACCAGGGGTATATATAATCAGCACACGAGCAAAACCAGGGGTATACATAACCAGCATTGGAGCAAAAGCAGGGGTATACATAATCAGCATTGGAGCAAAAGCAGGGGTATACATAATCAGCATTGGAGCAAAAGCAGGGGTATACATAATCAGCATTGGAGCAAAGCCAGGGGTATACATAATCAGCACTCGAGCAAAAGCAGGGGTATACGTAATCAGCACTCGAGCAAAACCAAGGGTATACATAATCAGCATTGGAGCAAAGCCAGGGGTATACATAATCAGCACACGAGCAAAACCAGGGGTATATATAATCAGCACACGAGCAAAACCAGGGGTATACATAACCAGCATTGGAGCAAAAGAAGGGGTATACATAATCAGCAGTCGAGCAATAGCAGGGGTATACATAATCAGCACACGAGCAAAGCCAGGGGTATACATAATTAGCATTCGAGCAAAACCAGGGGTATACATAATCAGCACTGGAGCAAAACGAGGGGTATACGTAATCAGCACTGGAGCAAAAGCAGGGGTATACATAATCAGCACTGGAGCAAAAGAAGGGGTATACATAATCAGCATTGGAGTAAAACCAGGGGTATACATAATCAGCAGTCGAGCAAAAGCAGGGGTATACATAATCAGCACTGGAGCAAAACGAGGGGTATACATAATCAGCACTGGAGCAAAACGAGGGGTATACGTAATCAGCACTCGAGCAAAAGCAGGGGTATACATAACCAGCATTGGAGCAAAAGAAGGGGTATACATAATCAGCATTGGAGTAAAACCAGGGGTATACATAATCAGCAGTCGAGCAATAGCAGGGGTATACATAATCAGCACACGAGCAAAGCCAGGGGTATACATAATTAGCATTCGAGCAAAACCAGGGGCCGATTCCACCAAGCCGCTTCAGGCTTAAGTCATAATTTGAAAATTCTTTCTGATACCTAGTCTTTGGTACTGGATGTTGAAATTTGGACACGATTGTTTTAGGATAAGGTTGTCAGAATAAAACTTGAAGATTGTATTTCAAATTTTGACTTAAGTCAGATATGAAACATTGCATCGCGCATTAGGCAAATGAAAGAATGTAGAATATGCCCCAGGTGCTTAAAATTCGAAGCGATGTTTGCACCCCAGCAACTATCAAATAATTATATCTTTGAAATCAGGTAAAACAGTGATCTGTGCCAAGACATGGTTCTAAATTCGATAGTTTAGTAGTAATGTCGGAAATATCAGATTAAGGCCGAATGCCAGTCGCAATCGTTTCCCGTGCTCAACATATTGGTACTGTAATACTCTTCATATGGATGTAACCCGCATTAATCGTATTTGGCCCTTTTCTCTGAAAACACAATTTTCATTTAGATAATATAGTATAGCTTGTCTCGCTCTAGGAATCTTGTTATGTAATCCAGCTGTCACAGAAGATTGTAAATGTTCCGAATGCCTTCACTTCCCAGATTAACAGCTCCCATACTAATTATGAAATATGTACAGGAAAAGTTACGAATTGCAATTTCCATAGATCGATATTAAAATATTCTAAGGACAAACAAAACGAAGAACTGAAAAAAAACCCAACAAAAAACAAACGATTATTGTAATTTCGTAACTTGTAACAAAGACAAAAGAAATATCTCAGAGGTAGAATTGAATGACAAATCCGCCCCGAGAGCAACACAGCATAAATTTTCTAAAGTATTCATTTACAAACCCATGTTCACGTTTAAATAGCGTACTACATGTTTCAGGGAAGAGCATGAGATCATGTAAGAACCGTATAGATCACGTATTTGAGTGTTTTAGTCCAATATCCGGTTGTAATCTTTACACGCTATGCTAGGTTTGATATAGAAATCATCGACTACACAGTTCAGCAATGCGGAATACGTCGCTGTTTAAGTGTTACTCCAAAGAAAATCAAGGATTTCTTACAGCGGTAAGTTTACCTGACGATGGCCTGAATATATGTCGAAATATATTTACCAATATGAAATTCTCGGCTTCCGTCGGAGTTACTCCCTTCCTCTATTACGTGGAACTAATACGTGGATCCAACAGATTGTCGGTGTCTGTACCTTGGCTATTGGAAGCTGACGAAGTGTCACATACAGTACCACAGCAGATAAAATTGCAAATCATTATTCATTGTCCATAAACTTTTAAGAACGCTTTGAGCCTGGATTTATTGAAATGTGAATGTTACTTTATTTTGATTCGAATCCACTGGATAAATTTGATGACACCAGACTTTCATATGGGACTCCTAATACAGCAATAATCACAGGAATATCCCACTGGAGCCAAGTGTTACATGAAGCTGTCCAAACACCGCCTTCCTGATCACGGAGGTGTGTGAACAAAAGTACGTACCGACAAGGGAATAATGAAACAAAATAAGAGGGTAAAAAGGCTTTAAAGTTTAACGAAAGCTGCTTTAATGCATAATTATTCGTTAGAAAGTGGAGTTGAAACAATAATTATAAAAAAATGTAACACTTTTTTAACCAATTTGTTGATCTGTACATTTTTTCTGATTAAGATTGGGAAACACTTTTTGAGACATTGCAATTTATGAAGCATATTAGTAAGCGTCATGCACAGCAGATAAAATATGTGATGAACAGCTTACTTTGAAACAAGAAAATTTCCGTGAAAATATCCATGACGTATGGAAAAGGTTATTCTCTAATTTACCTAAGTGTTGTTATATTCGTATTTATTTTTCTCCTTCTCAATTTCATCCAGAAATGAAAATACCGGTACACGCAATCACAAGGTAAAGAAAATAAAAACATTATCGCTAAAACCAATCAACCACTACTGACACTTAAACATTACCGGTATAACGATCAGTACGTACGGGTAATCAAACATTACCTGTATTACCAATCAGCAAGTAAGCCTAATCAAACATTATCGATATAACCATCAATAGGTAAGGCCAATCAAACATTAACGATATAACCATCAACAAGTAAGGTCAATCAAGCATTACTCGTACAAGCAATCATCTGATGGACAGACATTGTCGGAACTGTAATTGTGTGATCAAATCTGTCTAGGGAATACCACATGCAGCCTTCAAGGACGATAAGCAGGCATATTGTCGGGGATTAATCTAACCTCTCCTCTCGCGAAGTATTATGCTGTTTGGAAACAAATAGCCATGTTACAAGTCGATGGAATTGGTAAGCCCGACGGGTATCAGTTAGCAGATATCGGCTGTCAGATGGTCTGTCAATTTAATTGGCTTACAAATGTGTCCTCACGACTTACTCTGACGAGATCTGGAGTGTTACCACGAAGGTCAATATTCTAATGAATTACAGTAACAAGGCTTGACAAAGTCAATCTGTTCGATAATATTATATTGGGAGCGATATAACACATTTGCCACAGTATATCCTCAATCCATACAGCGAATTGTGCTTCTCGATGAGTGTCCCCTGGGACAAATCGTTATTTAGGATCTGATGTCAGGCTTGGAGAACACACATCGTCGACCGCTCACAACCCACCTTCAGGGCCCAACGACCGATTCCAGAAAGCCAGTGCTGTCAAAATTAAAATTTTTAGTTGAATTTATTTTCTTTTTACCTTTGGTGTTAAAATTAGGAAAACATGCCATGTGTTATGTTCAGGCAATGTACATCAGTTTGAAGTTAAATTATGTAAAGTATTGAAGTTCATAATTTGGGCTTGTGTCAAAGCTGGCTTTGGGAAATCAATCTCACGGAACTACAACCCATCACCATTATTATTCCGAAACATGTGCGTATGAATTCTCCTTCGGCTTAGCGCCTGTGAATTTGAATTTAAAACAGCTACAAGCAGAGAGAGATGTCTTTTTAATACAGAATGTAGAAATTTTTCTTACCGTGACAGAAAAACTTAAAAAGTAATGTTTATGTCAAACAAGATAGAGTTTTATCCACCTGATGTTGACATATCCTGCAGACGTCGGTTTTTATCCACCTGTTGTTGACATCTCCTGCAGATATCGTTTTTTTTTGAGGATATAAAACCTCAGAGGGACACCCCCTTCAGATGTCGGGATTTATCCACCTAGTGTTGACATCTTTTTCAGATGTCGTTTTATTATCCCCCTGATGTTGACATCTCCTTCAGATGTCGGGTTTTATCCACCTGATTTTGACATCTTTTTCAGATGTCGTTTTATTATCCACCTGATGTTGACATCTCCTTCAAATGTCGGGTTTTATCCACCTGATGTTGACATCTCCTTCAAATGTCGGATTTTATCCACCTGATGTTGACATCTCCTTCACACGTCGAGGTTTTATCCATCTGATGTTGACATCTCCTTCACACGTCGAGGTTTTATCCATCTGATGTTGACATATCCTTCAGGTGTCTGGTTTTATCCATCTGATGTTGACATTTCCTTCAGATTTCGGGTTTTATCCCCCTTATGTTGACATTTTCTGCACACGTCGAGGTTTTATCCATATGATGTTGATATCTCTCTCATATGCCGGAGTTTTATCCAACTTATGTTGACATTTCCTTCAGATGCCGGCGTTTTATCCACCTGATGTTGATATCTCCTTCAGATGCCGGAGTTATATCCACCTGATGTTGATGTCTATTTCAGATGACACGTTACAAAGACAGGCTGACATTTTTCCTCGGTCAAATCCTTCCTGCTCACCTACAGTGCATCACACGTCAATGTCCACATCCACCGTTAGTTTGAGAGGACAAAAACAAGAATATCGGTATTGCGAAATGTGTATGCGAAAGCAATACCTAACGTCAGTTCACATGCATATGGCATTTGCATGGACAGGCATATTGTCTACAGACGACGGGTATTCCATACTCTCATTGCGAAATTGCGTGCTCATCTAAATATCACGTGTGTTTAACAGTCTTGTATTGAGGGTGCAGTTAAACGAGCTTTGTGTCGCTAGATACATGATACCATATAGAAACCACGGAGAGTCATAGCCCAGGTTCATATTATCCTCAGTATTTGGATATTATACATTTGTGTAGGAGTCAATACCATGAATCGTGGATCCCTTGGATAGCTTCTGTCAAGCTGACCTGACCTCGGCATGCGACTAGACTCGACCTCGGTGAGGCCAGCTTGGCAGACTCTGGTCAAGGGATCCGGGATTCACGGTATTGACTCCCGCATTAGTTAATACGTGTTTTGTTATACCGGCTTTAAATTCACGCAGGTTCTGTTAGTTTATGCAGCACATTTTCGTATTCCGTATGACTGGGCGAGTAGCCCTGTAGCCGGGTGTTTCCTGGTTTCCATGTAATAACCTGTAAGTTACACGTGTGCAATGTACATCCTCGGGAAAATGAAAGTAACGCAATGAAGTGATGATATTTAATCTCATCCCTGGCAGTGAAATAAATGAACGAACAGACATGACAGGCGTGATTAAAATATTTACAACGGATTTCGCGTGCTGATGACGTCAGATAAAAACACTCACACGGACCTCACGTGAGCAATGTATCTCTTACAAAGGGCAGGTCATTTAGTGAAAAATAATGACCAGTTAAGAGCTCTGTTTAACCAATGAAATATCAAGACGGCTTTGTGAATATTGTCACGGTATAATAAAGCTGTATGTCAGGTTTTCTAGAAATGCTATATATTCCTTTATATAGAAAAAGAAAACAGGAAAGGGTTATCCTGGTTATCAACTCCAAGACGGCAGTCTTGAATTGTCTGTGTTACTTCATGTTTATCATTAGCGATAGAGTTAGGGTGGGGTTATCAGGTGTGCTAGTGCTGGAAGGCTACTAGACGTCGCACGTTCAGTTACAGTCAGTTTCACGCAACATTCGTAAAATATTCGAAAAAGAAATTCCGAACAAAGAATATCGCGTTTTAGCGAGAGCATTGATTAGATATATCAAAGTAGGACGACTTGCCTGACACTGCAAGGTGTTTTTATGGTGACCATGATAAAACGATGCCCCACGTGACAGACATAAAAGGCATGGAAGAGAGGACTCCCCGCACTATGCTTAGTTGGTGCATACCGAGTATTTGGTCGATAAACACACAAAGAACGTATGCCAGTTACATGTGTGACTTCTTTTCTTTTGGCTATCCAGTTTTGATGACGTTGGTTTGAAGATGACGATCGTCTCACATGGCTATTGTATAAAGAGGAGAACAACGATAGCTGTTAGGAATGTTGTCATCTAAGGCTGGTGGCATAACCTGCTCTTGTGGAGATATTGTCATAGTGATAAGCACGCGATAAGCACGCCATATTGACTTGATATATGACTTTTTGATGTACGCTGAACAACGACATCACAATCCGACCAGCATAGTCTAAAATGACCGGTAGCGTGAGCATTCTCCCAGGTGGCGTAGATCCAACTTTTATTTGTTTGACCTACAGATGACCTTCAGCATAATTTTGATTATATGACGACTATGTTGCATTGAAACAGTGCGATCCCAGTGTTGTTCTATATTTGCTTCAAACTAAAGACAAATCTATCACAGCATCCTTAGCATTAATCCCGAGTAGGAATGAACGAGACTGTCTGTGTGAAGCTTTGTCAAATAATGCATGATTGCATCGGCAACATTGCAGCCATGAAGATCTCGCTAACTAATTTATCTAGTCATTAGAGTGGTGTTTAACGCCGTACTCAAGAATTTGAATCTTATTCGACGGCAATCAGTCTGACAAACCTTCTTACATCCGCAGTCCAATCGGTAAGAGTTGGATTGGAAGATACTATCTCGTTTGTCGATGGTCTGATAGTTGCCAGAGCTTTACCTTACCGAGCCAAATTGATGTTATTTTATTTATTTATTAATTCAACAACAAAGAAAACAAATCAGACGGTTCAAATGGGTAAAAATTCTGATTGGGTATTATTTAGGATTGGAAATCATATCCGATGTATTCATCTATTTAACTGTCCCTTTCTGGACAAAACCATTAACACTGTGTGAGCTCTTTGAGCTGACCTTATCTAAATTGCTTTGTACATATATCGTGTCACTAAATGTCAAAAACGACTCCAGTGGGTAAACACTGGCAATGTTTGCTGAAAGTATGTTGAGAGGTGTGTGGTGAACAAACACGATGGACAAACACGGCTGCGTGAGCTGAACTTGAAAGCCTGCAGCTATTTGTATGTGTGTACCTTGTGGATGATAGCATCGTCATGTCTGGGATAAAAACACCACAGAGGACATCACAGAAGATACCACAGAGGACACCACAGCAGATATCACCGGAGATACCACGGAAGACCACGAGGAAAACTATGATTTGTAATAATGAGTGAAACGCGGCTATATGAAAGAATTTCGGATAAAGAGGTGGGGCTACCAAGGTATTACATTGAACGTAAGAATAAGAATCGGCATGGTGATGGCAATTTATATAAAGTCCTCATTAAATGCAGTTCGTCGGAAAGATCTGGAAAATGATACCGAAATGGTACTGTATTCAAAATAATCAATGTTCTAAAAATGTTCTATTTGCCACCTGATATAGGCCACCCAATCAAAAAGTTCATGTAAGACAACACTTCCTAGACAAGTTCGAACACACTTTATCATCAGTGCTGTTGGAAAACTCGGAATGTATTGTTATTACGGGAAATTTCAATGATCGTTGATGTGACTGGTATGGAGGTTTTTGAGTGTTGCCAAGAGTATATTCCTAATAAAGATGTAACTATTCGTCCACGAGATAAACCGTGGATGAGTAATGATGTCATAAGGAAGCTTAGAATTAGAAATAGATGATTTTAAAAATTTAAGAGCCCACATTCCGATTTTCATAAATTGCAGTTTATTGTTGCTAGACGAAAAGCAAATACTTCAAAGCGTGAAGCAATTGCTACATTTGCTAACAAAATGAAATTGAGACTTTCAGATCCTCACATTGGCAAAAAACCTGTTGGTCAGTTATGAAATCTGTATTAGGATGTAAGGCTAAGCCATCGATTCCACCCTTCTACTCAGTGGAAGAAATGTTTCAAATGATTTTGAAGAAGCTAGTGAATTCTGTACTTTTTTTGCATCTCAGTAAACCCAAACCGAAATAACTTTACCACCTTTCAGGTTCTTGACTGAATCACACTTACGCCTTCTACAAGCCACTCCTTCTGAGGTGTGAAATTGAATATCAAAAGGATCTGGTGTAGATCATATTAATAACTTTACGTTAAAACAATGTGCCGATCAATTCGCTTCTTCACTCTCCAATATCTTTATTCTTTATTAGAATCTTGCATATTTTCCTCGGGCTGGAAAATATCACGTGTTAGCCAAGTTTAAAAAAGGGTGATCGAAACATCATATCTAACTACAGACCTGTTTCTCTTCAATTATCGCTCTCGAAAATCCTTGAAAAAAGAGTCTATAAAAAGTTCTATGAATACTGTTATGAAAATAATCTTCTGATTCCCAATAATTCTGGTTTTAAACATGGCGATTCCACTGTAAACCAAATCTTGAAAATTGTCCACAAAGCCTATCAGTGCTTGGATAAAGGTGAGGATGTGTGCATGGTTGTGTGCAAAGCGTTCGGTAAAGTATAGCATGAAGGATTATTGTTCAAACTAAGACTGGTATTGAAGGGTAACAGTATATCGCGATTATAGAATTTACAGATCGTCTCTGTCAAAAAAAATAATCTGACCGACCACACCTGCCACTCAAAATACTATACCAGCCAATTAGAAGGCTTGATATTTGTGGAAGTCGTCAAGTTTGCACGTCAATAGAAAAAAGTTTGAATAGGACGTGGTTATTTATTTTTGTGTGTTTGTGTGTCTAGTGGAACCACTTGTGTCAAGTTGAACCACTTGTGTCTGTGTGTCTACTGGAACCACTTGTGTCTGTGTATCTACTGGAACCACTTGTGTCTGTGTATCTACTGGAACCATTTGTGTCTGTGTATCTACTGGAACCACTTGTGTCTGTATGTTTACTGGGACCACTTGTGTCTGTGTGTCCACTAGGACCACTTGTGTCTGTGTGTCCACTGGGACCACTTGTGTCTGTGTGTCTACTGGAACCACTTGTGTCTGTGTATCTACTGGAACCACTTGTGTCTGTGTATCTACTGGAACCATTTGTGTCTGTGTATCTACTGGAACCACTTGTGTCTGTGTGTCTACTGGAACCACTTGTGTCTGTGTATCTACTGGAACCACTTGTGTCTGTGTATCTCCTGGAACCACTTGTGTCTGTGTGTCTACTGGAACCACTTGTGTCTGTATGTCTACTGGAACCACTTGTGTCCGTGTGTCCACTGGGACCACTTGTGTCTGTTTGTCCACTGGGACCAATTGTGTGTGTGTGTCTACTGGTACCAATTGTGTCTGTGTGTCTACTGGGACCACTTGTGTCTGTGTATCTACTGGAACCATTTGTGTCTGTGTGTCTACTGGAACAACTTGTGTCTGTGTATCTACTGGAACCACTTGTGTCTGTATGTTTACTGGGACCACTTGTGTCTGTGTGTCCACTGGGACCACTTGTGTCTGTGTATCTACCGGAACCATTTGTGTCTGTATGTCTACTGGTACCAATTGTGTCTGTGTGTCTACTGGGACCACTTGTGTCTGTGTGTCCACTGGGACCAATTGTGTCTGTGTGTCCACTGGGACCACTTGCGATTAAAAAAAAGTATGCAAAATTCAAAGCGAATGGTTACATTTGAGGTAATGGTTATATTTGACGGGAATGGTTACATATATGCAGGAAGACAGCCGTTGTATACTGGACCGTTGTACACGGAGCCGTTTTTCTGGTTCCAACAACACCGTAAATCTCTTAAGGGTCACTGATGAACAGTCGGACATGTAAACTCACGGGATTATATGTGGCCTGGAATTCTCAACTCAACTGACAGAATGACGTATAAAATATCTAGGCTGTATTTGCGCCGTTGATCGTGTCGTGTTAGTAATTATTCTCGTCTATGTGCTGTTAGTTTTAATACGTTGGAAATACTTACTTTTGTTCCAGCACGTGTATCTCTAACACACCCACCAGTGTATGGCGTGACTTATTACCTGGCTTATTTATTTAAATATTATGGAGGTCAATTCATGTTTATGCCCTAATTAAAATTTGTGTATTAAGCTAAAAATTGACTGAAAATGATGCTTTTTTCTATCAAACTACTTATTGTTTCATAAGATTTCTTTACATCACTTCATTTTTGCACCTCCTACTCTATCTCTCCTGATTTAGCAGCAACCATCCTATGCGTGGAAACAGACAATCGTCAAGCATAATGGGCGTTTTAGGTAAATAAACGCAAGACCAGATTCCAATGCAATCTGTTGCCCAAGTTTCTAGGGGCCGAGAGAGGCCCAGGAACCTCCAACCGATGCGGCTGATGTGAGTTGAAACCCACCTTATGCTGGCTTCCTCTCCTATCGTACGTGGGAAGGTCTGTCAGCCTGCAACTTGCAGATGGTTATGGACTTTCCCTTACCTCTTTCCGGTTTCCTCTTACCGTCGTATACATGAAATATTCTTAGGTACGACGTAAAACACCAATCATTTAAATAAATAAATAAACCAATACAACCTTCAACACAAAATCCACAGAAGATTAAGTATATGGAGTAAAACAAAATTAAACGACCGTTTTTGGCGTGTAAATTTAATCGATATTTAAATCTTGTAGAATGTCAGTTGGATCAAAATGTGTGTCTCAGATGCGTTTGGACTGCAACTGCTCATACATATCAAACGTGTCGATTTCACGCAAGGTCATGAAGACACAAGGACCCTAAGCGCAATGCGGCAAGTGAGGCCATATACTCCGGACACGCCGTATATATTTACTTACAAGAGAGTATATAAAGATAAGGGTAACAAAAAATGTCAAAATCGAAACTATTCCTCTGGTCGTAAAGTCGGCCTGACAGGAAATCGTCCAGGAAATGAAGGGACATGAGTAGACAGGGCATGTTGTGAAAGTTATGTAAGATGTTCGTCATCTCTTACTGAGTGCTTATTCGTCATCTCTTACTGAGTGCTGATTCGTCATCTCTTGATGAGTGCTGATTCGACAGTGGTGATTCGTCATCTCTTACTAAGTGCTGATTCGTAATTTCTTACTGAGTGCTGATTCGTCACCTCTTACTGAGTGCTTATTCGTCATCTCTTATTGAGTGCTGTTTTGCTCTATTAGCCTTAGGAGCCGCTTCTGAACTGGTATACGTTGGGGGTCTGTTGAAGCTCTCTGCTACTGTTCAGATGATTTCATTCAATTTAATGTAATTCTGTATTTATTTAATGAGGGTAACCCACAGCCAGTTGGCCGCTGGGTGATCTCCTGTGATATACATTTGTTCACAATTAAGTACCATACAGATATAACAATTATACGGTAAACAGATAAACATTGATATTTATACAGTGATAATTATAGAGAGAAAAGATATTCATTTGTATGCCTGAACACACATATCTGCACATTTCCAAATAAATACCTGTATATGCCAGTGTATACATACAGTGACGTACAAAACGTATAAAAACATGTTAAATATGAGTAATACAGGGGGAAAATATGTGGAACTATAAGTGAAAAATAGAGAGCTTATACTTTTGTAAGAAACGTTTCAGATGATACTTCAGCTTCTCTAAGAATAACATGTAGTAAAGATCGTCTAAACCACATAGATGTATACTCAGCACAAATAATTCCACGAATCAATCGCTTAAACTATTTTCCTCTTGCGATTTGGCTGGTGTTTTACAGCATGTAAAAAAAGTGCCTGACTGTTTTTCAAAAACTAATGGGTTTAGCCCCACACATCGATGACCGCATAATACTTATGACTAGTGTAATCCCCCAACCCCACGCACTCCCACCCCCACCCCACCGAGTGGGCAGAGTTTTGTTGAGTTTTGAGCTCCCGTGTAAGTGAGTGAGTGAGTGAGTGCGTTGCGTTTAACGTCGTTCTTATAGCTCGAATATATGAGAAGAATTAAATATATACGAGGGGGGAATCACTGTATGCAATGACAGGATGCGACTTTTTATATGGCTGTGATGTAAATCTAATGACATATTACTTCTTTGGAAACGTAATAAAGTGAGCAGTTGGAATGAATACATGAATGAATGCTTATGGCTTAACGCCAGGTGGATAAAACTCGTGCTATATATCGTCGTAAGCCCACTTGTAACGTCAAAACTAGCATTTTACACGATTTGGATACGAAGTGAATTTACACGCTTTAATTTTTTAAATTAAAATACTTAAATTTTAAATTTCAAATACTTTTTTAATTCGTCTGTGGCTTGTGTAGAGCATTGTTTCGGAAGTTTCTCTTGCGTGTATTTCCCTTGACGCCCATTATGTTTGACGATTGCCTGTTACCACGTATGGATCCTGGTTACCTTTGAATCAGGACAGATAGATTGTAGTGTAAAGTAAACTGATGTTATTATAGAGAAATACAATGAAACAATAAAAATAACTGTAAACTGCACACAGTCAACAGGGCTATATCGGGCATCAAATGAAACACAATTCGAGTGCTAAAACGCGGGAGAGTCAGTACCTATATATTTAAGCCCTCTGTGCATGCCAGAAGAGACATGTATATAAATATCTTTGTTTCATTCCGAGCAAAGTAGTACCTACCCGGTTTGGTATTTATCCAGGCACCGGTATCACGAGGCGATCTTAGACTTAAGTCAAAATTTCAAATCACGCTAAAATAGATATTTCTTACGTAACAAGGTCGAAACATTGCAGGACAACGTCAATTCTGGGTAAATCATTGTAAAACAAATTGCACCTAAAATAATGGAAAAGAACATACCAAATTTAATGATGAAACGTTGATTTAAGTCTAAGATCGCTTCGCAGTCTAGCGGCCTGGATATTAATATTGGTCTTTGATTTAATTGTTAATCTGATCTAAACTCTGTACAGATTCTTTGAGGCATAACTGGAAACCGTTGACTTGTTCATGCATCATTTATATATGACTAGATGTGTGAGTATTTGTACAGGTGTTGGCGGCTGCTTTTATGGACATCGAACATCCTATTTTAGTTGAAATTCTTTGAATTTAACTGTTATATGGATACATGTTGTATACAATTGAAAAATCCGATTGGATAATCGAATATTTGTCAAACGCATTATTCGATCGGTCTTGCAAAATTATGACTCAAGGCGTACAGCTGCTCTTTACCATCAGTGCGCAAAAAAGCACAACTTATACACACGCAGTAATTGTTGGAATCCAATAAAGAACCTTTCGCGTGAAGAGTGGGACCGTCTTCCATTACATATGTACTGAGTACTCTTGAATTCTATGCCCAGGGTGATGGTCGTCCACTTCAAAACCGCCTAACTCTGTCAGCGCGATCCCGGTGAGATTTCGTAAGAATTATTTCAGAAGAGGCAAATCTCTGACGATCCTGTCTTTCGTATGACATTCCCTCCCTGTAGATACTAATCAAAATCTACAGCACGTACTAGAAGAACACCAAGAGGGAGTGTATAATTAGTTAGAGATTTCTGATATCGATCCCCAATACGCCACGTTGATTAACTGTAAAATCTTTGGGTTTTTTATGACTGTAAAGAGGTTAATAAAACCTTCAAAGAGCTAATCCATTGCGGTCCTATGATATTAGGCTCAGTGAGATTTAACAAGTGCTTATGTTTCGTAGGTTGAGCCACAGTACCAATAAGCTATGAACGCTATAAAGAGATCCCTCAATGTTTGTAATGGCACAATTACATTGGATATTAAATATGCTCTGAGTAATGTATCTTGGTCTCAATGCTCGCGTAGTGTGAACAAGACCAGTGGAAAGGGGTTCGTCATAAAGCAAGTTTTAGTCATCAATAACAGATAGCCAGTTAACAAACTGTGCATGTTATTAAGCGTAGTGACATGAAAATCAGGTAGTTTGCCAATTTTTTTTATAGTAGGTAAATCTTGAACTGTCTCGAAGACAAATGTTTGCTGTTGAACTACTGGTAAGATTTATTTAGTAACATGTTCCCAAGAAACACGTTTATGGTTTTCTCGTGTCAAGACGTGTAGCGCTTACGTTGTTGTAGTTCAAAAGTTTCCTTGGAAAACTGTAATATCAAGGGCATTTGTTGCCATATTACATATATATTAGACCTATATTACAGCAACAGACACTATAATTTAGAGTCTCAGAGGTTATATCTTAACATGACAAGCCGTAAGCTGAGCTTGTGACCCTTTGAGGGCTAATTACTGGGTCAAGGATATACCATCAAAGGGCAGTTGTTTGACTTTTATGCCATGCACATTGACGAATTCTGCTGAATTAAAAAAATAAGCCTCAGCTGATTATTTATTCTCGGCCTCTACTAAAATCATCTTAACAGGATGCTGCCTGGCTTCTCCCGGTAACGAAGCCACCTGTGCTTTATCACTAATTGCATTTCTCCTCGCTGTTGCCTACGCTCACAGTTATACTGATCTTTTGTACTCTAGTGATTTGGTTCACTTCGTCGCTTATAAAAAACACAGCAGGAATAACGCTTATACTCGGTTCTGGTACATCAGCATGTTGACAAATGCTTACAGTTCACTGCATCGAAATGTAAGCACAACACACAATCCGTTGCTGATATGCTACATGTAATCTGGAATAACGGTTCATCTAACTAAGTCGTGTTTTATCTCTCCTGTACATCACTACACACCCGGTAATTGTGTGTTCAACCGTAATGTCACCGTCATCTTGTCTCACTGAGTAAGAGCGATCATTGACGATATCAGTATAGGGTGTAAGCAATCCTTTTTTGTAAATCACTTCAAATCGTTACCTCTCAAAACATCAATTTAAAAAATCATCAGAAAACAACACCATCAACAGGCCCTTATAACATTACGAAATTTGCTCACAGAATCTTTACTGACGTTTGTAATGTCGCACCCACTGGTACAAACGCGCTGACTGGATAGCATACAGAAGTTTCACTTCACCGCACTATATTTCTCCGTTTTCTCATCTTAAGAGGAATTTTATGCTCGGTCACAATTTATTCACTAAAAACTTTTAAACTATGAAACGATTAAACTATGAGGATCGTCTCCACTGAATCTTGTCTTCACTAGGTGTTGGTTTACCTTCAACATTTAGGAGTGGGGCTGTCTTTCAGATTTAGGTGTTGAGTTAACATTTTCACTACTCACTTGGTGAAGATTAAATCTTGTCTTGAGCTGTCTTTAGGTGTTGGCGTACCTCGAAGATTTAGGTGTAGGGCTGTCTTAAGATTTAGGTATTGGGTTACCTTAAAAATTTAAACGTGAGTTTAACTTAGGATTCTGGTGTTGGGTTAACTTTAGGATTTGGGTGTTGGGTTACACTTAGAATTTGGGTGTTGGGTTATACTTAGAATTTGAGTGTTGGGTTACCTTTAGGATTTGGGTGTTGGGTTACCTTTAGGTTATGGGTGTTGGGTGACCTTTAGGATTTAGGTATTGGATTATGTTTAAGATTTCTGCTTTGGGTTACAATTGTTCACTAAGACTTTCTCTACTCACGGAAAGATTAAATTTCGCGAGTACGTTTTCTTCTGGCTCCGTCTCAGTTGGGCTCAGGCTATACCTTAACGCTGAGGAGATCGTCTTCTTGTTCAGGACAGCTTAAATCGGTTGATTATTACTAAAGCTTTCATTGTTCAGAGGTGTTGATAACTGTCCTACTTCCGGAAACTTGTCAACCACCTTGTCAACATCGAGCTGGCTGTCTGTTTGCAGACTATGTCAGTTTATCCCAATCATCCTGACGTGTGCTAGTCACGTGGATTGAGTGATTTGCCTTAGGGTATTAAGGTGTTAACCAGAAGATGATGTTTTGTGGCAGACTGTAAGCAAAACCACCACGCCACGGGATGAGCACATTACTTACTACGCCACTGGATGAGCACATTACTTACCACGCCACTGGATGAGCACATTACTTACCACGCCACTGGATGAGCACATTACTTACCACACCGAACTGTGTGTCGCGTCTGGCTAAAATACCAAAGCGTGTAGGACGGTGTACTCAAAAGACGAAATATGCGTTTTTGGCGTCTAGTGAGACTTGCGCTTATCGTATGTAGTTGAACTTGCGTTTGTCGCATCTATTGGAACTGTCGCAAAACGTTATTTACCCACTTCGATGCAGTGCAATTTTTATCTCTGAATAAGGGTGGCCTAAACCCAGCATATCCAGAGCAAGCCCACAGGAAATTCAGGGGAGTGGTTTGAATATCTACGGGCTTAAAACATCGCCGATTCGGGTTTAGTCAGGGACAATGGGTAGGATTTCATCATCATTCAAGGGAATCAGGCTGTGATAGAGTTCTACACATAGGGAAATCGGTTTTCAGGCTTTGGGCCCCGAGCGATAAAGCCATCGCCTACGTGCAGATTCCTAACGGTTTCGGTTTATGCAATCAAAACAGATCAAAAAGGAACTTCATTTACAATGTAGATTCAGACTGTTCAGTGGGATAATGTGCTTGTATCTGGAGCCAGCGATAAAATGTGTGTAGGTTACCAAATCAATATCTGTCACTCTCACCTCTGGGAGGGAAGATTAGTTTTAGAGATTTGCTATATTCTTGTTTAGATTCGAATAGGTGTGAAGGGTAGGGAGTTGTGCAGTCAGGTCTATGTGAGGGGATTATGCTGTGGAGCTTGATGACGGAGGCGTGCTGTGAAGTCTAAATGATGGAGTAGTGTTGTGGGGTCTGTCAGGGATTGGTGCTGTGGGGTCTATGTGAGAGAGGTGCTGTGGGATCTACATGAGGGAGAGGTGCTGTAAGGTCCAATAAGGGATTGGTGCTGCTTTAGGGTCTAAGTTAGGTAGTAATGATGTGGGATTCAGGCCAGGGAGAGGTACTTTCGGGGCTGTGTTAGAGAACGGTTCTGTGGTGTTCAAGTGAGGAAAAGGGCTGTGGGGTCTAAGTGAGTGAGTGGCGATGTGAGGTCTCAGTGAGGGAGTGGTGTCGTGAGGTATAAATGAGGGAGTGGTGTCGTGAGGTATAAATGAGGGAGTGGTGTCGTGAGGTCTAACTGAGGGAATGATGTCTACCGAGTGTTTGCTTTGATTAATTTATGGCATTTACTGCCATTGAGAGGACGGCGGACAAAGTAAGATTATCAAATTTATTAAATTATATTTAATATTGGTTTAATAAATTAATTAATTTAATTAATAATTATTATTTTTTACATGAACTTCCCAGGTTTTTATGTCGCATCCCGACCTGTCAAAAAGAAAAGAACATCGCTAGAAGTTACAGTGTTAAACTCTTGGGAGATATCTTAACACCGAATTTAAATTAAATACATAAAGTGGCTTGCAGCATTAATTAGATTAAGACGAGGCCTGCTTATTGCAGTCTGATCTCCCGTCATGGTCTCTTGCTGATTTTACGGCGGTGTTATGCAGAAACTGCTCCTGCTAGCGATTAACTCACCCACTTTACCGAAACCACATTAAAATTCGATACTTTGCTTACACAAATCTTTCAGACGAAAGAATGAAAGTGAGGTACCAAAAAACTTTTTTTTCAACTCTGCAACCGTATCCATATTGAAGTTTTACACGACCACAGTAAGGAACAGTACCCATTTCACACTTTATACATCGCCTTCAGAGCCGTTATGGGGTATATCGCAGATCTGACAAATGTTTAATACCAGGCATTAGGGTTTATCAGGATGGGCTGTTAAAGGATTAACTCTTCAGGCAATAGTAACGCGCATGGCAAAATCTGTCCACAGATTGCTAGTTATACTGTATACCAGATGTATTTCTGACAGTTTTTATCTTTTCTTTCAGATGAACCGACGGTAGTCGAATGCCAACTCTTCATCTACAGCTTTGATTCTTTTTCGGAGACGACTATGGTAAGATAAACTTGCATAGAATAATTACCGATACCTTTAATATGGTTATGGTTCTGGTACAATACCCTTAGAAGGATTCCCAACATACTGAAAATGTTCTTTTCTCTTTTCTGATGTTGCTACATTTTTGATCAAGCAAGTCTATTTTTCCTAGAAACATTTTTCTGACTACGACCGCTTGCTAGTGATAAAGGGATTATCACTACAATCGACTGTAAACAGCACAACTGACTTTACAACTGTCTGTAAAGATAGTTTAATCCGCTAGTACTCTTGAATTGTTAGGTGATGGAAGTTTTCGAAGTCATAATTGCAATCGTAGTCCAAATTTGACCTGTACATAAAAGGGGTCTGTATAAATGAGCTGTATTCCCACTAGTCATAAAAGGGGTCTGTATAAATGAGCTGTATTCCCACCAGCCATAAAAGGGGTCTATATAAATGAGCTGTATTCCCACCAACCATAAAAGGGGTCTATATAAATGAGCTGTATTCCCACCAGCCATAAAAGGGGTCTCTTTAAATGAGCTGTATTCCCATCAGCCATAAATGGGGTCTATATAAATGAGCTGTATTCCCACCCGCCATAAAAGGGGTTTGTATAAGTGAGCTGTATTCCCACCAGCCATAAAAGGGGTCTGTATAAATAAGCTGTATTCCCAAAAGGAAACTTTTATTCCTCTCATTTTCTAAAGGATTCTATAGCACAATGATTAAGCGGCTAACAACAACAAGACGTGAATAAATTCTCCTAAAATGGTTTTGAGCCAATTATTTATTTATTCCATTCCATTGTTGTTTAATGTCATTCTCAGTACTCAAAAAATTTTCAGTATTAATACGATGGCGGCCCACACACCATATTGGTGGAAAACAAGAGGCCTTTAACGAACGTAAAATTCGAGCGCACACGGACAAAATTTGTTGTGGGAAATAATACTTTCATGTCCCGATCAGATGTACAATGATCAGGAAGATTAGTTACCCGCAAACGAGCAGCATTTATTATGCATTTTTTAAGATTCCTGCAGCAAAAGGCGGTCATGTTGCATACACGGTCCTGCATACGACCGCATAAAATGCTGCCACATCGGCAGAAGCCACCACTTAAGCATACAGTCACATTTCCATAGATGCTGAATAATTGATGTAGATGACACCAGTCTCAGAAAATCCAGGTTGCCCTTACAGGGGCTAAATCTATCTACGGCTCGTTCGTTTGCAGAATCTTCGAATCCAGTGTTCTAGACTCGTGAGAGTTTGTGGTTACCTGCACATGTGTATGCTTCGAGAGATCAAGAAATCCCTTTTTCTACCACAAATGTTGTCCGTGTAATCTTATGCTGTACAGGCCGCCGTACGGGCTTTGTCGACCGCTTATTATAACCATAAACATTGTTGACGAATAAATCTACCTAAGGCTGGGTTTGAACCCCTTTGATACAATGAAAATGATCATCTTCCAAACTGAGTCAAAACTGAGTGACTAGACATGTATAGGTATACCTTGCGGTAATGTTGGGGCCATTTTAACTACATGTACTTAAAATAAGCTCCTATCAGTTGTATTTAGTTTGGCAGTTACTTTGTGCAATATAGTGTTGACTGAAAGTTAGGGCTGTGATCAGCTTAGGATTGTGATTTCTTTGCGGAAGGTGCCTTAGATTTGGTTTGATCTCAAACTGTGGACTGTTGTAGTAGTATCTTTTGCAGTGTTTCAACAAATACATGTACACCAGTTTACGGAGGCATTTGACGGTTCCCTTTCGTTACTACATGTTACACCTAATACCCAGATCTGAACATGATAACATAAGCGATGTGTAGTCACAACATGCGGCGCACGCGCAGTTCAATAGTGGTTCCCACGATGAAGAAGAACACCATCACCAACAAGAAGAAAAGCAATAGCAACAACAACAACAACGCCATTCTTTTATAGAGCCGCTCACTACAGCTAAAACAAGCGGGTGGATTAGTGGATATCATCTCCTCAATCTTGGAAAAACTAAAATGTTATATGGCGACGTTATATTGTTATTGTGACCATATTTCAAAATTACGGTTCAGGGGCCAGTCCCACAGAGCAATTTCTGACTGAAGTTAAAAATTTAAAATACCATGTTAAAGCTTACTTTTGGGTTGTGGAAATTTTTTGTCCACCTCATCAATGTCATCTTAAGACAAATGTGTACAAATTTTTAGCTTTCATTACGAAAAGCTAAGGATTGTGAGGAGGTTTTCAATTTTGAAATTCAGTCAAAATCGGCTTTGTGGAATCGGCCTCTGGTGCGCCTTGGGAGACTTTCCATTTAAGCTGCATCACCGCAGGAGCTTCAGAAATAACCAGCCCCCACCGTGGACATCTTACTCAATGATTCAAACTTTTTGGTCCATCGCTTTCCCTTGTGCAATAAATGCCATCAACTGCTTCTCTGCCATTATTAATTTCTTGTTATTTGCTGACAACTCAAGCAATTCTCTTTTCTCCGATAATATTTTTAAGCAAAACCAACGAATGATCAACTAATTTAATTGTGCGAAAAACTGGTTATGAACAAACCGTTAATCTTTAAAAGTAAACAAAACAATATGTGCTTTATGCATCATTTTGAGTGCCAAACTCTGACATGCAATTAATATTTGAAAACATATCAAGAATCATTAGTATCAAAACTTTATCCTCGCCATGTAATTCCCGATATATAAAAATGATATTGTTTGTTGAAATGATAGAGTGAAAAACAACAAGAAGAATCATTTGAGACAGTATTTAGACACGTATTGTCCTTCATCGTGTATACTGAGGGATATTATCAGGTATATTAAGGGCGCCATTTCTGCTTTGAGCGAATGTCTATAGGTTTGATGCATTAAGGAAATGAACCAAAAATAGTTAGGTTTATTTACTTCAAAGTTTAAAAATACGTCTTAAAACCTTTCCAAGTAAACATAAAGGTCACATGAGAATCTTTTTGCTTCGTCCATTAGCATGAAGGTTGGACATCTCAAGAATGACAATGAGCAATTTCTTTCAATTAATTTATTCTCCGTGCTGTTCAAGTTAATGTAGATTTTATGACACCGTTGTACAGTCTCCATGGTGCCGGTCGTAAAGATATGTTATCGAGACGATTAAAACTTAAATAAATTGAGACCGTTCACTTTAAGTTGTCGATTCATTTTCCCTCAGGACTTTGGCACGTCGACTTTTAGTCGCATCGTTTTAACGTTTAATTCCCGGAGCGACAGTTTTCTTTTTGATGAAGCCCAGGTGGTTGATTGATCATGATTATTTCATCCTAAATACGAAGATATCTCAAGAGGGTGCCTTGCCCACTTGTAGACAGAACATGAACGCTGCTGCATCTTACGTATAGTAATTGTATTATGTTATTTAAATTGAAAATTAAGCTGACTAGTAATAACGATGGGCACTCCCCCCTGTTTACAACAGTTGCTTCGAGATAGCCTGTTGCCTATTTATCATTACAGAGTTGTAGACGACCTGACGTAGGAGAAACATTTGAGAACATAATATGTGGGGACACATATCTTCAGTGCAGAATATATAACGTGGGCACAGTTCCAATTTGACGTCAAAATGCTGATTGAATAGGCAGCTTACATGATCTTGTTTTTGAAGGAGTCAGGCTGGATATAAAGAATATATTCCGTAATATGCCCGCAGGTTACAAAATAAAGCACGCATCCTCCCCATAGCAAAGCTTTAAACCTAAATGATTTGAAACAGTGGAACTATGGCTAGAATGCTCCAAAAAGTAAAAGCAGCACTGTGAGTCAACTGCAGCCTTCTACACAGCGGTTATACAATGCTACACTTTGGCTCAGTGAACAGGACTTTACTCTACTGCAGATTCAGTCTACAGTTTTCTGTGGTACGTCAGACTGAGTGCATAGTATATTGCGTTGCTGTAGACTGAGTGTACAGTATATTGCGGTGATGTAGACTGAGTGTACAGGATATTACGATGCTGTAGACGGAGTGCACAGTATATTGCGGTGCTGTAGACTGAGTGCACAGTATATTGCGGTGCTGTAGATTGAATGCACAGGATATTGCAATGCTGTAGACTCAGTGCACAGCATATTGCGGTGCTGTAGACTGAGTGCACAGTATATTGCGGTGCTGTAGACTGAGTGCACAGGATATTGCGGTGCTGTAGACTGAGTGCACAGTATATTGCGTTGCTATAGACTGAGTGCACAGGATATTGCCGTGCTGTAGACTGAGTGCACAGGATATTGCGATGCTGTAGACTGAGTGCACAGGATATTGCGATGCTGTAGACTGAGTGCACAGTATATTGCGGTGCTGTAGACTGAGTGCACAGTATATTGCGGTGCTGTAGACTGAGTGCACAGGATATTGTGATGCCGTATACTGAGTGCACAGTATATTGCGGTGCTGTAGATTGAGTGCACAGTATAGTGCGGTGGTGTAGGTTCGGTGCACAGTACTATGTGGAAACAGTATAGCTGCATGAGAGCTGTGAGCCGCGGCATTGTGTGGAACAAAAAAAGTACTGTACTTTTACTGACAGTAGATGATAACAACGGAATAAAAGGAAACAATTATTAGATCGAAATAAAAGCTTTTTATACAACAGGTTTTTCATGGCTGCGTATTGTCGTCTCATCACTTCGTGTCAGGACTGCATATTGTCGTCTCTCATCACATCGTGTCTTCGTCCAATGGCAGAGCATCGTCGTCTCATCAATTCGTGTCTTCGTCCCATGGTTGCGTATTGTCGTCTCATCACTTCGTGTGTTCTTCCTATGGCAGCGCATCGTCGTCGCAGGACTTGGTGTCTTTGTTACATGGCTACGTATTGTCGCCTCATCACTTCGTATCTTCGTCCCTTGGCTGCGTACCGTCGTTTCATCATTTCGTGTATTAGTCCCATCGCTGCGTATTGTAGTCTCATCACCTCGGGTCTTCATCCCATGGCTGCATATCTTCATCTCATCAATTTGTGTCTTCGTCCCATCGCTTAGAACCATCGTCAGGCGATCCAACGATGGAAGGGTGATGGCCTTACATAGCTTTTATGCCTGTCACCATTTCAGAAGAAAGGTTTCTCCGGCCTTTTGCAGAATATGTAGGCCTAGCCAATGGTAAACTTAAATGTCCCTGAGTAGTTTTCTCAAACTCCACGCGCAAAGAAGTCCGATAGGTTTCGGGTCATTAAATCAGAATCTCGACAATACACGAATGTATCACGACATTCTGGACATGAGGATGAAATATTGAACGCCATATGAAGCGGAGAGCTCTGAAAGGTGCTATTAGCAGAATGTACATCTGTCTTATCCCACTATGCTCAGTGTGTTGGACCCGTGGCAAAGGACCAATCTGCCGTGTGCAGTACATTACGATTTGAGCCATATATCTCCTTAAGATGAAAATGTAATCCGTGTTTCAATTATTGCCGGCCTGATGATCTGAAAGCTTCCGCTATGTATTTCCATCACGTCTTGACAAAGCCATGTCTTCTTTGCAAAACGTGCGTACAGAGCCCTCTATAAAGTCAGCATTTTTCTGTTACAAGATCATACCTGGTTGACTGAGTTGCTAACTGGGTTTTCTCTAGTGAATACAAACTCTGGACCAATAACCTGGCTTCGCAGCGGCTCCGAGTCAGCACTTTGATTTCTGTTGAGATGGGGTGTTTTTCTTCACGTTCTGTTGGATTTTCTTCTCCCCGAATACAGAAAAACACAGCCTGGGTGGAGGGGTGGGTGTGTTAAACCAGAACAGCGTTGTAGTGGTATAATCTGGAGCTAAGTGAGGGTTTCATTCTAACATTACATGTAAATCCTTAAACAGTGACAACTTAAGACCGCAGTTATACATGGGACTAATATAACTGTTATATTACTCCCAGGTTATATCAAATAATTCACATAAGTAAAAGACACTTTGTGAACTCTACGACAGAGTAACTTTGTATTTTTTCCTTTATGACTGTCAATCCATTATAGCCCGGTAGCATGTTAGATGTCGGAAACAATTCACACTATGCATAAGTCGTGGTTTTGATTTAAGATTTTAAAACTGTATTAGGTATAATTATGGGTATAGTTGGGTTCCCTGGAATTCGCGCGAAAAAGTAAAACCTTAGGGGAAGCCCAACAGATCCATACTTCAAGAAGATTAAATGTGAGCATGACGGTTGTGAAATATTAAAGTGGGTCAGGCAGTCATATACGTCAAGAGTAAGAGACAGCTACATCAAAGGAGCCACAAAACCGGACTTCCTGTCAAGTACAGTTCATCACGATTGAAAATGTGACAAAATACACCATGCATGGATGTCAGATTGGAGCAGCGTGTAGACTTACTAGCCTTCACTCTTGCCGTTCCCTGAGTCAGTCGGTCAGTCAGTTAGTCACTCAGTCGCTTAACCAGATAAGAGAAGATAAAATACTTTCTCTATTGTCGATCTTAAAACAGTAAACATCTCAGTATGGATTCTATTACCATCGGAGTGTAACGATATCAATAGTAAAACAAGAAACGACGACAAAAGATTTACATGATAAACAGACGGAGATAAATTCCTTTTCAGCTGGCAATATATTTGTTAGATTGCATGCTGAGGCTGTCCTTCAAGTCACAATTTTTTCAACCAGTTGGTTTAGACAATGAATCAGTTCATTCAGTAATTCAGTTAACCATTTTTTCAGCATTTTGGGATTGCCCAATTGATTGTTTGAATCAGTATATACCGGAAAAACCAATAAACAAGACAGAAGTGATATAATCTGTATCCATTGCTCATTTTACAGCATGGACACACGGAAACTTACTTTCATATATAACTGAGAACATTACCAGATTGAAACTGTGTACTTACCAGATTAAAACTATTCACAAGTACTTTGGTGTATTAGCAGAGAATGATGTGTTTTTGCACAGCTTGGACCCGATTTGTTAAAGCGCGCAATGTTCCATATTGCAGTAAAACCTGATGCATGATTCAGACCAAAGAGATCATGGTCGCTCATCACTACCTTAGTTATTCGCGCTGATATCTAATATCACTTTAGCATTATTATCTCTTTACGGTATTTATTTTTATTTGTCATCTTTACTATTTGTTTTGACATAAGAATTCAGCCTAAAGACAGATACAGGTTGCATTCTCCCAATCAAGTTTGTTTTGAGGATGTATCAACGGTACGGATGACTTCCATTCACACGAAATCAGACGTAATATTTCACGACGATTCCTTCCACCTTTCCGTATATATCTATTTCGTACATTTCTCCAGGGACTATCAGCCGGGAAAACTGACCTCGTAATTACAAAGGAGTGGGGATTTTAGGTAATAACGGATCTTGTGTTAGATCTCTGGCGAATACCGAGGACAGACAACAAAGGCATAGCGTCGATGTACAACATTGTTTATTCAGCTATTACACCGGCACATTTAACTGAGCTTTCCCGTCCTGAATCAATTACTTGTACGCCGGTCAATGATCTAAGCGGCCCGACGGTAAGGTACTTTATTCTCCTGTCCGGTAAATACCACTATCTGTCAGCAGCCCACGGGAATTAGAGCTGGTAACCTGACCTGGTGTTAACCCAAAACAGTTTAATCACAAAGGTTTACGTTATTTGTCCGCGTGATGAGTGTCTTCAGTACTCAGTAATAATTCACAAGTATGACAGAAATTATGTTTGCGGGTAGAGAAAAATGGTCAGCTTAATTTCAGCTAAAATACCGGAATACAGCCTTCTGTCTCGAGCAGCTCATAACGATTTAACATCTGATGAATTATATTTCTAATACGAAGACTGTTAAACGGAGGAGCACTGTAGCCGTCTATCAGCACAAGTCCCGTGTAGTCGTCTATCAGCAAAAGTTCCCTGTAGCCGTCTATCAGCAAAAGTTCCCGGTAGCCGTCTATCAGCACAAGGTCCCCGTAGCCGTCTATCAGCACAAGTTCCCTGTAACCGTCTATCACCACAAGTTTCTTACAGCTGTCTATCAGCACAAGTTGACTATAGCCGGTTACCAGCACAAGTTCCCCGTAGCCGTCTATCAGCACAAGTTCCCGGTAGCCGTTTATCAGCTCTAGTTTCTTACAGCTGTCTATCAGCACAAGTTGACTATAGCCGGTTATCAGCACAAGTTCCCCGTAGTCGTCTATCAGCAAAAGTTCCCTGTAGCCGTCTATCAGCTGTAGTTCCTTACAGCCGTCTATTAGCACAAATTCCCTGTACCCGTCTATCAGCACAAGTTCTCTGTAACCGTCTATCAGCTGTAGTTCCTTACAGCCATCTATCTGCACAAGTTCCCTGTAGCCGTCTATCAGCACAAATTCCCTGTAGCCGTCTATCAGCACAAGTTCCCGGTAGCCGTTTATCAGCTCTAGTTTCTTACAGCTGTCTATCAGCACAAGTTGACTATAGCCGGTTATCAGCACAAGGTCCCCGTAGCCGTCTATCAGCACAAGTTCCCGGTAGCCGTTTATCAGCTCTAGTTTCTTACAGCTGTCTATCAGCACAAGTTGGCTATAGCCGGTTATCAGCACAAGTTCCCCGTAGTCGTCTATCAGCAAAAGTTCCCTGTAGCCGCCTATCAGCCGTAGTTCCTTACAGCCATCTATCTGCACAAGTTCCCTGTAGCCGTCTATCAGCACAAATTCCCTGTAGCCGTCTATCAGCACAAGTTCCCTGTAACCGTCTATCACCACAAGTTTCTTACAGCTGTCTATCAGCACAAGTTGACTATAGCCGGTTATCAGCACAAGTTCCCCGTAGTCGTCTATCAGCAAAAGTTCCCTGTAGCCGCCTATCAGCTGTAGTTCCTTACAGCCGTCTATCTGCGCAAGTTCCCTGTAGCCGTCTATCAGCACAAGTTCTCTGTAACCGTCTATCAGCTGTTGTTCCTTACAGCCGTCTATCTGCGCAAGTTCCCTGTAGCCGTCTATCAGCACAAATTCCCTGTAGCCGTCTATCAGCACAAGTTCTCTGTAACCATCTATCAGCACAAGCTCTCTGTAGGACTGTATCAGCACAATCTCCCTGTAGCCGTCTATCTTTGATTCATCACCAACCCAATCAGTCAGTGGTTTAACCAGATGGCGAATCAGTCACTCAGATAACGACTTTATCAGCCATGTGGTGGGTTTAGGTCTCATCAGTTGATTCATTTGATGTAAGAATAAGGTAACTAGTTTGTCGGACATTGACATTGCTTAATTAACTGATTCAATCACTTTTAGTTGAAAATCAACAAATATGAAATTGATTGGTGAGGGACAATGTACAACTTCCTAAGCTAAATCCCGATTGTTCTTATCCAGTGTTTCCATATTTCCACAATGTTTCTGTTCTGAATAAACTAGAAGGAAAGAAAGTTCGGATATTGAAGTCATTGATTAGCTATCAATATTTAGGTAACTAGACAGTAAATCCGGATACTGAAGTCATTGTTATCTATCCATATTTAAGCAACTATGATGTGCCATTTCACCCATATCTACCTCTCGTTATAATTTACATTTTTGTTATTTACTGCATGGTTACCCCCCGCCTTTTACTGCATGGTTACATCCCCCACCCCCCACTTATTTACTGCATGGTTACACCCCCCCCCCACACACACCTATTTACTGCATGTTTACATCCCCCCCCCACTCCCCAACTTATTTTCTGCATGGTAACATCCCCCCACTCCCCCACTTATTTACTGCATGGTTACATCCCTCCTCACCCCCACCCCACTTATTTACTACATGTTTACATCCCCCCACTCCCCCACTTATTTACTGCATGGTTACATCCCCCCACTTATTTACTGCATGGTTACATCGGCCCACTCCCCACTTATTTACTGTATGGTTACATCACCACACTCACGCACTTATTTACTGCATGGTTACATCCCCCAACTCCCCCACTTATTTACTGCATGGTTACATCCCCCCCAACTCACCTATTTACTGCATAGTTACATCACCCAACTCCCCCACTTATTTACTGCATGGTTACATCACCCAACTCCCGCCACTTATTTACTGCATGGTTACACCCCCCTCCCCCCTCCCACACACACAGACACACACACACATGTGACATGGGGAAAATTTTTGGAAGAGGAAAAAAATTTTTGAAGATAATAAAAAGTAAATAATATGGTGAAAAAAAATTGGGAGAAGAGAAAAAAATTTTAACCCCCAACCTTTAAAGTCGGGGTGCCGAGTTTACAACTCGGAGCCCCAACTTAATTTGCCAATCACAGGCCGTTTGCCATCAAACTGCCAATATGGCATCCACAGACGAGCATTTCTCACTGATGTTTTTACTGGGGTCTCACCGTGAGATAAATAACTTGCAGTTTAAATTAAGAACAAGGAACGGTCGCATACACAGGTCAATTCTAACTGCCACGCTGCAGTGCTTGTGAATTACATGTACATGTATGATTTTGCTTGACGGAAACAACTTGGTCTACGCAGGAACAGTGACATACTGAAAGAATAAAAGAGTACATCGCTTTAGACAGACTTGTTTTAGGCGGGAAATGCATTTCCCTATATCAGCTTATTAATAACTTTATGTCACATACATATCTAAGGACAGCTGTGATAATTTTTTAAAAATCATCGTATTATTTGGTTGAGTGTTTACTTCATTAATAATAACTCCAGAAGCAAAAGCATAATGGCACTAACCATAAGGCTGTAGCCCTCTATATGTAGATGAGATTATAGCGCAAGCCCTTAATTATGACTGGTCAATTATGGCGGGACCCAAACTTGTAAACTTGGGGCCCCGACTTTTAATGTCGGGGGTTAAAAAAAATTCTCTTCCAAATAAATTTTTTTCACCTGGTAATTTTTTTCGCTTCCAAAATGTTTTGTCCCACGTCAATTTTACCGCTCCGTACATTCCTGCCTCTCTGCTAATTTACCATGCTTTGTGTTGTCTTAAGTATCTGTATACATTTTAAACCTACACAGCTTCATCCATATAAGCGTATGTATTCTTTACTGTTCGAGCTGCCGGATGATGGCACAAACATATAGCCGTGGCCGCAATATTAATTGATAACCACGACTTTCCTGCTATTTTATTGAATGTTCGCATACCATCTTATTACAGAGCAGATGATTGTGGATTCGTTATGGACACTTTGCCAAGACAAAATGCGCCAGGACTGAATACAAACCAATATAGACTTCCGAGTATCACAACAGCATTAACTCCAAACTGTGTCCCGGAGTATTGCAAATCCTTACTCGTTTCTGTTTTATCGGGTTTTATCTAAATTCGTTTCCATTAAATGTCTCGTGTTTTAACGCTTTCTGAAACACTTTAACGGTCCATCAAGATCGCAAGGTGCGTCAAATGAAAGGTTGTAAAAAGCACAGAGTTAACCACTTCCTTCCATGAATCTCATACTTTTATCAAACAGAGTTAAGTAAGAAGGTGAAAACTTGACACTGACTGCTTTGCGATGTTAACTTCCATCGAGGAAGTAAGAGTTATTTTTGTATTTTTTCTCACCCGAATTCATAGTAACTGAATTACGTACCCTCGTGTCTTCGGAGAATCACAACTGTTTCTTACTTTACCGTTAAATACACGTAGTGCTATAAGGCAAATGACAACGATTTACTTGCGCTAACTCCATTTCTCCATCAGGAATGCGTTCAAATCTGAGAAGCTTACTGAAGGAAAACTGTAAGGCCTTGAGGCTGAAACATGTTCCTGAGAAGACAAGTGAATCAATCGCCTCGAGACAGGTCTGGATTGCTTGCCAAAGTCAAAGTCTCCGACAATGGCGAAGGATTACCGTCTTTGGAAAGCTCATTTCCCACGGCTGTCAAACCCAACCAGCCAAGGTTTCTCTAAAAATCAATGTCACTCCAGCGAAATACTCCTCGTACTCAGATCAGAGACTTCAGGGTTGAAAACGGATAAGGCTATTTGTCACTAAAAGTGTTTTCCGTTCTAAAACTACATATGGAAATGTCACATTAAAATGTTTAAGAGTGCCAAAGTATAACACACGGACAGATAAATGCACACTCATCTTCCAATCATCCAACGATGTCAATCTGTGAATCAGTTAGTCTGTAATAATCTGGAAAATCTACTGACTTTAAAAAGCCAAAGTTTTCGTTGTGTACAGAATACACTTCCCAGCGTTCATATGATGTCGTCAAGCATTATCACTAAATCTATAATGTTGAGGCCTTCATTATCTCAAGGCTAGATAAAACACTTCGTGCAGTCCACATAGCTATTTGCCCTTTTTCAAACAAATTGAAGCTACCCTTGGAAAATATCTCTCTGTAACCCTTTTTATTTGTTTTTATTTTTGTGCATGGATTTTTAAAAATCCATGCACATGATTAAATTATGTAATTTAATTAAATTTAAACCAAGCAGCCTTAAAAGAGCTGCCAACGTTTTCAAGAACAAATCTCCTAGATACATTTTCGTTTCTTGTTAACTGAGTCTTGCTTTTTTTCTCATTTGCAGGACTTCTCCGTCAATATGTTTCTTCGTCAACAATGGACAGACTACCGCCTTCATTTTCACGATCTAATCCCGACCAGTATTATCCAGCTGGACTCTCGCTTCCTGGATAACATCTGGGTGCCTGATCTTTACTTCGTGAACGGCAAGAACGGCAAGCTGCACGACATCACCATGCCCAACAGACTGATCCACGTGTACAAGAATGCTACAGTGCTATACAATATACGGTCAGTACATGAAACCATAGTATATAGACAATGGCTCTGCGACCTTAATCTGAATAATGAGATTTATGCTCAGGTGACATGTATAAATCTTTTATAAAATCTTTTCACAATGATAAAATGGAAGAAGGCACGTACATGAGAAGAAGTCATGCTGTTTTCGGAACGGCTGTTAGCAATACGGTACATCATTCCCTTTACAGAAGGAATATAGCAGCACACGAATGTAGGTCTATATACAGATGATAAACATAAAGTAATCAAGGATAATTCTGATTTGATACGCTGGTAAGATTTGTGTAATATTAAGGTATAAAAACATACAGCATGTTGGTGAGTGCGTTGGAACCGTTCGTGCAAATAGGGCTAAACAGTTTTTTAATTGGATACAGGCTACTTACACTGGAGGAAAATGTGCAAAAATTCTCCGTTCTTGCGACTTAAGGACTGGGTTTATTTCATGAATATTTTTTGGCCTAACCGGGTGACTTGTTCAGTTTGGGGCCTTCAAAAGTTCCGTATAGCCACTGCCATTTGTGTGGAAATTACATATGCTGGATGCGATGTCATCTTGGAAAAAAATATGTTGGACAATTATGACTTCGTTTTTCCGAAGTTTAATTTGTGTAATAAATTTGTGGAATTTTGTCGGATTAAGGCACGTCTCATTACCGCGGACTTTAGCCTGGTCAGTTTGTCCTGTATCTATCTGACAGGCAGCTCCACTGCGGATTAAGCTTATCCGGGATATCTAGGGTAAAAATAGATCAGAACTGAATAGACGTGTACCGTGTAGGACACATGTATCGGCGGTAATAAGCCATACCACACACTTGTAATAGGAAACCTGTCAGGATATCCTGTAGCATCAGCTATGGATTAACAGGTAGAAAGGTTGGTTGACTATAACAGGAGCGTGTCGCTAAGGTTTATTGCAGGTCGCTCCAAACGTCCACATTCTGTCATGTGATGTGAATATGGTATTTCTCCAGCATGAGCCATAGATTAGCCCAAGACCAAGTATTCTACGGCTGGAATAACTAATATGTGGGTGAAGGGAATATATCAATAATGTACCATCTGACGAGATATTAACTGGCCATAGCTTCTCCAGGACTGTGAGGAATGTCACAGTTCTCGGGTGTTTTTCATGATTCTTGCGAAATTTTCCTCTTGTGTACGAATTCCGAATGTGTCGTGAATATTTAACATAATATGTCAGCAGGTGTTTCGTGCAGAAATTTCTCTCACCATTCATCGATTAAGAATATACGTGTTAATTATAAACAACAGCGAATCTCTTCCGGTTCGATTGTTCATTGAAATATTACGTATTGTTGTGAGTTTGAAAATAATTTTGATACGTTATAACACGATGATAATGAATCGACTGGGAAACTATTTGCAATAATATACACGCCTGTGACATCTGTAGATGAAACTGACCCTAAAGATAAGGGATGTACATAGAGACAGACCGGAACAGCAAAGCACGTAACCACCGTTAATGGTGACGGTAGTAGTTCCAGTGTAAAGTCAGTGTCAGTTTATCTGCGGCGCACATCAAAAGCGTCTTACTGTGCAGATATCAACATCAGTTAGTACATAAGTGACAAGGTTCAAGCCGTGCTTTCAATTTAGATGGTGAACAACCCGTTACAGAAAGCGTATGGAATGTTGTATTGTACGTAACTACAATGGTGTCCTAACTACAAAGATGTTATATCTACACATATATGTAACTACGATGATGCCTATCTACACATATATGTAACTACGATGATGTTATATCTACACGTAACCTCAATGATGTTATGTCCACACGTAAGCTCATTGATGTTATATCTACACGTAACTACAATGATGTTATCTGTACACGCAACTACAATAATATTATATCCACACGTAACCTCAATGATATAATGTTTACACCCTACTACAAGGATAATTACACATATCTCCATGTTGTCTACAGTGCCATTATATCTGCACGTAACTACATGTAGAATGCTGTTATATCTACATGTAACTACAATCCAGTTACATCAGAGCGTAACTACAATGACGTTATATAACCATCATTACAGTTACGCACACTACTAATTCAGTTATATCGTTATAAATTTGCTTGGGCCCCGTCTTTCAATGCACTTACGCATTGATAAATACTTGTCATAATACAGACTTAGTACAGCAAGTTGTTCTACGTAAATTTACACTGTCTGTGTTGCAGCTTCAAACAGAAACCGAGGGCGCGTCCGAATGTTTGTATAAATGGTTCCACTCTGTGTTGTTAAATTTAGACACGGTTAACACTCTTCCGAGAACAAATAATAATTACACCCTAACATGTCGTCTATTTGAGACCACTCATATGTATCCATTTTACTTGAATGCGAGGTGTTTGCAGAATACTATGTAACTGAGAGGATAGACCATGCCATGATAAATTGCGTGTTTAACTGTTTCTTCACTGTGTTTTTCAGTGTTTCAATGACGTTCAGCTGTCCCATGGACCTAACATACTATCCCTTGGATATTCAGATATGCTTCATTGAAATGGCCAGCTGTAAGTTGACTTATTTGTTCGATTGCTAACATGCAGATGTTAGTCTTTTAACCTTATTTATTAATATTAAAAGTTTTCCACTTACGCCACGTGGGTCAATTTTATGGATAGATTGAGCGAAGTGTACGGCGTAAAGCTTCCACCATTGGTAACTTTGCGGCGTGCAGACTTGCACGCCATGTAGGTGGACGTAAATTCCAGGGAAGTAAAACTGTCCATGATCTCTGACGGGGGTTGTTGACCGCTTATTCTCGGTCTGAGGAAGCAGGGGAATCCAAAAGTTCCCTGTCCAAGAATCGGGTTGAACCCGTAGCTTGTAGGCTTCGTGGTTGAATCTTACCACAGGGCCTCGTTCTTTCCACTACTGTTTTGATGTCTCAAACCGTAACGTTGCAACCTTTCTTGGTTTCAAGTGTAAGATATCAGGCCTAGCACTAAGGTCAATGGTCCATGTGGCTATTGAACAGCTGTCGGTATACTGTAGTGAGAGGTATGAGCGTTGTTTTCATGTGGGCTGCCATCATGCCTCGGTGTAAACCAAACGGACAATCCTTCATTTCCGTTCAAAGTAGAATTTGTGTTAAATTATTGATCAATGTAGAAAATTTTATACCATATAAAGGGGCTTCAAACTTAACTTTATGAGTAGTTGTTCGCTCCCAAGTCCTGTTTTCTTATCAAAATGATTCCTTATAATATATTAGCTGTATTACAAACAAACTTTTATGTTGGAAATGTGATACCCTGCCATTATTTCTCTGAAATTGCCCCCTTTTGGTTACCACTATAACAGAATGAAAGACAGAATTTCTAAACTAATATGATTAGAAATTCATTTCATAAAGAAGCCTGTAGTGCTCTTTGTCATGAGCTCCAGGCGTCGGAGACCCACGAGCACAGAGTTTGCCTAGCCAATGTAGTTGTTATATAATCGAGGTATTTTACTGACAATTTTTTGTGGCACACAAGGCAATTGGGAATCACAGGAAACTCATTTGCCAATCTTGGCAATGTGGAAAGGACATTGCTTAGCACTTAAACTCTACTGGGTTGTTTGACTTGTTTGCCTGGGTAAAATTTAATAAACATTAAACCAACAATAGCGGACGAACACCTTCGTATTCAGGGGCAACCATCAAATATTATGGAAAATGTACAATTGGCAGGCTAAAATATTAATCGGGCTTCAACTGATCGTTGCCTTGACATTGAGGTCGCAGGATCGAATAAAACTCTTGCTGGTTCTTTAATTTGATTATTTGATTGATATTTAACGCCATATGCCATATTGTACATTATCCCGCACGATGGCGGTCAGACTTTGTCAGAGGTAAACAAATAAATAAGTAAAACATTTCCTAACGATTGTTACTCAGAAGCAATGTCATCTGAAATTCAATAACACTCTTCAAAGTCGTTACCAGTTTGTCGTCAGAAACAGGATACAGTATGAGCCCTTTCTGTTACATCTGTAACAGCTTTACATCTGTTGTATTGTAAAACTCTGGTTCATTGTTGCTCTCAAGTCTTTACCGATCTTCACTTGTTTGGCCTTTGCAATACTCATTTAAAGCTAGAAGGATCTGTTGTAAATTTGATGCGATGTGTGTAATACGTGACGTGTAACAAGAGAGTAACGAGGAACAATTGTTTCTGTCTGTAAATAACGTAGACTGTGCGTGGGAAGGCCTTGAAAAAACCTGCAGAAGGTCGTGTTCTGCCCCCGGCCCTTGCCTGGTTTCCTCCCACTATAGTGCTGGACGCCGTCGTATAAGTGAAATATTTTTGAATAGGGCGTCAAACATCAATCAAATAAATAAAATGTGATAATTGAGGACTACATGGACAAAAATTTGTAACTGCTGGATTATGCTTTTCGATTGCTTTTCGAAAACAGATTTCCGATTGCTTTGGTTTCTGTTTAACAGTGAGTGAATGATATTGTCTCAGATATGAGCTCTTAATGCGTCTCCATGCGGACGAAATTATAAACTTAGTAAATTATAGATTTAAATCATAAAACGGCACTTAGAAGAGTGTTCTGTTCGAAAATCAAAATGCCACCATCTAAGAAATAAATGTAATTAGTCTTTTTAAGATTTATTTTAAGATTTATTTTCTTGGAAAAGCGCAATTTAAAATTTGAATCACTCTTATGTTGATGCTTGACAAAACACTTAGCCCTAAGGGTGCTCACGTGATTTATCAGCTTTTCCGCTTATACGGTTAGAGTTTATAGCTTTATTGTTTGCTTTAAAGCAAATTAAATTTACATTAGAATTATTTCACGTAGTAGGCTTATATTGAAATGATTTTACGTAACTATAAAATATAATCAGAAAAGTTATTATGGAAAGATGTTTGTACGTGTGGTTTTATACAATGGTTATTTGTCTGTTTTAACTAACCAAGGAGTCACATGCATATTTGAGAAATTTGCAGAATGAAACTTAAGAAATTTCTTGAAACTATGTGAAAACCTCCTTATAAATTCAAGAAAATGGCTCTGCTAAGATGGTCAAATTTAACCGCGTACATGCATGGTCCCGTCGAAGAGCTACTGCATAAGGAATGCTCTTGTCGAAGGGCTACTGCATAAGGAATGCTCTTGTCGAAGGGCTACTGTGTAAGGGAAAATATGACACGCTACAGTAGTTCCTTGTTAATGCACAAGCTGCTTTTGGGTTATAGACACTTCTCACCTGCGCCCCCTCACTCTCCCATTCCTCCTCTTCCTCCCATCGTCAGTAATAGACACTTCTCACCCGCGCCCCCTCACTCTCCCATTCCTCCTCTTCCTTCCATCGTCTGTAATACACACTTCTCACCTGCGCCCCTCACTCTCGAATTCCTCCTCTTCCTTCCTCCGCCCCCTCACTCTCCCATTCCTCCTCTTCCTTCATCCGCCCCATCACTCTCCCATTCCTCCTCTTCCTTCATCCGCCCCTCACTCTCCCATTCCTCCTCTTCCTTCCATCGTCTGTAATACACACTTCTCACCTGCGCCCCATCACTCTCCCATTCCTCCTCTTCCTTCCTCCGCCCCCCTCACTCTCGAATTCCTCCTCTTCCTTCATCCGCCCCATCACTCTCCCATTCCTCCTCTTCCTTCATCCGCCCCCTCACTCTCCCATTCCTCCTCTTCCTTCCATCGTCTGTCATAGATACTTCTCCCCTGCGCCCCATCACTCTCCCATTCCTCCTCTTCCTTCCTCCGCCCCCCTCACTCTCCCATTCCTCCTCTTCCTTCCATCGTCTGTAATACACACTTCTCACCTGCGCCCCTCACTCTCGAATTCCTCCTCTTCCTTCCTCCGCCCCCTCACTCTCCCATTCCTCCTCTTCCTTCCTCCGCCCCCTCACTCTCCCATTCCTCCTCTTCCTTCCATCGTCTGTCATAGATACTTCTCACCTGCGCCCCCTCACTCTCCCATTCATCCTCTTCCTTCCATCGTCTGTCATAGATACTTCTCACCTGCGCCCCCTCACTCTCCCATTCCTCCTCTTCCTTCCATCGTCTGTCATAGATACTTCTCACCTGCGCCCCATCACTCTCCCATTCCTCCTCTTCCTTCCTCCGCCCCCTCACTCTCCCATTCCTCCTCTTCCTTCCTCCGCCCCCTCACTCTCCAATTCCTCCTCTTCCTTCCATCGTCTGTCATAGATACTTCTCACCTGCGCCCCATCACTCTCCCATTCCTCCTCTTCCTTCCATCGTCTGTCATAGATACTTCTCACCTGCACCCCTCATTCTCTCATTCCTCCTCTTCTTTCCATCGTCTGTCATAGATACTTCTCACCTGCGCCCCGTCACTCTCCCATTCCTCCTCTTCCTTCCATCGTCTGTCATAGATACTTCTCACCTGCACCCCTCACTCTCTCATTCCTCCTCTTCTTTCCATCGTCTGTCATAGATACTTCTCACCTGCGCCCCCTCACTCTCCCATTCCTCCTCTTCCTTCCATCGTCTGTCATAGATACTTCTCACCTCCGCCTTCTCACTTTCTCATTCTTCCTCTTCCTTCCATCGTCTTTCATAGATACTTCTCACCGCCGTCTTCTCAGTCTCCGATTCCCACACTTCCTTCCATCGTCTGCAATAAACACTCCTATTTCTCCCATTCCTCTTCCTGCCATCGTCTGTCATATACACTTCTCACCTCCGCCTTCTCACTTTCTCATTCTTCCTCTTCCTTCCATCGTCTGTCATAGATACTTCTCACCACCGTCTTCTCAGTCTCCGATTCCCACACTTCCTTCCATCGTCTATAAGACATTTCTCACCTCTGTCTCCTCACTCCCCCATTCCTGCTCTTCCTTCCACCGTCTGCAATAAACACTCCTATTTCTCCCATTCCTCTTCCTGCCATCGTCTGTCATATACACTTCTCACCTCCGCCTTCTCACTTTCTCATTCTTCCTCTTCCTTCCATCGTCTGTCATAGATACTTCTCACCGCCGTCTTCTCAGTCTCCGATTCCCACACTTCCTTCCATCGTCTATAAGACATTTCTCACCTCCGTCTCCTCACTCCCCCATTCCTGCTCTTCCTTCCACCGTCTGCAATAAACACTCCTATTTCTCCCATTCCTCTTCCTGCCATCGTCTGTCATATACACTTCTCACCTCCGCCTTCTCACTTTCTCATTCTTCCCCTTCCTTCCATCGTCTGTCATAGACACTTCTCACCTCCGTCTCCTCACTCCCCCATTCCTCCTCTTCCTTCCACCGTCTGCAATAAACAGTCCTGTTTCTCCCATTCCTCTTCCTGCCATCGTCTGTCATATACACTTCTCACCTCCGCCTTCTCACTTTCTCATTCTTCCCCTTCCTTCCATCGTGTGTAATAGAGACTTCTCACCTCCGTCTCCTCACTCCCCCATTCCTCCTCTTCCTTCCATCGTCAGTAATAGACACTTCTCACCTCAGTCTCCTTACTCTCCCATTCCTCCTCTTCCTTCCATCGTCTGTACTAGACACTTCTCACCTCCGTCTACTCACTTCCCCTTTCCTCCTCTTCCTTCCATCGTCTGTAATAGACACTTCTCACCTCTGTCTCCTCACTCCCCATTTTTCCTCTTCCTTCCATCGCGTGTAACAGACACTTCTCACCTTCAACGGCTCACTCTCCCATTCCTCATCTTCCTTCCATCTCTCCAAAACACATTTTTTCAAATATTCTGAACTGTATCACTTGTTAGTCTTTTAACAATATCATACAAAAATATGTATATGGTTTCTGTTCAGTCGCATTCACCACGGACAAGCTGATATTTAAATGGAGGGAATTTGAGCCGATCAAAAGCAACAGAAACGTAAAGTTGCCGCAGTTTAAACTTGTCAAGATCGAGAACTCCACCTGCGATGACCCCCTTGATGTCGGTAAGTATCATGATTGATGTCGGTAATTATCATGATTGATGTCGGTAAGTATCATGATTGATGTCGGTAAGTATCATGATTGATGTATTGTGAATGACGTCAGTGAGTAGCCTAACACATGTCGGTGAATAACTTGACTGATGGCGCTTTGCAGACTGAGGGTGTTTTGGGACATCTGTAAAACTTGCAGGAATTAAACAGAAAAAATTCTGGTTCATTAATTACGCAATACCTGAGCTGTCTAATTGCTAATCAGCGATGTAACTGGAGCTCTAGGGAAAGCCTCGAGGTAACCTAGGTTTGAGAACTTCCACCTCTTATGATGTCAATTAGATCCACTGGAGTTCAGGCACCTGTGTCTGATGGCTGAACCCGCTCCCGGCAGCAAATTCCATCTAGTTAATGAGGGATCTGTCATAAATCCATGCTTTGACATCATCCATTAAGGAGCGGCAGCCACTGTGGTAAAATTGTACATTAGCGTAAAGCCTAATTGGCCACAGTCCCATCGGTACGAGGAAACTGGGGAGAATTATGTGACACAATACACACGCACTTAGAGACAAGAGACAATTCTTCAATACACTACACACGCACCGAGAGACTGGAGACAATTGTTTAACACGTTATGCATGTATTGAGAGACAGGGTACAATTTTAACACGTTACACGTGGGCTTAGAGACAAGATACAACTCTTTAACACGTTACAGACGCATTTAGACACTGGAGACATTTCTATGACAGAACACAAATGCACTTAGAAAAGGGGACAATTCTGTAACACAATTCACACAGTTGAAGGACAGGAGACAATTCATTAGACACGTGCATTTCAAGAAAGAACACATTTCTGCAAACAAAGTTTCAAACAAGTTCCACACGCACTTGGAGGAAAAAGACAATTTCATAAAAACACACGCACCTAGAGACCAAGCACACTTTTCGCACGCAATTCGAGAGAGGAGACGGTTCTATAACACTATACACACTTGGAAACAAAAGACAATTTTATAACAATGCCGTCGACAGTATTAAGCCACAAGCTTCACAGTGATTATCGTTTTGACAAATAGTTCCACAAGCTTCTCATGAAAACTGAAATTGCCTACCAAAGGAGGTGTCATAGAAAATATTCTTACTTTCTATCACCTTATTTGTGATTAATAAATACTAGAACGTGACAATTAACACGAAAGTATCTGGCCCATCGACATCATCCTATCTTCGCCAACCGACTCAGTTAATAGGCTCTCGATATCGTCCGGAAAGGAAAACTTAGGAATGAAAACTTCACAGATGTACATCGTTGCTGTTTGTGGTGGCAAGCTTTCTACTCCTAAGCATATGGACTCAGCCACACGATACAGACCAAAAATCAGATCGGTGTCGGTGTAATAAGACCAATAATCAGATCGGTGTCGATATACTCTGGCTGAAAGGCTTTCGTATCTTCTATTTCAATGGTCTATTTCTTTTAGAGAGTCGCCTTTTTTCGGCTCTGTGTAAAATCAACTACCATAATTGCTACCATAATCGCCTTTAGCCAGTGACACGTCACAACCTAAGCTCTACACATTGTCATAATGAAGGTCCATATTATTACCAGGAAAATGCAGTTAGGAGACTTTTGTTTTTCTTATTCATAATATGAAACTCCATAAGCTTAGTTTCGACATAAAGAATTCATTGCCTCATATGACGTCATGATTTTCCGAAGTAAGTTGCATTCTGGTCAGTGGGCGTGGAGAGTATTTTGTTTTACAATTGCTGCTCGAACGAGCGGTTAGAACAGACCCCACGCAGTAACACAGCCTACAGTACTGTCTGCGAATAGATTACAGTGTACATGACTTTATTTTCCTAACATCCATCTTGAAATCCACACCGCCGTGAGATCATGTACTACAAGAGGTAAAATAAAATTCATTTATTAAGTTTATATTATTCTGAAACGTGTAAACAATTTCAAATATGGCAGTGTCGGAAACAGGGTTTACACTTTACATTCGATAGGGGTGTAGGTAACTGTTGTCACTCTCCGACAAATCACGTTGAATTCTGCTTAAGATCCAGCATGCCACTGTTTTTAAAAATAATTATAACGTCGCTCAAGGTAATAGGTTCTTGCCGTCAAAACCGAGCTTATGGACTTTAACATTAAGAAATAGACAAATTGTTTTAACTTCATTTTCCTTGCAATAATACAGACTTCCAGCACATCCATGTGAAGAGATCGTGTTGTTACGTGTCACTGACTAAAGGCCACTTTGGCAGCAAGTATGTCTGATTTAACAGACAACTGAATATAGGCGACTCAGTGATAGAAATAGACTATAGTCAAGCAGCAATATGTATGCCTGTATATGCATATTGATAGGACCGGTCTGCGATAAACAGATTCCGATTCGGAATGTGGTGACCGAGACCGGCCTGATACTGGCAGACACGGTCAGTGGTCGATAAGGAACATGGTGACAATGATGTTGAACCAGAAGTAGAGACAGTTGGTGCAGTATCACATGTAATGTCTTTCTTGTATCAATATCACTCAAGTGTCTCAGAAACATTACTGTTTTATTATGTTTCTTGTCGTCCAGGTAGTTTCACTTGTATCCGGGCAGAACTCCATCTCTCCAGGCAATTCGGCTACTTCGGTGCACAGGTGTACCTCCCCAGCGCTTCCGTCGTCCTTATCTCGTGGATCTCGTTCTGGCTCAACGTAGACTCGGTTCCCGCGAGAATCTCACTTGGCTTGCTGACCGTGCTCACCATGACAACGCAGTTCTCTAGCGTCAGGGACAAGCTCCCCAGCGTTAGTTACGTCACCGCCCTTGACGTGTGGATGTCTGCTTGTCTTTTGTTCGTCATCACCTCCCTGCTGGAGTTCGCTCTAGTCAATGTCCTCGTCAGGAGAGATTACACTGCCATGGGACGCCTGAAGATCTCGGAAAGTTACCATGGACGTGATGGCTACTGCAGATCAAAGGAACTCTACGCATGTGTAAGTGTCTTAAGTCTTTAGTGTATCTAGCATAGAGCCGTTGACCTTTGACTGGAGAAACTTATCACGTTGACAGTATACGAAAAAAAGGAACTAAGGAACCAGTGTCTCGTCACTTGATGAATTACAAACTAGGCACTGTGACAATGAGTAATTCGTCTGCTTGAAGATCTAGAGAACGTCTTAGGTAGAAAGCAATACCAAATTAAGGAAGCCTACTTTAAACTATGCACCTGAGCTGGATTTGCCTTGCAATAAATCACTTGACTATTCCCCATTCTTTGACCCCGGCCCCTGCTGTGCACTGGCGAGCTTTACTGTGATTAATCTCCGTGAGATCACATCACCTCAGGGATAAAAAAAACTCGGAATATTGTTTTTCTCTCTCAAGAAAAAAGCTTTTATAAAATATTCGTATTGTTTTCACATTGGCTGGTTTTAGCCGAACTTTGCACGAGTGATACAGTGGGACATCGAACACATTAATCAAACAAAGCACGAGGGCCAGTTGATTTGACAGTAGACTACATGTAGAAAGTAACAGAGGACTTCGGGCTGTAAAGCCTGGCCCCTACCACAAAAACTGCCGTCAGTGGACACTGAGTACTTTGACAGAATCAACCTGCTGATTCTGTATTATTAATACATATAACCTTCCCAACTTGTCAATATAGAACAACCGTTTTACCTGCCATAAATTGTAACTGGTGTAAGTAGGCTAATAGGTAAACTCTGAAGGGATCAACTCAGGGCTGGTCAGTCATCCTTATTAATTTCAGTCGGTTTTGTTGAGTGTTTTCGGCCATTGATCAGACTGAACGAAGTTGCTGCAACGATTTCATACCTTGAAAGCTTCAAGATAAATTCTAGTTGGTCACGTCTAACGCGTCCAATAATGGAGCGGACCGTGGTCTCATTGCTAAGGTAGCTTTCAACCGCCGTCGTACATGTGTACGTGGGGAACTACCTGAATAGGGGTTAAACAGAAATCAGATTAGAATAATTAGCATACAAGTGATGTTTCCATTTTACTTCAACGGTAAGTATGTAAATTAGAATCATTGTTTTCGTAATAATAACATAAAATGTTGCATGAAACGTGTTCCTGTCTCCAAAATGCCAAAGCCTTGTTGTGTGGAATATATTTACCTTTCGCATTAACATTACAGCCCCAGTGATTTTCAAAGACCGGACTTGTAAAGAAATATTCTTATTTCTTTGGTTTCACAATTTTACCGCTTTTTCTAAGGTGTTACAAAACTGTTTTGTTCCTTGTCTGAAATGTGTTACAGCTGAATAAGTTTTCCAATTTCTTAGGTATTAAATTACAGTAAACCATTTAATTCTTTTTAAACACTCATACCGAATAAACACCATATGCATCACACCTCTCTCAATTTGCATACTGTTTGAGGTTCTGTTGTGAAATATCTACTAGCACACATACACTTAAAAACCAATGTTATTTTTTTCACGCAGGCCAAATCTGATGAGTGGGAAAAGAAACCGAAGAAGATTTCCTACTCTTGCATTCCAAGCGCATTTTTTAGAGAGGGCACGCTTCGTCGACAAGGCGGCTAGAGTGGTGTTCCCGGTCATGTTCGTTATATTTAACTTCGTTTATTGGATGATGTATTTGGAAATGTGGAACAAATGAAAAAATTTCGTCGCTTGCTTCAGCGTGGGTACCATATGTTCTAATCTCCGAGCAGGGATGAAAACCCGCAGAGCTGATCTTGTTTTGTTGAATTGCTGGAAGAAAGCAGGGCTGTTCGGTCATTGTTGTGTATTTGAAACGGCATGTTTTTGTTTCAGCTATTAGAACCACTTCCGTCTTGGAAATATTTGACTTTAATAAACAGGTGGCGGACTTTTGAACCAAGGCATATGAGTTATAGCGATTAAAGTGCATTAAGTTAATGCTGTCGTACAAATGACGTACCATGACGGTAACATGTTTGAAGACAAAATGGCTGAGAATTTTACTATAAATGTGAATGGCTTTAGGAAGAATGTTAGAGATTATGAGTTTGATGAAGAAGAGATCAACTGCCTTAATATGATTTTCCAGCTTGCCTTAATATATCATATCATTCAATGATATCATTGATTTTAGACAATCGAGGTTTCTCGAATTGTTAAATTGTGTAACATATTCATAAGCACATACCGACCGGCAACACCTATCGTCAATGTAAAACAAACTTGAGTCCACAACGTTAAACGCTCTTCAAAGAATTGATAGTGAGAATAATGAGTTTCGAATGTTAAAATCTGATTTAGGCCTAATCTTAAAAATTCCTAAATGCATTTATGTTAAATCTGTACAGATATCTGACGGGTTTGTATAACTTAACACGACAGACAGCCTCGAGCAGGTAAACATGTTTCTTCCTGCCTTTTAAAACTCGTGTTTGTTTTCTAGTCTTCAATTTATGACATGAAATACTTTTAGTATTGTAGATTAGAAAAGGCACTCAGTTCCTTTTGACGCAATATATATGTAATATATAAATTAAGATCTTGGAAAATAAGTGCCTAATAATATGATTGTAAAGGAGGGGTCGCTTTTTAGCACAATTTCGTAGTTTTGGGCCGCATAGCAATATCATTCGACATAGTACGCCCTTTTGGACGTATAAACAGATCACAACTTCGCAGATTTTCCTTCCATAGATTTGGCTACAAATAGTATATAAATATTGCGCATCATGTACAACCCTTTCGCGTTTACATGTAAGTACCAGAGTAAGTTATAAGGTGGACGCTTGACCGGGTGGTTGTAGGGGAGAGGTGTACAGTTTCAGACCACTTTCACTCCTATATGTGTCACTTTCAGATGTACTCTTTTGACGCCAGTTGTTCAAATCGCATACACATTTCATATTTATTTGCTTTTCAGGGATTATGAAACCGCTGTTAAGCTATACGCTCTGTCAAACTCTATTTTTAAATTTGAACTCATTATTCTTGTATGCTTTAGTAGCACCATTATTATGATTAATAGGGAAGTACCAAGACTTCTAAATATATAAATATGTATCATTGTACTATTCATTATATCTTGTGCTTTTTGCTGTGCTGTGAATCTTTGTTAAGGCTAACTATACCAACTGTACCGGTCTGGATACCTTTACACGGCATGCCTTTGGCGGAATGTTCCCAGCGAAAATCCACTGGAAGCTGTTGTGGAATCCGATCAGAAGGTGTCCATGGGTGTTATTCATTTATTCTGAAGATATATATTTGTGTGATTTAATTGATGCATCAGCTTTATGTTACATAACACAGTTCTTTACCGCAAGGTGATATAACCCGTCCAATTCCGCATTTTACAGAAGCTAACTCTCAGATATTTTTATTCAGTTTTTCATATTAGCTGAATGCGAGCTGTTGCCGGCGGTACACGAGACAAACATCATATACATACATGTTACACTGTAGTCTAATTTGGCTGGAAGAGCAAATGATTTCAAAGATGTCAAACAATATAGACTCCAAAGACAGATCGCGTTTGTTATCTGCTTTTAAGTATTTGCCTGAACAGTTAGAATAAAACCATAACTTATGTAAACTGACATATAAAACCTGATTTTACCAGTTAGGGCCCTTGTGTGACCATTTGCCAACGATAAAACTGCCTTAGTTTTACTCCCTGTGCCCCTCAGACATCATTATGACGGTCATAGTGCTCATGGTATAGGCTGTCTTTATCCGAAGTAAGATTTTTTAATACACTAAGTTACAAGCAGCTAACAAATAGTTGTTAGAGTACAAGAACATTTATGTATTTATTTATTTGATTGGTGTTTTACGCCGTACTCAAGAATATTTCACTTATACGACGCCGGCCAGCATTACGGTGGGAGGAAACCGGGCAGAGCCTGGGGAAATCCACTACCTTCCGCAGGTTGAGTACAAGAATAGAGTGATAGATTACTCTAGTAATTATCAGATCCCTACAGACACACTTTATGAAGGTGTTTAATAAATGTACACATGATTCTCTATCGCATTTCTTCCTCCCATGATCCAGACATCTGTAACATAAGCGAATAATCCATGAGCGCAGTGTCAAACAAATAAATATAATTAGCGATTCGCTATTGCCAAACTGTTATTTTTAAGAGGAAATAGCTGCAATGAACCGTAACCACAGAAGTAATTTTCAGGAAAAAATGAACGCGCTTACGCAGAGTCTGTTTGTGCAAATTATTTTAATGAAACAGAAGTGTTTATTTGCAGTGTAAATATTTTCCAATGCCATATCACGTGAGGCCAGGGATCGTGGAACAACAAAGCTCAGTATCGTTTTTGTTTCCATGATGAAGTGTTTACAACACCTTGTGTCCTTGTCACATACATGGGTTATATTATTGTTGTGTCTTTCTGAAACTGATAAAGTACATGTACTTGATGAATTGGAGTTACCCCCCCCCCCTACATACAATACTGTTAAATAAAGATTCAGTTTGAATGTGTTTCGGACTGATTTGTTGATTTCATTTAAAGAACGATATGTCAACAGAAGCCAGTCTTGAACCTGCAACCTCACTAGTCAAGGGATAACGGAATCCTGGAATTACTGAGATGGGAAAAGTTAAACACAATGGAACTTCCTTTAAACAAAAACTAACATTTTTATTTAAAGCCAAAGAAACCACGAAAGTGAAGCATATACCAGATGATAGACCATTAAATACTGACCACGAGAAAACTTCAATTTATTAATTTAGAATGTTTTCAACTGAGTAAAATGGTTTTAAAACATCACATTCTCTCATGGTCTGTACCCGTAGCATTAACGTCACATCCATATTTTTAATGGCATAGCTCGATTCAAAGTCCATTCGCTACATGTGCGAAAATATGACTGAATCATGTAAAGAGAAGCAGTCAACAGTCTTCAATGATTTAGAAAAGACTCAAGGTATGTTCAAGGCGACTGAATGAAATCGGTATTCAAACCATGTACCATGCTAGTTTAAATTTTTTCAAGTTTTCAATTATAAATATGTATCTCAGTCACATGGCACGCGTCTATGCCTGAAATATGTCTCGGGCGTTTATACATATTAACGTCTCATCCTGGTGGACCCAGTTTTGTATAAAATTCCGGGCGGGAAATTAATTAAGGCTACGTGAAATATTTCTGTATCATTAAGACTATGGAAAACGTTCCCTCTCATAGTTATTTATATGAAGCTGAGTTGTATTACTTTGGCACCTAATCACAAATATGCCGAGGTCAGTTTTCAGGGATATTGGATTGGCGTTAGAACAAAAACTTTCTGTTTTGATCCAACCGTAAACGTGTGTGAACAAGGAAATCGATTAAGCCGAATGTTATTTACGTTTTATGGTGATAAAAGAGTTTGTAATAAAGTATAAGGCGCAGAATGCAGACTACGTCTGTCGACAATAGTTTGTTTCTTAATGGATATACTGTATATTGAAGGGACGCCAGCTCCACGCAAACCAGTAAACAGAATTAAGCAAATGTATGTGCGAATACACATGTATATACAAACTGATAAAATCTTATTTACAGTTGACAATGAAGATACATACGCATATTTATGCCCGGATTAAATCATCGTATTTGTCTTCAGCTGATGTAGACAGGAATCGTGTCATATTCTCAACATCTATCTCGTGTGAGGGTGTATTTTATTCCGATTAGATCTATGTACGATGTATAACATCGTTTGTTTAATTTGTAAATCCGGAATCATATTGAATTTGTGCAGATTTCTATCAGAACGACACACTAACGATCTGTCATTCCCGGGATGGGGTGACTTAGATGGGGTGGGCAGAGCATCTGAAAGCAGATCTAGCCACTGTGTCTCATGGCCCCCACGACAACAGAGACAACCTTTGATTAGCAAGTGTTCTTTCCGTTCCCAAAGCGCATGGAAATAAGACGTAGTCAATTAATTGCTCCTCACTACATTCGCTGAATAAAGACGAGGTTAACGCACCTTTCTAGGTTAATTTTCCTCAGGTTAAATGTTGTCCACAAATAATTGCTAAGAACCGATATAAATCCGTCCTAATTTCTTACTTTGTATAATTTCTTGGTCTTGCGACTATTAACGCGAAAGGTCCATGATTTTCTTTAGGGCTGGTATAAGAATGTCTGTTTTGATGCCTAGGTGATGGTTTCACCAAAATACATGGATGTCAAGTCACGCATATGGTGGCTCTGGATAGTATCACAGCGAGAAATGCTGTGTTGTCATGACAGTATAATACATTGTTATGATAACACAGCATTTTGAGAGATTCTAGAAGTGAGTCTGATATATTGCAATTAACATAACTACAGTTTTGATACCTAGTTCTACGATTTACTGACGATCTGTCATTCCCGATTTTTATTGAAGGAAAGGACATATCTGTTAATTATCTATCTGTTAAATGAAGTGACGTGTCATGACACGATCGTGTTGGGCGCACTCAGACCACCTTAGTGTCAAGAAGCATATTGGACGCAGTACGTAACACGTATCTCTCTTGTTGATACATGATTACGTGTAAGGAAAATGTTGGCACATAAGAAAAATGTATTTCCGTGGTGCCGTTCGAAGTGCTTCCCTCAGAATTCATATAGATGGCGACTTCCATGAATAGTCTTATTTAGTTTTATCACGTCATCGAGTATTTGTCCTATAACTTGGATTACAACTGATCACAATATTATTGTGTTGTAAGACAAACAAACCTTCGTCGAAAGAAATATGTCTCGAGTGAAAAGCAATTTTCATATCCCGGCAATTTACGTATCGTTTTTCTTTCTTTAAACAACTCAACGATCGAGAACATTTTCCAGAAACAAGGACTTCCATGGGCTGACTATCATGGGCTGACTGCCATGGGCTGATTGCCATGGGCTGACTGTCATGGGCTGATTGTTATGGGCTGACTGCCATGGGCTGACTGTCATGAACAGCGATAATAAATTCATGAAGGTGAAATTTCAAGGTATCATTTTTTTATCTCAATATTCCACATCGGGTACAGACACTTCTGCATTCGAGATATACGGTGTACGTAATATGTACCAAAAACTGCTTTTACCATTCAGTGGAGAAGACGAGAAATAACGTAAAAGGCATTTTCCTTACTTTTCCAGGCGTTCCCTTCAGCGCTTATGTTTATCGAGACTCCTAGTACATTCTTAATGAGCTGTTTGAGAATATTCTAAACTAATGAATCATTACCTGACAAACGACTAGTGATTGCCTTGGGTTGTGTCTAGGTCCCAAGGAACAGATTCACGTAAAACATTGTCTTGGGCGATACGTCCAAGTTTGCTAATGGCACGTGGATGATTGGAAATGTTTTAAGCCATAACAGGGGATTTTTAAGCCATTACTAATTTTACGAAAGAGCTGTTTGATCCTGTAAAACTTCAACATGAAAGCCTCAAAAGGAAAAAATGCCATGTTTTCAATTTGCCGTTCACTTGAGATGAACGATATTCAATCCCGTGAGATTTTTGTGTTATTTCTGTATGGGTTTTTGCTTATATGAAAAAACATCATTGTGACGGTACATTGAACAATGGGTTGAAGAAAAAGGTGGTCAGAACAGTTTAAGCAGAAAAATTATACAAAAATCATGATCAGGTTAGGGCAAGCTTAATAACAAGTTATCCGGCCTATTATTACATTACGGAATCTAGTGCCTCTATGGCAACACTGTGAAGGGATTTTCTGCTGAATTTAAACTTTTCGCAGCGCATTTGCCACTGACAGACTTTCGTATTTCATAAAAATCCAAACGTCAGTTAGCGCGGTACTTGCACTGCGAGGAGTTTGGTTTGATTCACAACTGCCAACATTCCTCCGAGGGTTTCAGAACACCTACCAGTAGCGAGGGGTTTGTGTTTGGTGCAATCACATATCGTATGGGGAATGTTGTGTGCTTTAATTAAACCATAAAATACATCTTACATTTCTTCTTCATTCTGATATGAATTAACAAAAAATAAAACAACCATTTCCATTTTGTTTCACAGTCAAAACAGGTTAAGGGGCTCACAAGAATTGATGACAGTTAAAGGAGAAGAAAATTTAAGAAATGGCACCATAGGCTGAAAAGAGCCCATTTTTTTTCTATCTGGTGGTGCCTGCTGAATAATTTAGCGATTTTTCCTCGCCATACAAGTAAAGCCTGAAAACGGCAAAGCGGGCATAAATCGCTCAGTCCATAGCATCCTCCATGTTTAACACCCTGTAATTTATGCTTGGGGTGTGTTGCCTCTCAGTCAATGAGAGTCGTTAAAACTGCCGGCTTGTTCGTGTAAACTCGGAACTTACGTCCAAAATTCCGGTTTACCGATCGTCAAGCGGAAAGAAGAGTTCTACCGGAAATGTACGAACTGCACTTCGGCGGTTTCCGTCGGAAATTCTCCTACTAAGACAGAAGACTTCAGGACTAGTTCTATGGTGTCGCCACAGAGGCTTTTGGCGCTGCAATTTATCAACTTGAGCTACATATCAAAACTTTTTTATGGCATGTACATACGAGGAAATGCATTCTCTTTTCAATGGTATTTGTTTGATATTTAAGTTCTCTTCTCCTTTAACAACGTTTAAAACATCACTAGGAAATGGATGGATGATTCCTCATACTAGAATATTTTTCAGGGCCTTGCTGGCTCACTGATCTAAAGTGTTCCTCTCACAGCAGACAACACACACAATTTTCAGACTTCTACGTTAGAATCCATCTCTCGCTGATGACGCTGCTGTGTTACGACTGTTACGTGTCAGGGGCAGTACTTGTTTTCAGTACAGTGTATAAAACACCAACCAATCAGTTAAATAAATGGTTTAACATCAGGGGTATCCAGACTATGGTTACACACATTTAATGTGAGTTTAATCTATTGTTTACACAACTTCCTTTGTACAAGATGTGCTCTATTGATTAGAATCCGAAAAAGTCTAAATCCTACCCGAATTACCGTTCATGCATGCAAAAAATAACTGTTCAAATCAGGGCATAGTTGTGATTAAACATCAATGATTACCGTTGAATTACGACAATGAATCAAAGACTCCACAATACGTTAGCTCTTAATGTGTGGAGTTTCTTGGTTGGTAAATCCCATGAGGCCATTTCTATTATGAAGGCGTCGCTACTATCCACATTTACCGTGGCACCCCTGTATATGCCGCTAATGAGGCTCTGTGTACAAATGGAAATGGCGCATAGTAAAGCTTTGTACAAAGATGATTTGAAACGGCCGTCATTATGAATGCATCAGAGAACATTAACGAACTGAGCCCATATGGGAGCCCAACTTTGGAATGGAAATTTCGCCGGGCCATTATGAGTATTTACCTAAACAGAGCCATTGCGTCCATGTTGTCATAGTCCTGTTAACTTTCCATTGAAGCCCAGCGTTCTTGCCGAGAAGCCCCAGGAACCTCAATCAGCCCATTCTAACATTATATTTTTGTGTGGTAATTGTGTGGTAATTGTGTGGTAATTATATCAGGAGGAATAAGTATTCTCAGACTATGTATTTGAGAGAAGGGTGAAAAAATGCTGTTAGTATTTCCAAAGGAAAATCATCCGCAAAGAAACTGATATTTTTGAAAGATTCGAAATGAAAAATGGAGATACGAACCAGAAAATCTGCCCGACGAAAGTATATTACTACTGGTACAATTCTCACTCCATAATGGCCTAAACATCACACGACTTGGATCATTGTGCCACGTTTACTAAGACTTGTCGTTTGTCTGCTTCACCCTTAGTCTTGTGATGCGGCAACACAGGTAGGTCTGCGAAACCTGACATCAGCACGGCAGCCAAGTTATGATATCAACATTGCATATACTTTAATCTGGGTTTTCTCTGAGAGAGAACTATTCGTCAAGCTAGATCATAATGAACTATTCAGAAAGTACTTGCTCTGCTAACATTGTCAACATGATGTTGAGGTTTTGCATACAGTGTACACAGGCATTTGTCTTCTTGAGTACGATCCTGGATAAGTTTATGAAAATATAAACAGGTTTTTGAAATATAAACAGGTAACTTGAAGGAGAAACACATAATTACAGCCATTTGTTCTTTTATTTTAAGCTTTATGCCGTACACTATACTATGACTATAATATGGCACTTACATGATGACGGTCAGCATTAAGATGGGAGGAAAGCGGCTGTCCTGGAAATTAACGACTATCCACAGGTCGCTGCAGCCTCTCCTGCATACGACTGGACAGGAAGCCAGAATCAGATGGAATTGAATTCGCGGCTACTTTAATGGATAAGACAAAGGGCTACTCATGCGACCTACATTTCACCGTGTGAAAATTAATAGGAATCAGTTATTTTTTCTCCAAGCAAAGAGTTCCCTTCAACATGAACATCCTGCCTTATGGTGACATCAACAATGGAGAAACATTGGGAGAAAAAATGTATTCTTTGGAAGAGATTACCTTTCCTTAGGTTATTCTTGTTAAAAGCAGTTTGTGACGTGCTGACCTTATTTTAGCTGTCAATACAGACAAGTTTCCCGGGTGATAATCTCTTGTAATTTTAAGCCCTGGAAGATGTTCCTTTTCCAAGCTGACCCCGCATTTGGGGAGCTTCCGTTAATGCAGTTAAATTTGCACTCACCTAATAGAAATGCATCCTTTATTTTAACATGGAAATGAATTATCGGGTAAAGTGTTAGCAGGAAAAGGCTTGGCAATTTATGGTGAAGATGGGCTACATTACAGCTGAACATGAATCCGTGTTGGTAAAAATAAGTCGTGTCAGCTGCAGAAAATTGATAGCAGTTGGACAAAGGAGCACAGTGCTTCAATATTAATCCTTTCACAAGCTTTTCCATCTGTTGTCGCTTACTATGCATTGTTTGCTTACTTGGATGGTACTAACCAAAGACCAGGGTCACAAGGTACCAGGTTAATGAACCGATTGAGTCAAGGTCTGGAAAAAAGTCACGTTTTCTACAACTGACAGCAGTACCTAATATAATACCTTGGTCTCCAGACAAGCTGGAACTGTCCACAATATGTTTCGTGCAACCAGATTCGTGCAGGTGTATGCCATTGTTTGCAGGTGACGTCCGCACAAAAAGCCAGATATTGATTTTGTGACTTTGCTGCTGACAGAAGCCTCTTGAATCTGTCATTCAAAGATGTTGGACGGGTTTGTACTGAAACAGAGAATATCCATCGTTGTCAAAGTCTTTCAAATGCAGTCATATTCTTATATATTATTTAATATTAAATGAACTGTCTTGGTCCATTTTTTTCGGGTAGTGTTTAACATGTATTGACAAAATACTACATTTACAAGCGACATCAACTGTGGATCACAGTAAATACAGCTAGCTATGTGTGAAAATGTCGATATTCCGATGTAACAACCATGTGTTTGCCATGATGGGGAATGAATTAAAGTTTATTACACCAGCGGTAGCTACATCACCAGCGGTAGCTACATCATCAGCGAAAGCTACATCACCAGCGGTAGCTACATCATCAGCGGTAGCTACATCATCAGCGGTAGCTACATCACCAGCGGTAGCTACATCACCAGCGGTAGCCACATCACCAGCAAAAGCTACATCACCAGCGGTAGCTACATCATCAGCGTTAGCCACATCACCAGCGAAAGCTACATCACAAGCGGTAGCCACATCACCAGCGAAAGCTACATCACCAGCGGTAGCTACATCATCAGCGGTAGCTACATCACCAGCGGTAGCTACATCACCAGCGGTAGCCACATCACCAGCGGTAGCCACATCACCAGCGAAAGCTACATCACCAACGGTAGCTACATCATCGGCGGTAGCTACATCACCAGCGAAAGCTATATCACCAGCGGTAGCTACATCATCAGCGGTAGCTACATCATCAGCGGTAGCTACATCACCAGCGAAAGCAACATTACCAGCAGAAGCGGTAGCTACATCACCAGAGGTTGCTACATCAACAGCGGTAGCTACATTACCAGCGGTAGCTACATCACCATCTGTTGCTACATCACCAGCGGAAACTACATCACCACCTGTAGCTACATCATCAGCGGAAGCTACACCACCAGCGCTAGCTACATCACCAGCGAAAGCTACATCACCAACGGTAGCTATATCATCAGCGGTAGCTACATCACCAGCGAAAGCTATATCACCAGTTGTAGCTACATCACCAGACGTAGCTACATCACCAGCGTTAGCTACATCACCAGCGAAAGCAACATCATCAGCAGAAGCGGTAGCTACATCACCAGAGGTGGCTACATCAACAGCGGTAGCTACATTAACAGCGGTAGCTACATTACCAGTGGTAGCTACATCACCATCTGTTGTTACATCACCAGCGGAAACTACATCACCATCTGTAGCTACATCACCAGCGGTAGCTACATCACCAGCGAAAGCAACATCACCAGCAGAAGCGGTAGCTACATCACCAGAGGTGGCTACATCAACAGAGGTAGCTACATTACCAGCGGTAGCTACATCACCATCTGTTGCAACATCACCAGCGGAAACTACATCACCATCTGTAGCTACATCACCAGCGGAAGCTACACCACCAGCGATAGCTACATCACCAGCGATAGCTACATCATCAGCAGAAGTTACATCACCAGCTGTAGCTACATCACCAGACGTAGCTCCATCACCAGCGGTAGCTATATCATCATCGGTAGCTACATCACCAGCGGTAGCTATATCATCAGCGGTAGCTACATCACCAGCCGTAGATACATCACCAGCGGCAGTTACATCACCAGCGGAAGCTACACCACCATCTGTAGCTACATCACCAGCGGTAGCTACATCACCAGCGAAAGCAACATCACCAGCAGAAGCGGTAGCTACATCACCAGAGGTGGCTACATCAACAGAGGTAGCTACATTACCAGCGGTAGCTACATCACCATCTGTTGCAACATCACCAGCGGAAACTACATCACCATCTGTAGCTACATCACCAGCGGAAGCTACACCACCAGCGATAGCTACATCACCAGCGATAGCTACATCATCAGCAGAAGTTACATCACCAGCTGTAGCTCCATCACCAGCGGTAGCTATATCATCATCGGTAGCTACATCACCAGCGGTAGCTATATCATCAGCGGTAGCTACATCACCAGCCGTAGATACATCACCAGCGGCAGTTACATCACCAGCGGAAGCTACACCACCAGCGGAAGCTACATCACCAGCGGAAGCTACACCACCAGCGGAAGCTACATCACCAGCGAAAGCTACACCACCAGTGGTAGACACTTCGCCAACGGTAGCTACATCACCAGCGGAATCTTGTGCTATAGCATTCCTAACGTTAGTTTCTGAGGTGCTACCACAATTGTGTTTTTATAGAGAAACGACAGATGCGGTTTATAGAACTAGGAAAGAAAATTATAGGTGTGCGAAGCTGTTTATAGTTTGATCGCGACTCGCCTTTTGCCGTTCAGTATCAAGTAGGATTCATGCTTGAATATTGGTGGAAATTTGCTGAGTACAACAGTTATCAATCATTCAAACAACATTCACAACATTAGACTACGACGATGTGCATGCCTTTTATTACATACGCCTGGCGAAGTGCATGCCTTTTATTACATACGGCTGGCGAAGTGCATGGCTTTTATTACATATGGCTGGCGATGTGCATGGCTTTTATTACATAAGGCTGGCGATGTGCATGGTTATTATTACATATGGCTGGCGATGTGCATGGTTTTTATTTAGTATGGTCGCAGGCTTCCATTCCTCACTTCATATTGCTGGCCGTTGTCGTGTACGTGAAATATTCTTTAGTACGGCGTAAAACCCCAAGCAAATAAAAGAAAACCATGTAGAATCCAACCAAGAGTTTGCTCCTTCCATGTTTGTCTGTGTTTGTAGGGTTTTTGTTCACTATGACTGAATGTTCATGACAGTGGGAAGTTTCTCCTAAACATGTAAAAGTTGTCAGCAATGATAAATGGCAACTTCATCGCCGGTGAAGGGTGTCATTTTGAGCATCCCTGGAGGCGGCCCGCACTGCCATAACCATCTCTTGTTGTTACAGTCAGTCTGTGGCATAAGCCTAGATTTCTGAGTTTTGTTGATGCGACAGAGAGATGATAAATCATGATGAATCACACAAATATAGGATAGTCATATTGAAATCTAGCCGTCAAAACAGACATTCTTATACCAGCCGTCAACCAAAATAGACGTTCTAGGTCATAGTCATAGCCAAATGACATAAAGCACATCTTTGGTAATTACTCTCGTCAGTTCGCTGTGTGCTATTTTGTCTCAAACATGTTTGGCTACATGCCCTGTGGCGATTGTAACTTTAAGCCTTGAACATTTGTATTGTCTTGCAGACATTGCAAGCCTTGGGTAAAGCTGGGTCCAAAGGTTATCCCTGGGACAAAACTAGGCCCAAAGCTTAGCCCTGGGAAAAAGCTAGGCCCAAAGCTTAGCCCTGGGAAAAAGCTAGGTCCAAAGCTTAGCCCTGGGAAAAAGCTAGGTCCAAAGGTTATGCCTGCGACAAAACTAGGTCCAAAGGTTATCCTTAGGACAAAGCTAGGTCCAAAGGTTAGCCCTGGGACAATCTTGTTAAAACGAAAACAAGGCAGTTTATTGCCTTTCAATAAAGACAACAAACTTCCTTGTAGCTGTGGATTATTTGGTAACATGCTCACGTAACACCATTGTCATTTTTCATATTCTTGGAAGTTGTAAATAAATATTGTTTAGAGCCAACGACTTTCTACTGACTACTATTATCTTACACTTCTTAGAATTTATGGCACGTCGAAGTCATTCATGAATGGACATGAATGACTATCTCGCTCTGAGGGTTTGGCATATGAATCAACCTGCCGACTAACAATGTGGAAATCCGCTACCTGACTTATCGACGTATTATAAACACGACACACTGGCACTGAGTAAATTACACGCTGGTTATCTTCACTACACATGTACAGTGTGTGTTCTTCCAGTTTTGAGTGCAACGTTTATAAGGGGAGATATCTTATAGGCATCCTTCACCGCTATAGAATTTATTTATTTGATTGGTGTTTTACACCGTAGTCAAGATCATTTCATTTATAAGACACCGGTCTCAGCATTATGGTGGAAAGAAAAAGAGCAGAGCCCCGGGGAAACCCACGACAACTAGTATGTTGCTGACAGACCCAATATAACAGGATGATTGATGTGTATCTACACCTATATCTATATAATATAATTTCACACAAGTCTCCCCACTTCAATGTGTGTATCCAAAACACCATTATGCGATCCTTCACCATTAGAGATTATGTGAGCCTTGTATATCAGGGGATTGGTGTTTACATGTTGATAATCACTGCACCTCGTGATGAGCGCTTGTCAAACTCTAGTAGAACAGGAGATGGAATGCAGAATGTGATAGCTGTGCTGAGACCCTTAAGCTTTTTTTTTAGAACAGCATTAATTATGTTACCTACTTTTTTGGCAGAGGTAAAAATAACGGCGGTTATCAAACGCCACTCATATGATAATTCTGTGGAGCTGTCCTGATTATATAACTCTGCAATGTCATCAACAACAGTTAGAATACAACCCTGACTGGCAGAAAACGTTTGATAACAAGAAAACCCTCACACTCTTCCACAAATTAGAACTGAAGACGTTGTATTGAGCCTGGTTTGCGAGGGTTGCTAACATAGCTTTCTAATTCTACACAATCACATTCATTTATGTGTAATTATATTCAAACATATTAAGTATTATATTAGTTTTTATCAAACAGATTGGTCTTCGTTGGAGAAAACTGAATTCTTTCGTGATATAATTGCTACATGTTGGATATATAAGATAAAATAAGACCACATTATAACAACTACAACTTCAATGCCGAGGTAATAAGGTTGGGCACAGACTATTGCAATGTTACCTGCATTCTCTCCTGAATATAAACCGTTGTATGCGAGGTGCCTCAGGGACTATTTTCTCCCTACCTAAACTATTCCGAATGACCTTTAGACCAGGATAATAATCCCTCAGAAATTGTAGTTCCCCGTGGAGAATTCGCCACTATCTCTCATTACATAAGCGGTTTAAATTATTTTCTTCAGGGTATGAATGCGAAACATTAAAATGCCTGCCTTAATGCGCGGAGAAGAATCTTCCAAAAGAACTGATGTCAGTTAAATGCTACAAGCTAGATGTAACAAATACAAAATTCCAACATTCGGGAAACTTTCATTGAAAGTTGGAGGTAAAAATTTGGCATGATAAGATTTCTTTGCCACAACACTTACTGAATTATGTATGTATGTATGGCCAATGTATGTATGACACAAGAAAAAAAACCCCAGTTATGTATGGAGTTTCAGTTATGATAGGAGATTTATGTTCTATGACTACCTATACAAAAAGCGTTATAGCCCGTCCTCCTACGTTGTTAGACTCCTGAATGTATTCCTGAAGATTACTGCATGTTGCGAAGCAAAACTGAAGGTTAGATCGTGTCAAATTATGGGCCCGTGGAGTCATTAAACTGTCCAGAAAACATGGTTAGCTTCAGCTGATTATGGTTCGAGTCAAATCCAATTATCACAGCCAGTCAAATATGAATCCCTAGCCGGGGTATTAGAGCGAATGACGTTGTGAAATAACTGGACTGTCGATCCAGGCACTTAAACGTCCATTGAATCCCCACGCTCCTGATCCACCTTCGACCATAATTTACCTTCAGAGAAAGTGTAATTTTGCCAACCGTAACTCTGTTGACGACATATACTCTGGATATACGTAATCATCGTTGTCACGTTTGACGTAGCGTTCCATTCAATTCGTAAAACCGCCCCTTGGAAGTCATCTAATTAAAAGAAACTGTATGTAAAACAAGCACAACGAAAATTTGATAGTTTAGTACATGATTAAACGAAAACGCAGAAATGCAGCCCCGTGGCCACTCGTCACTGGTTTACAATTACCCAAAATGGTGCCTTCGCGATCCATTAACCTTGTCTTGCATAGCCTCATACCGTCACACTGTGCACAAATGTCTGAAAAGCAATTTTCAGGGAAAATATTTGCTTTAATCCATTCATTGCTGTTGAAGACTTCCTCTGTACCCTGTGGTATGCTTGTCTGTGTGGTACGATTCTGCTCTGTAACACAATGTATCCTACTGGTACTTCATGCGTTCATAACAATACTGACATTGTCTGCCTGAAGCGTTAACTCTTTGTTTCATCATATTAAAGAACATTGCTGATGAAGCCTCGAGAGCCCTTCAGTGAAGACACGTCTTGGACCAGGAAGACAACGCAGTCGGCATAAATCCTTGTTACTGTTAGTCACCTGTCAGCTTTCTTGAGTCCGGCAGTCTCAATACCATAATATGTGAATCAGGCAGCACGAGTCCTATACTCAGGCCAGAGAATAGACAGCTGTCAAATGACATGCCCGTGGTGTTTTTATTGTCTCCACATGAAGGTGCTAAAAAAAGATGGGATTGATTGGGTTGTGTTATTTGGCCTATCGAGGTCTTCGTGTCGATGTGCTACACTAATAGTCTCTGAAGGTAAATATAAGTATAGATGGGAAGGAATATCCGGACGTGTAATACTAAAATATTTCACTGGAATTGAAATGCTGCCACGAACTTGAATATCTGTGCTGTTCGTCTTCAAGTATATACTCATTCTACAAAATAACTGACATAGATATAAATATATGGTTCGTCCAGTTTTTAATAGATACTTTTTTTTATTCATGGTCGAACATATTGACCTATTGTCCACGAGCAGACCAAAAATGGCTATTAAAATGCTGCCGCTAACGTGTTTTCAAGGTCAATGGCGGAGGAGGCTCAAAATGAAGGTTAGCAAGCTCTCTAATAGGTATCTCGACCACGAGCGTCGATGGTTTCTGCGTATCCTCGTTTCAATAAAGGAATGCTTGCAGAATCTCCGCCCAGATCCTGATTGGGTCTCTGGAGATCGCGTCAACGATCTTGGAATGGCGTCCCTGCCGTCTCAAAGGCGCTCACTAGGTGTTAAATCAGGTGAAGCTGCAGGCCAAGGATCCCCATAAAGTTGTCTGCATCCATAAATATTGTTGTCGCCTGAGCCGTATGCGGAACGAGCTTTGTGACTCCGGGGCAGTGGCGCTGCAGGAAGGGGACGACAACAGGTTGAAGGATCTGGTCCCTGTAAACTGCAACAATAAAGCTACAGTCAACAACTTCTAGAGGAGCATGCTGGGTAATTGTGGAACCTCCCCACCCCATCACTGACCCGCCGCCAAATATAGGCGTCAAAGTAAGAATGGGGAAAGGTGGAAACGTTATTGGTCCGTGAATTTCGGCACCAGAGTGGCACCGGTGTGTCCCTACACCAGTGTGGCACCAGTGTGTCCCTACACCAGTGTGACACCAGTGTGTCCCTACAGCAGTGTGGCACCAGTGTGTCCCTACACCAGTGTCCCTACAGCAGTGTGGCACCAGTGTATCCCTACAGCAGTGTGGCACCATTGTATCCCTACAGCAGTGTGGCACCAATGTGTCCCTACAGCAGTGTGGCAACAGTGTGTCCCTACACCAGTGTCCCTACAGCAGTGTGGCACCAGTGTATCCCTACAGCAGTGTGGCACCATTGTATCCCTACAGCAGTGTGGCACCAATGTGTCCCTACAGCTGTGTGGCACCAGTGTGTAGGACGTTTTGTACTTGTGTAATCTTATTCATTCAAAAGTTTTAAAGATTCTGGGCATGGGCTGGTGAAAACCGAAGCACCCGGAGTAGATCACCGTTCTTTTGTAGATGCCTGGTAAATTATCATACTGTACTTAATTTTGCGTACAGTATGGCCTAATTTTGATGAAAAATTTTTGGGGGTGGGACAGGGAGTAAGTTGATAGCATTTAGAAATCTTTATGAACGGTTGGAGTGAGTTAGTGCTTGGGTTTTAACGTCGTACTTTTTTCAGTCATATGACGACGAAGGAATCGTTAGAGTGCATGTAATATGCCCCCTTGTTACAGGACGGATTTCTACCGCTCTTTTATCTAGTACTGCTTCACCAAGCGCCCCTCCCAAACCAGTCATCCAGTCGTTGTACTATCCCCTTCATGCTGAACGCCAAGCGAAGAAGTTAGAACTTCCTCTTTTAAGGTCTCAAGTGTGACTCGACCCAGGATTGACCCTGGATCTGCCGCTCCCGAAGCGGAAGCTCTATCAACTGCGCTGTCGGGCCGGTGAACAGTTAGAATAAAACACTGAAGTAAATCGGCAAGATACGATTGTTTGTCAACTATCACTGTCGTTTTACTATCCATGATCTTGTCTTATGGATTAAAAGGATTTTAATGATTAAATTAAATACTAGTTATATATCATGTTTGTAGGCGGTGGTGAGCGGCCTGTTCTCTGCAGTATTATATAAGGCCACTGCATGTATCTCCTCAGATTCACCCAGAGAAACTGCAGGGGTAGAAGTTTGAAGTGTGAAAAAAACACAGATCATGCCACTGAGCCTAGGCATACCAGCAGTTTTACATAACCAAGGTTATGACCTTTGAATAATCGGTTTACATCACACTTCTGTGAGCATGTGGTCATAAACACAAGGGCCTCAGTGAACTTTACCTTCTGTAAATATATTTTTGTCTCAACTGTATGATTTCAGGCCGGATAAATCGGGAGCCTAATGTGTCAACGGACAGCCATTGTCTGGGATTCCTTGTCCCAATGATTACTTCCCATAGCCTGTGATGCACACTGCAATAATGTTATCTTTATTTCTACAGTCGATCGCCCCTGATTTGTACAATTATCCAGATACGCACCCCCTGAATTATTTGGTAACATGCTCACTTAACACCATTGTCATTTTTCATATTCTTGGAAGTTGTAAATCAATATTGTTTAGAGCCAACGACTTTCTACTGACTACTATTATCTTGCACTTCTTAGAATTTATGGCACGTCGAAAAGTCTTTTATTCATGAACGGACATGAATGACTATCTCGCTCTGAGGGGTGGGCATATTAAACAATCTGCCGACTAACAATGTGGAAAATCCGCTACCTGACTTATCGACGTACAACAAACACGACACACTGGCACTGAGTAAATTACACGCTGGTTATCTTCACCACACATGTACAGTGTGTGTTCTTCCAGTTTTTAGTGCCACATTAGTATTGCCTGTATACAGAGAGTAAAACCAGAGCAGGGACGACACTGAGATCGTTGTCACTTGGTCACACGTAAACGCTGATATCCCGCCCCCTGTTCAGTTTCAAGTGGGAAGTGGGGAGGTCCGACAGCAACATGCGGATGGTCGTGGGTTTCCCCCGGGCTCTGCTCGGTTTCCTCCATCCATAATGCTGGTCGCCGTCGTATAAGTAAAATATTCTTGAGTACGGCGTAAAACACCAATCGAATAAATAAATAAATAAACCTTACAGACATTCTTCACTGTAATAGGATTTATTTATTTGGTTGGTGTTTTACGCCGTAAAAAAGAACACTCCATTTCGTTGAAAGGAAACCCGGGAGAACCCTGACGAAACCCACGACCACTAGTAAGTTGCTGAGAGACCCAATATAACAGGACGATTGATGATCATGTACACGTATATCGATATAATCTAATTTCACATACGTCTCCCCAGTTCATTGTTTTTATTTAAAATACCATTAGGGTTTCTGTGTGACCTGTACATCACGTGTTACATGTATGGTGTTTACATGTTGATAATCATCGTACCTGGTGATAGGTGTTTGTCAAACTGAACAGGACTGGTGAACATGAGATGGAATGCAAAATGTGACAGGTGTGATCAGACCCTGAAACTTCCCCTATAGCCTAGCATTAGTGGTGTGGCTTACACTTTCATCCAACGCAACAACAACGGGGCTTCACAACGGCGGCTGTCAAAAGGTATTCATATAATACTTTTGAGGAGCTGTCCTGATTGTCTAATACTGCGATGTTAGAATACAACCCTCGACTGACAGAAAACGTTTAATAACAAGAAAACCGGCAAGGCATCCTCCACAAATTAGCACTAAAAACGTTGTATTGAGTCCGGTTTGCGCAGATCAATAACTGTATCATGTACATACCAAGTTTTCTGATTGTCAGATTCCTTTAGGTGTAATTAAAGTCAAACAGTATTAAGTATCATATTGGTTTTTGTCAAGCAAATTGGTCTTCGTTGGAGAAAACTGGAATCTTTTCAGATATAACTGCCTAATACTGGATTTATTAGATAAAATAAGACCACGTTATAACAACTACAACTTCAATACCAAGGTAATAAGGTTGGACGCAGACTATTGCAATGTTACCTGCATTCTCCCCTGAATATAAACCGTTGTATGGAAGATGCCTCAGGGACTTTTTTCTCCCTACATACCTACTTGGATGTATTTAGCATCCTTCATAAGGCCGATTACCGCTGCGTTTGGAGGCGGTACAGCTCCATACACGTATTGTATTGATCGTCCAGTGATTAAAACTTTTGCGTCCTTTGATGATTTATTTTCCTACGGCCTTTAGATCAGGACAGCAGGATGAATAATCCCTCAGAAAGTATAGATGCCGGTGGAGAATTTTCCGCTGTCCATCATTATCTAAGCGGTTTATATTGTTTTCTTCAGGGAATGACTGTAAAACACTAAAATGCCAGTTTTAATACGTCGAGCGGAATCTTTCAACAGAGCTGATGTCAGCTAAATGTTACATGTTAGTTGTTATAAATAAATACAAGTTTAAATTTCAACATTCCGGAAAATGTCATTGAAAGTTGGGTATAAAAGTCAGACATGATAAGATTTGTTTGTCACAACATAGCTCAGTTAGTGCCATTGTTGCTTTAAACCCCAATATTTTATTCATAAAATGTGTTTTCTAAGTCACAAGTATATTCACAATTAGCTGAAGATTACTGCTTGTTGCGAGGTAACCGTCAAGGTTAAATCATGTCAAATTACGGGCCTGTAGGGTTATTAAACTGTCCAGAAAACATGGTCAGCGTCATCTGATTATGGACCGAGTCAAATCCACTTACCGGAGCCGTAAACCCGGTCAAGCATGGATCCCTAAGTAACCCGAATGACGGTGTGAAGTAACTGAGCCAAGGATCCTGTCAGTTATACGTCAGATACAAGTCAGTTTCAAGTCAGTTACCCGTCTGTCATGTCAGTTGCATCCCCACGGTCCTAAAACACCTTTCATTATGTTCTACCGCCATCGTTGTACTCAAAATGTGTAATTCTTGCAAGACGTAACGCTCATGGCGACATATAGGCTGGATATAAACGTCGTAGTTATGTTTGACTAAGTGCTTCATTCTGTTCGTAAAACGGGGCTTAGGAGGTTATCTAATATATAAAATAAACTACATGTAAAACATGGAGAGTAAATATAAATAAATAAATAAATAAATAAATAAATAAATACAAATTCGACTATTCAAATTCGAAGGGTTGACTCGACAATTGGACAGTGTGAACGGCGCTTTTGGGATAAGCATGACAGAATCATCGTGCCAGTAGCGTTATAAATGTATAATTAGTATTTGGCATTGTCTTTTTTGCAACTAAATGCCAGAAGAACAACCAGGGCTTTGTTTCTATGTCAAATTCTATACATCAGTGGTGGGTCAATTGTGTAATTGTCTTGCGATTGGGAGACTGGTGTGGGCACGCTTAGCCCAAACCATCCTCTCCCCTGCCCCAGAAAGATTTACAATTGCCCCGAAAGTATAATTTAGTAGGAGCCTTTTCAGTGGCTTTGCTAAAGATACCCGTCTTTCTGGGCTGGCGCGTGCTCTTGACAAGGTGCGTCTACACACTACATGCACGTAGCTGTCGCCTGAGGAGAAAATCTCACCTCTACAGATGAAAGGAACTTACACGCGTAAAGCGGTCTGGAGACGCCTTCAACGAGTGTTGCACTCAATGTGTCTTCACAACCCAAAACAAGCGTGTCGGGAGTAAACACTGCACTTTGAATGGCTCTTAAGGGTTACTTGATTCTTACGCTCTCCTAGTGCTTGACCAGCTCATTGATAGTGAAATAAAAGCCTCTCTTTATACGTTTGGAAGTAGGTGTGAGGGGTGGAACGGGGTGGGTGAGGATAAGGTGGGGAAACCTGACTAAGGGGTAGAAGGGGATGGGTGAAGATGAGGTGGGGAAACCTGATTGAGGAGTGGAAGGGATGGATGAGCATTCAGTTTTGCACATGTAAATCTTCAACCATGAATGAAGTGCTGTCTCTTTTGAACAAATATAAATCTTACGTATATGTAATCCATTAGGGTTATCGACCATCACTTGGGTTAAAATCATCGTAGAGATTTATAAGGCATCTGTTGCAGGACTAATTCTAATACATGTTAGCCAATCAGAAAAACATGGTCCAGAATGAAAACACGGCAATTTCAAGTGTGATCCACATGGCTAGTGGGATACATCACATACGACAGTTTATTACGTAACTCAATTCCCACATAACGTTGAAACGTTATGGTTTCGGTGTTACTATGAGAATTGTCGGCTTTGTCACCAATAAGGTATAAGCACATTTTGTGTGTGAGAAGAGTTGGACTGAATAATTACACTGATTTACACAAACGATTTGGAGACCAAAAGTAGCTTTCACAACCACGGATGATTTACAGCTAGATTTTCTTTCGATACTTCACCTCTTTCCTCCTGCATTCTAGTTACACTGGCCTACTGGCCATGTGGAATAGAGTTCGACGGCGGCCAGCATTATGATCTGGAGAAACCGGGCAGAGCCCCGGGCAAAACCCTTGAACATGGACACGTTGCTGCCAGATCAACTTTCAGTAATTGACTGATCTTATATTACAATGGTGAACGTCTCGAAAAAATCACGACCTACTTTAGAACATCAGAAAGGTCAACTCGTGACATCTGGAGTGTTGATTTTTTATATACATCTGTCCTTCTAAGATACTCTGTTGGCATTTCAACGAAGAAAAAGGCATTTTATTGTGCCCATTTCTTCAGTGAAGAGTCGAAAAAGGTTTAGAAACCCTTCAAAAGTAACTGTGTGACTGGAAAAAAGGAAATTGTTCATGGCCATAGGCCTGCTGTGGAGGCTGTTGTGAGTCGCCATGCTTTGTCGCTTGGCGGATTGGAAAAGACTTGGAATTTTTTCCTTATTTTCAATCCTCTGTGCAATGGTCCATTATGTCAGTCCAAGAACGGCAGGTGCAAAAGAAAACGTAACTAAGTTTTCACGGAACATTAGGTTTGCTGAAAGTCGTAATTTGTCTTATGCATTACCGGAAAAAGTTGAAATGCTTAATTGAGTGCTTTATATTTTTATACACAGCACTATTAATTTTTATAGACATATCTTAATGCATTCCTTTTAAACATTTTATACGTTTAAAAAATAGCTTTTACTTGAAGACACGGAAAAATGTTCGCATGTTGTCAGGACACATTATTTATAGCAAGACTGTATCAATACTTTGTTTATACATTTCTGCCTATTCCGTGAAAGACGCGAGATATGACATCGCAATACGTTAATACAGAATGAACCTTTGCTGGTGCTGAGCTTGTACCACAAAACAGCCAGTTAGCTCACATACACACTTACCATGAGGACGGACGTTTCTCGACAAAATGGTGATATCAATGCTAATGGTCATAGGATTGTCTTGGTTTTTGGCCAACCGACTGGTTTTGGTCTAGACAAACCCAATTATAAATAAACCATCGAATTCTTAGATTTTTAACTAAAAGCAAAATTCGGAAACATGCACAACATCGATGTCAAGGTTAGTACCCTAATTTTATAACCTTTACCTTATTAACCTGTTTTTATTGAAAGTTCATGTATTATTTATACAGCTCTCTGTATTATCAGAACGTTGTCATTCTTAATGGATTTACTCAACTCCGGCGTCTAGACCGGGGCTACAAGATGAATAATTCCTTATAGACTGTAGTTCCCGACAGAGTATTGCCCCTTGCCTATCGTTGTAGAATCATGGGGATTGAATAGGAGAAAGCATATCCCCACCAAAGAAAACATCACGTGGTATGTTTCTACGCCTGGAAGGAAGTTTTATTTTGTAGAACTTACTCCAGCATGTGGAGGCAAACGGTTAGATTATTCTATGTACACCAGAACTTCTGTGGTTTTCTGGACCATCTACATTGTTGATAGTCAAATGTCGTCACCTATTGCTCCCCTGAAGTCATTATCTGTCTAAGAGCATACCTATAACCATAGGTAATCATGCGTGTGGCTAAAATCCAATCAACACATAGGCCACTGAAGGCACTTATCGGTGTGGATCGCTAAGGCAGGGTTTGTCTGCTGGTGCTATAGTTTACAGGTCATACTTCACAGCTCTGTTCAGAAACACTGTTCTGGACTAATTAGAAATCACCCTCTAGTAATAACTCACTTCTTAATGATACATTTCCGCAGTAATAAATCCAGATAACTGGATGATGACTAAATGCATTTTTAAACCACAGTAACCGGTCTATCATTGATCGGAATCCCTTTGTAATAATGTCGCTAATAATTTTCTTTCAGACAAAATTTTTTTTCAAAAAATGTTACTTCTATGACACGCTGGAGTATTAACAGGAGTGACAACAACATGCGCATAAAGCAGTATACATGTAGGAAGAGTTCATGGACAAAGAAGTCAACTGCAAAGTTTTTGTTACATTTTTGGTTGGCATTGTCTCATTCTGTCGGTAGACATTTAACCCTACACAGTTGGCTAGAAGTGGACAAGACATGGTAACGCGGGTGAGTACTTGGGTTAAGATTAAGGACAGGGGTCCCCCAGGAGATAGTATTCTCGAACCCCCAATTGTGTACCGTTTACATTCACTCTACAACAACTGCAAAATAAAGTGACGAAATATTGAGTTAAAATGAGTGTTTCGTGTTTAGAAGTTACACTACACGTGTATTACGTGATATATGTGTACAGTGCATTTGAATTTGGCTGGCAGTCTTACCCCCTTTGTGGTATTTGACATGGATATCGACAAAGGAATATGAACTTCCCTCTTCATAGATTGATGGGTGGAGGAAACCGCAGAGCCGTTTAAACCACAACCATTCTCTACATACCTGACAAACCTCCTCATTTATGGTTACAATCGTATCCACAAGAGCTAGATTTGAACACGAGATCTCATTCTTTAGGGCCTGATGGTGGGAACAATCCGAGACACGGTTGTTCAATAGTGGCATAGGTATGTTGTCATAGGTAACCTTTTAAGAACAATTACAGTTACAAAGCATGTATTGAATATCACCGGAAGTGAAAACAAACAAAGATAACTATCAGCAACGCTCAATCAGGGTATTGCTATTATGCCCATATAATACCATAAAAGAGTGGACGTGCTGATTGCCTTTCACCCTATTGACACTACTGCCAGGAAGAAAACCTACAAATACAATGAACCAGTTCAATTGTTCCTGTTTTAAATCATTGCGTCGAAACAGACATTCGTATAACAGCCGCCAACCAAAATGAACGTTCCAGGTCAACAATTCTAAGGCCAATTCCCAAAACAACGTTTAACACAAATCATTAAAATACTAATGTGGCGAACTAATTCAACACGATGAATATACAGTCCCTAGATACTGTCGCTGTTTGCGAATACACCGTATTGTTTGATTGCACATTATTCCCTTATAGTAATCAACAGTTAATCGTTAATATTTATACAACTATATGATAAACATTGTTACTGATCACATATCTGTTCGATTGTTTTCGTTTTTACGTCTGTATTTCTCACAAGGTGTCAACTCTGTTACTCGCTGAAATCCATACGTGAGTTATTTCCCTTAGTCCCGTCGGCTCCTTAAGGCTACAAGCGGTAATATCGATGTTTCACGTTTTGTTTGGTGCTCAGCTAGCTGAGGGGTGTTTGTATGTTTGGTTTTTTAACGCCGTACTCAACAATTCACAGCAATATGACGACGAGTAGCCATTAGGTGAGTATACACATACAGTGTCTCGCTGTGGCATGACAACTACCATCATTGAAGTATCTTACCGAAGATACCAGACATGACAGCCCACCCAGTCGCATTCTGACACCAGTCAACCAGTCATGTTTCTTGGTTCTAAGTTTACGTGCTGAGACCGGATCCGGAACGCGCTGATGTATACATGTACATATAATTCGCCATTGCAATTTGATATGTGAACGCCTTAACATATCCACAGCTCTAAGTATGGCAGATCGAATGGATGTGTTCTGAATTAGGCAGGGCTTGGCATTATTGCACTGTTGTGAGCACGTTTTTCAGGTCCTCGTTTCTGTATCAACAAGGCTGATAACAAACATAACCTTCAGATAAGCCATCTTTTGGTGATGGCACGGGTAAAATTAAGTCAACTTTTGGTGATGGAGATGGGGAAATTAAACTATCTTTATCATATAAATCTGGTGTTCTTTTTTTTATTTTTGGCTCGGTCTTGTTTCTTCTGCCCGTTAACCTGGTGGCATACTTATAGAGAATCATTCTGGACGAGTAAGTTACGAGCAATTAAAGTATATGAAATAAATAAATATATCCATTTATCTACAGGTCACTCAGCTGACACTATGAATTATGTAAAGGTTTCATCCGAATGACTCTAACACATCACCAAGACAACAATCCTGTTCAGGACTTTTGCGTCTAAATTAACTAATATGTGAAATCATAGGCATTTCTTTGTAGATGTTAATGTGTAGAAATATCTGTATAGATTAACCCGGAACGACGAAAATTGAGTTTTTTAAGTAAGCAGTAGGTAAAATAATTATGTGGTGACTATCACAAGAATTATCGTGAGAAAAGTAAAATCAAAAAAGTTATAAAGTACTAAAGACATAATACAAGTGTTTATCACATATTTACTGTAAGCAAGTGGGCAAATATTGATTAAGTGATGCTATTACTAAAATTGAAATTGTGACAGTTAAGGGATCATTGGTATTGTTAAGTGATTAAGTGTGGTGATCTGGACGAACCATTTAAGCTGTTTAGCAGAAAGGCATCTAACCCCTGACCAACTCCAGGGGGATTTACATGGGATCAGTGTCGTCAAACAGCAAACACACGCATTGTTCCACCAGAACGACATTAAGCGCGTCTGTCATGCTTGAAAGAAAGTCTTTACTTCTGAAAGCCTGAACTGGTCCGTTAAGCTTCCTTACTCTTAACACTAATTGGTTTCCTCTTCCCTGTTTGAGTTGTATGGAGTCCCTTACTCTACACATGAATCACAATACGGGACAGGTCAAGTCAAGCGAATGCGAGGGAGTTAAATTGTCATCTAACCGTCCCCCGCTAGCACAGTTGGTAGAGCGTTCGCTTCGGGAGAGGTAGATCCTGGGCCGAGTTACACCAAAGAGGAAGTTGCAGCCTCCTCGCTTGGCGTTCAGCATGAAGGGGATAGTGCAACGACTGGTTGACCAGTATCAGTATAATGGCTTACTTGCCTTCGGTTAGGCGTCTCAGTGAAGCAGCACTAGATAAAAGAGCGGTGGAAATCCGTACTTCGACAAGGAGGCACATTACATGCACTCTAAGAATTCCTTCGTCGTCATATGAAAAATTGTTAAGTACGACATTAAACCCCAATCAGTCACTCACTCACTCAAAACTGTCATCTCAGCTATATATCATGTATGATGTAATTAATGCGAAACAAACACGAACTATGGATTACTCAACCTGTTGGTGAGTCCATGGCCACTACAAGCGGTAAACAGCGTGACCGTTTGTACTTTCTATACAGTTTTCGCTAAAAACCATTTGTCTTCCACCAATATGGTGTGCATATCTGTACCAGTACATCACATGTTGGAAAATTCATCAGTAAACTTATTGGGTATGGAGAAAAACAATAATAAAATAAATAACTTAAGAATCTCTTACTTGAGTGCCTTCTTGAAATAAAGCGTGGAAAATCGAAGATATAACTTCAACTTTCTAACTTCAAATTTGAATTAGTTTACTTCTGTTTTTGAGTTGCCGATTGAAATTTTAACTTCTAACTAAAGGCCTCTATTGTTATATACGGTACTTCACTATAATCGCTTCAAATCGGCATCACACTTTTCTAGAAGTGTCCTATCACTAATTGTACATACGTGTAAAATAAAAGCACCATTAGAGTGAAATGCCTTGTGAACGAAAGCATTCAATTAATCAGATGCATTCATATGCAATTTACATAGCGAAATTATTTATTTGCTGTTTTTCTTTTCCTGTTATAAACATATATAGATTAATGAGCACATTATATACTCCCATGTTATGGGCTAATGCATTTTAAACCCGTTTGTTGTTAACTGTTATCTACAAAGCTACTTCATTAAGGCTTTATTTATCTATTTGCCGTCACAGGTTAAAGTTTCATATGTCTGACAACAAATGAATCGATCTCTTTGTGTCATTGCATGCTGTTATTATTTGATCAATTTTACGTTCACAAGAAATCAATGAATTATTTGAACAAAGCATGCCGAATTTGGACTGTCTTAGTTCAATTAAAGTGAATAAATAATTATATCCCTTTGCATTGTTTTAATGTGATTGTATGGTAAATGTGATGATAACACAGCATTTTGAGTAATTCTAAACCAGTAACGTCTAATAAGTTGCAGTTAACATCACTGCAAATGTTTTTTTTTACCTAATTCTGCTTAAGCCACGGTGCTTTGATACTGGTGCTATTGATACTATGTTTTTCAAATGTAATACAATGCTAGAAAGTGCACAAAGGGATTCTAACGAACCCTTACCTTAAATTGAGAACCTTAACTCTCAGAAAATAAGGCTAAGTAATTCCCAGTCAGCAGCCAAGCAAGGCACTGGTTCAATCCCTGTCTTGGCCAGGGAATCTAAAAACTCCTGCACTCTCGGATATTGTTTAAACCTCGGTAACATTCAGTGGTCTCCGGCACTTATTATACGGTTTAAGGACAACATATCTCCTTTCGGTATAGCATGCAAGGGTGTGCATGGCATGGGAAGGTTCATGAGTAAACGGTGGTTTACCCAGGACATTCCGGTATTATCCACTCAAAAAAATTAACAGCCAAGGGTTCAGGGGTAACATTCTTCAGTACACGATTGAGGAATAATCAGTCAGCCTCTTGCGCCATTTTGGTGGCAATTTCTAACATGACGTCATTTCTGAATTGGTCATTGTTACTATTGATCGTAGTTTTATTTTATTTAATCAAAATCTAGAATGCAAAAGGTTACAGCGTGGAAAGTCAAGATAAAGCAGTGATGACAGTGTGACATTTGGCAAATGATCACACATGGTGAAATCCGGCTTCCTGTCTTAAAAGATCATTCACAACAGTTTCAAAGCAAAATCGTTTCACCTTGTAAAATTATTTCACTACCCTAGCAGAAGTGTATTGAATATGGATCACATTTCTTAATTTAACTTAAGATGTTGACATAAGTTCTGCTTTTTACTTAAAGGTTGTTTTCTGTGTAGTTTGCTTCCTTGTTCATAACATTCATAAAATAGGATACATAGAATAATTTAAGCATTTTTCATTTAAACAAGTTCGTTTGTTATTAATATATTTGTGAAATGTCAGGATTTCAGTGATAAAAAGTGATATTACACTCAGATGTTAGTTTGGTTATTACATTAAGGATCTCCAGTGAGTGATCCTGTAATATCAAATTTATTAAATGAGAATTAAAAAGTTTTGTTTGCCTCCAGCATCTGGAGAGAAAGAAAATTTTTGACTTGAACTTAATACATTTGATGCCACAGGGTCACTCGCTGAATATTCCGTTTACCGTATCCTATGAATGAAATATGAAAAAAAGTTCAAAACCATGCCTCAAATTAGCGAGATTATTTTATATCTTGTGTCTATGCTTACACAAGTGCGTGAAAGAAGGGCGGAGTAATTTAAGGATTAACCAACACTTCTTCACGCGAAAAATATTTATGGAAGTCAGTACTGCCCGTCACAATATTTCCTGCCTTGTTTCATTCCCTCTCTTCTCTTGCAGTTACTTCCGAGTTTGTCCACATCTCATATAATAGTAAGTGTAATTTGGCCCATAATACTGAAATTCACAGATTTATCCCCAGATCTATCACCTCCTGTAACATGTGAAAAACTGAATGGTCAGGACTAAATTGTCTGAACTGGAAACATAATGTGGCAGAAGCAGCCATAGTCTAGCGTTTAAAGTGCTTGTCTTTTATTCGCAGGCACATGAGGTGCGGGTTCAGACATGCACTTCACATCCCTCCCACCAACCGCCCCCACCCCATTTTAGTATACTTTAAATATTCATGAGTCTCTTAAATTGTCCAGTCCCAGTCTCATTTCCTCAAATCTTTTTTTTTAAACATGACTTAGATAGTGTCTTCTGTATTTCTAATATGTTTTACCAGTGTGAAGATATGTGGTGATTTAAATTAAAGATTATCCCCGGAGAGCGATGCCCGTTTTTGGTGCGAGACAGTTCTCCAACTTTCACTGTTCATAAAGACCTTGGTGACAGTAAACAGGCTGTTGTGTTTTGTAGGGAGGTTTGTGAATGTTTAGAAGTCCACCTGTCTCCGGCCAGTGTTCCATGCAAATCTGTGTGTCACGCAAAAGGAAGTTTGTCACTAGTTTACCAAAGGTGGCTGGTTTTACCGTTGTTTTTCTCACACCCATAATACTTGCTGCCATATCGTACAAGTGAGACTCGCATAATGTGTTGAACCCCAGTCAAACGAATAAATAAATTAGAATTTTACCCTCAAATGTCACATGGTTTTACTCAATTAAGTGATTTGTATGTTAAGATTTTGTGTGTTTTTTGCACATTTCATTAGGGTACGGTGTTTTTGCAACCAAGGAATTCTCACTTCAGTATTTGGGCAAAGGACTGGATATTCAAGAAGCTGAGGCCCGTTCCAGAGTTTATGAAAGGAAGAATTTGAAGCACTTTTACATATTTCACTTTAAGCATCAAAGGAACGAACACTGGTAACTCTCTGACATCTTAAATTTAGCCATTGGTTAAAGGCGTTGTCATCCTTGTCCTTGTGGTGTACATGGATTTGGAGAATATCAACTGTCTCTGTTTTCTTGGTCAGTCTATCTTGGGTAGATGCAGTCAACTTCTTCCTGACAATGAAGATTGCTTTGACCAAATGCTTTTCATTCGAGTGGTTACTGTTGTTAGAAAGTAAAGACCTGCCACTAAGGATTTACGCGGGATTTACGCGTTATATTTGACCAGTTGTCAACTAAAACACTCTTTTCTCTGCTCTGGATTAACACTGTTTAGAATTAAGTGATTGGTTGACAGCTACGGTGATGATCAGTACGCCTTATTGGTGGAGTGCAGGTGCAGGGACAGCAAAACATTGTTCACCGATTCTACCACCATTGTCCCGATCCAGTCAGAGATTGTCAGCTCTTAAGGTTCAAGGGGGTATGACGGTGATGTTCTTACTTCTGAGCACTCCCATAAGATTCGACATCAATATAATCAATAGAGGGGGAAAACAGAACAGCAACGACAGTGTGATAGCTGGGAAATTGTCACGTGTAACCAATGAAATAAGGCCTCTTGTCAATTAACCTCAGCTAGGGTTTTATTCTAACTCTTCGTGTAAATGCATATATAGTAGCAATTTACACGCCTCTAGCACCATGGCTTAAGCAAAATTAAGTGAAGAAAAATGTAATGATATTAATATGCAATTTATTATATAGACGTCACTGGTCTAGAATAACTAAAAACTTTCAGCATATCGAATAAACCAGAACAGTGATAACAATGTAATATTTGGCAATATTTGACGATTGGTCACACGTTGAAATTCGTCCTCTTGTCAACTGACCTCACTAAAGGTTCGATTCTAACTGTTTATGTAAATGCTCAATTTAACCCACCCTAGCACGATGGATTAAGCAGAATAAAGTAAAAAGACATGCAGTTGTACTGGAATCAGTCAATTTGAACCTGCTGGTTTAGATTTAGAATTATATAATGTTATGTTAAGAAACACGAACACAATGCAAGGTCACCATACCTCGGGCATTCTTAGCTAACCATCATAATCCTAGTTATACAGTCTAACAATAAAAAGACTACATTGACTTCCATATACTATGGTGTGGAGTGTTTATGCCATAGAACAGTCTGCAGGATATCGCATAGAAGATTGTCTACTGATTAGTGCAGACGATACAGTGCATTGTGACAGTGAGGCCTACACTCACCCATAAGCTAGACGCTTGCAGAGGATGATGTGCTTAAAAGATGGTGGTAGAAACAATTATATTATTATTGTTTTCAAGTTTTTTAAACAGGCGGATATGCAGCCGCTTTGGACCCATAGAAAACTCTATTTTAAGCAACAATTGCAGAAGTGTTTTTGGAGTAGAAAACAATACATTAGACATCAACGATTTCCATTAAAACATTTCAACAGGGTTCGGTAATATATGCTGAATGCTGCATTGTAAAGGTGAAGAGATCGACCCTTGTTTAACAGATTCCTTCCTTTTTACGAGAAGTATAGCTTGCCGCTCTCATACACAGGCAAGTTTCAAAAAATCAATGGCTTTATCCGCCTAAACAAAGACACAGTGCCGCGCCTGTGGTACAATACTAAATAATATATTTTGCCCAGATCAATGACAAACAATAGACGGCCGGTTAAGCTTTTTGGGTGTAGTAAGCTGTTCGAGCTATTTTCATAATTATCACAGTTTTGTTAAGGGCAAATGTCAACACGAAAAGACATTTTGACGCCTTGTCATAAAGATTTAAACTTTCTGTCTTTAAATTGTCCTTTATAAGCGTGTAGAAATTTCGGATAAATTCAGTTTTTATTCAGTCTGTTTATTTTGTAGCAAAAGTTTGCATGTGATTTAACTTGACGTGTGTTACTGTGACAAGCTACAAATCAAGCGGAAGTTTTGTGCTGATCTGTGTTTTTACCACAGAGACAGAGAACGACTTGTTGGTTCACGGTTACGGCCTACAGTCAGAGGTTCGGTATCGATTCTAGTACATGTAACCTACAAAGCGTACCCGTGAACCATTGTCATGTCTTTAAAGTAGGCACCCATATTTGTGCCCTTTTTTGTCTTTAACGACTCAAAATGTGTCCAATTTATTGTTGGACTCTTAAGCGTGTTGAGCAATAAAACTCTTTATTACACTATGGGGTCTGCGGCACAACAACTCTTATTATAAGCGTAGTGGGAAAAGCGCTGCGATGACAGGTATTATTCTTACATCGATGCACAGAGCTGCGTCTATAACCTTATTATCATTGAGATTTAACACAAAGTTTTCTTCCAACACAACACACGTTTAATGTAATAAAGACCAATGATAACAACTACTTCTGTTAGAATGTAAACGGTAGAGATGTCTGACTCCAAAATTTCATTAACTCTTCGAAAGCAAAAGGGCAAGAAGAAACGTAGGTTACGAGTGGTAGTCAGCGGGAAATGTACGCGTACAACAGACTGACGGATGCATTATGCTAAACATTCAATCAGGACAGATCACGTGCGGTTTTAGTCCAAGTCTTGAAAGGGTTTTTGTGGATTCCTTCTATCTGACTTGCTCGTTTCCGCCTTGGTGAGAACGCTCATGAGATCGTTGTTGCAGTGTTACGTTCGTTGAAGACCGCCTGCATTCCACCAATATGGCTTATACTGCCGAACGTCGCACGTGGGAAAGGCTGTCAGTAACTTGTCAAACGTCGGTGGTTTTGCGGGGGTACTCCTATTTCCCCCGCCCTTAAACCTGGCTGCTATCATATAATTATTAATAAAAAAAAAGATCTTGAGAATATATAATTTTAATATATGACAGAATTATCATTGATTAGTAATGGTATAAATGCTATAAGATCATACTTCCTGAATGACTTACAGCTAAGTATGCTGTCCAAGATTATCAAACGCTCTTCAAATGCATTTCTTTAGGTGTACATTCTAACACAATGATGAGAGATGATTCACCATGCCTCACGGAAGACACGTGATCGTTCCTCTGTTTATCGGGATTGTAGTAGCAAAGCCTTTGGGTTGATCATCCTTCTGGTATCTTCGTCCCAAAACAGTCTCACTTCGACTGTAATGTTTCTCATTCTTTATCCTAAGTGGAAAACATAAATAATTAAGAAGTAAAATTAGGTGTTCACTGATTTCCCGGGTATTGGGTGTTTAACACATCGGGTTGACTGTAAAAAGGAATGATTTCCCGGGTATTAGGTGTATAACATATCGGGTTGACGATATACATGAATGATTTCCCGGTTATTGGGTGTATAAAATATCGGGTTGACTGTAAACATGAATGGTTACAAGGGTAGAGGTATATAATATATATTAGGGTGGACTGTAATTAACATGAATGGTTACAAGGATAGAGGTATATAATATATACTAGGGTGGACTGTAATTAACATGAATGGTTACATGGGTAGGGGAAATGACACATAGGGTTAACTGTAAACATGAATGGTTACAAGGGTAGAGGTATATAATATATACTAGGGTGGACTGTAATTAACATGAATGGTTACATGGGTAGGGGAAATGACACATAAGGTTAACTGTTAACATGAATGGTTACAAGGGTAGTGGTATATAATATATACTAGGGTGGACTGTAATTAACATGAATGGTTACATGGGTAGGGGAAATGACACATAGGGTTAACTGTAAACATGAATGCTGACATGGGTAGGGGTACATGACAAATACGGTCGACTGTAAACACGAATGGTTTCACAGGTAAAGGTAAATAACAAATGCGGTTGACTGCAAACATGAATGATTAAAAAGGGCAGGAATAAATGACACATAAGGTTGATTGTAAACAAGAATGGTTACATCGTTAGGGATATATGACACCTAGGGTTGACTGTAAACTTAAATACAAAGGTAGAGGTATATAACAATTACGGTTAACTGTAAAAATGAATGGTTATACGGGTAGGGGTAAATGACACATAGGGTTGATTGTAAACATGAATTGTTACACAGGTAGGGGTAAATGACAATTACGGTTGACTGTAAACATGAATTGTTACAATGGTTGCTATAAATCACACATAGGGTTAATTGTAAAAATGAATGGATACATGGGTAGGGGTATACGACATATACTAGGGTTGACTGTAGACATGAATGGTTACAAGGGTAGGGATATATGACAATCACATTTGACTGTAGACATGAATGGCTACAAGGGTAGGGATATATGACAATCACATTTGACTGTAAACATAAATGGTTACAATGGTTGCTATAAATCACACACAGGGTTAATTGAAAACATGAATGGATAAATGGGTAGGGGTTTACGACATATACCAGGGCTGACTGTAAACATGAATGGTTACAAGGGTAGGGATATATGACATATACTTGGGTTGACTGTAAACATGGTTGGTTACATGGGTAGGGATAAATAAGTCATAGGACTGACTGTAAACATGCATGGTTACATGGGTAGGGGTATATGACATATACTAGGGTTGACTGTAAACATGCATGGTTACATGGGTAGGGATAAATGAGTCATAGGATTGACTGTAAACATGCATGGTTACATGTGTAGGGATAAATGAGTCTTAGGATTGACTGTAAACATGCATGGTTGCACGGGTAAGAGTATATAACAATGATGGCTGAGGGTAGACATGCATAGTTAAATTGGTAGGGGCATATGACACATAGGGTTTATTGTAAACATGAACAGTTACACGGCCAAGGGTCTATGGCATATATTAGGGTTGAGTGAGTGAGTGAGTTCTTGGGGTTTAACGTCGTACTTAACAATTTTTCAGTCATATACCGAACGGATTTCCACCGCTCTTTTATCTAGTGCTTCTTCACTACTTCGCCTTACCGAAGGCAAGTAAGCCGCCCCGCCCGAGCCATTATACTGATAACGGTCAACCAGTCCTTGCACTATCCCCAACGCCAAGCGAGAAAGTTACAACTTACTCTTTTAAAGTCTTAGGTGTGGCTCGACCCAGGATTGATCATTGATCTACCGCTCCCGAAGCGGACGATCTACCGGCGTACCATCGGCTCCGGTTACTAGGGTTGACTGTAAACATGAACGGTTACACGGCCAAAGGTATATGGTATACACTAGGGTTGACTGTAAACATGAACGGTTACCCGGCCAAAGGTATATTGTATACACTAGGGTTGACTGTAAACGTGAATGCTTTGCACATGTTACACGGATAAGGCTATATGACATACAGGATTGACTCTAAACGTGAATGCTTTGCACAGGTTACACGGATAAGGCTATATGACATACAGGGTTGACTGTAAACGTGAATGTTTTGCACAGGTTACACGGATAAGGCTATATGACATACAGGATTGACTGTAAACGTGAATGTTTTGCACAGCGTAGGGGTATAGAACATATTATTTTGACTGTAAACATGAATGGTTGCATATGTAGGGGTGTATGTTGAAAATGTCAGTACTCCATCGGACATTTACGAATGGCACCACTGTTATTAGTACCGTGCTCTGTCAAACGCTGTGCTAAGCAATTTTCGGTTTGACTGTTACATGTGCAACTACGAACTTCTAGATGGTCCATGCCATATTATTTACTGGCTATTTTACACTGTCGGCCAAGTGCACAACAATGTTTGTGAACTTGCACGTTGATAGCTCGCAGTTTACCACAACATTTAAAAGGTAGAGGACGGAACTGTCTGTAGGCAAAGACAGGAGGCGGAATCGTACGAACGCTACCTATACCTGATATATCTTCAGAAATGCATGAAAAACGCACCGCCGGTAAAAAGTGAAATTGACGCTAAATCTGACTTTATTTGCTTTGGCTGTGTCCGATACGCATTAGTAATGACATGTGTAATTGTAAAGTACAGAGTTTTAATGAGGAAATGTAACACACAGAATGTCCAGAGACAATGTCAGTACCGGGTAGCACCACCTCTGTTTGTAATGCATGCCATACATTGCCTTTTCAGGGACACTATCAGTCTCTGGATAACAGCTTGTATACTGTGCCACTCAGCTTGTAGAACAAGTACGAGATCTCTAACGTTGGCGATTTGGGGTCAACATGCAATGCATTGTCCCAGGTACATGTAGTCCCACATGCCATCGATCGTCGATAGATCGTTTTATTCTAACTGTTCATGTAAATGAGTACATAGTACCAATTTAGACGCCCTTAGCACCAGGGCTTAACGAAATTAGGTAAAAAGATATTCAGTGATGTTAATAGCAATTTTTCAGACATCACTGGTCCAGAATTACTCAAAATATTGTGTTGTCATCACATTTAACATACAATCACATTAAAACAATGCAAAGGGACCAGGCCTCGGGGTTACTTCTCCACCAGCAGAATTCTGCAGAAAAAACGGCGCAATTTTTCACAAGTACTTAAAACACCACGCACCTAATTTGACTAAAATCGCATTTACTTATGCTAAACTACACGAATGACATGTCGCCATAGCATCCAGTCGATATTTACTACAACATAACATACTCTGAGTGGCTGAACGCATAGTTCCTTAATAGTCGGTCTGCAGTTTGCTTCTTTTCAGACGAGAAAGGCAAAATGTCATTATTAAATGCCAATAAACATCATGTATAAGAGTGGATTTTAGTTCCTGGAGATTGAGATGTTCCTCATCCCAAGTACTCCAGACTTGCTCCTTCTGTTGAGTGAAAGTATTTAAGAAAGTTTTTGCCTAGTTATGGGTGGGCTGCAAAGAGCTGTGACGGTTGGATGAAGAATTGATGGTTTGGAGCAGAGGACACTTTTCAAGGTATACAAGCCTTGTTAAGTTTGTAAATAATTTATTAATTTATTTCACTGTTGTTTAACGCCATATTCAAGAGCTATTCACTTGTTAAATGGGGGGGTCATTTTTATGAGCAGATGAATTTAGAGTACCCTAGGTAAACCATAGATCTGTCCAAAGGTATTGGGGTACTGATAGGCACACAATGTTGGTGGAAAAGAAGTCTGTGGTCTTCGCTGAAGGAAAGACCGCGCAAACGGCCTCACTGCAATTACGACAGAATGGAAGTGTGATTAGCTACTGCTACTTATTAAACAGTTTCATGAGCAGTTAGACTAAAACATAACTAAGGTAGGTATAAATGACAATTTAGAAAGTGAATTAGGTAACAGTATTATCGTTATTAGGGATTACACTTTCTGAATATAGCACAGATTCTAGTGCTGATATTTGACTGAGACCACTGCGGGTTTCGAACCAGCGACCCCAGAGTCAGGCACCAAATCGCCAGCAATACATGCCAACCGCCTAAACCACTCGACCAACAGGCCTAATTCACTTCCTAAACTGACAATTATACATGTCTGATAACATTCACCTAAGGGAGTGCTGTCATTTGTGATCATCAGAGGGGTAATGCATGTTTGCTGTAAAGTTTACTGGTCAGCTATCTTCTATTTTTTTGGAAGGCCTGTTGGTCGAGGGGTCTAGTCGGCTAACATGTGCCAAAACCTAAAAAGTCTTTTCCAGGACGGCTGATGCGACTGGGCTGAAATCTTCACTGCAGTTGCACAATGCCTAGTCATTTTCAGATTGAGATGCCAGCTTAAACCCCTGGCATAGTTGCTTTAGCAGCTATATTTTTTTTCTGAATTTATTACAACTTAAGAATTTAGATTTTGCTCTTTCGTCTTTCTCGCATAGAAGAGATGTATTTTCTGTTTTCCTTTGTAAAATACAGAAAAATTACTAAAAAGCAGTGTTCTAGCCAAGGGGCTTTCTTTGACGTCCGCGATAACTAGATCAGCCCTGCTTTCATCTTAGAAGCCCTGGCCAATGTGAGATTGCAGCATTGACCTAGTTGTTTTACCACAAGCTAACTTCACTGGTTTTTTATTGCACAGGGAACCCACAATCAGTTATCCATCAGCCTGGCAGTATAGTTCTCAGAACTGAATGCCATTTTATGCCTTGTCTGTCTAAGTGAAGGAAATAAAATATCATTACCATCAGATATCAACACAAAATATCATTTTACACATCCAAAATCTGGAAGAAGTCACGATATGGTAATACACATGAGTAATGCATGTTGCCCAGCACTACTCCATAGTTCAGATAAGGTGAATTAACCAAACTAATACTGACATTCTGCCCTACAGTGGTATCAAATAGTCAATCACTCAACTCCAACAAATGTAATCTACCAAAATAATATGCCCCTGACATTATAAATGAGAAACTCAAGCAATTCAAGCTAAACATCCCACGAATAGTAAGCCTTGTATGTCGTGGAACAGAAGAAAGCTTTGTTGCCTGTGACATTAATGTAGCGGTGTCAAGTTTTATTAAACACCGATAAATTAATAATGAAATTCTGTGAATTATATCTGAGGAACTGTACATGTAGAGAGTTGAGGAATCCTAAGTAGAGATGTCTTTATACTGTACGCCTATTTGAGGGTCTAGCTCTTCATTAAGACGTTTTGAGTTTTTAACGATTCACGTACACTTTTTTCATTTGCACAACAATACTTTTTGCACAATGACTGTACTTGTTGTAGTGGCTTCGTTAAGAGAGTAGATGCAAGTTCGGTGGTATAGCTTCTCGGTCCCGCAATAAAGCGATCTTTGTATGGAGGTTTATGCATTTTTGGAATCCAGTAAAGTTGTGGTATATCGGTGTGACGGGAAGGTACGGATACAATCCTTTCTTGAATACGTTCTAGAATACGTTGTTGTTGTGGCAGTTGTCGTAGTGATGTTGAGCTCTTCTACAAGAACCTGGTAGTAACAATTCTACCAGATAAATATCATATTACTAGGAGCTTTGTCCACAGAAACAAAGGCGTATTCTTTCTGTAATAACAATTCTACCAGATAAATATCATATTACTAGGAGCTTTGTCCACAGAAACAAAGGCGTATTCTTTCTGAAGGCACAGTAGGATCTTTCAGAACTTGTTTGGCTGTCACATGGCCATTAGTATTAATATGGTGGATCTCATACAAAATCATTTTCTTTAGTAGCTCAACCAAGTGTCAAGGACCAAAGGTTCTACCTTCTCCCGTTTACACCATTTTTAGCAAAGTTTTCAAACGCCGAAAGAACAATTTTACAGGCCAACCAAAAATATGATGTAAACTAGTTTTTGTGTTTAACTAGGTTTTGTGTTTAACTAGGTTTTGAATGTTGTTAGGCAAGATTTTCAACTGTTGAAGAAAGCTTGTAGCACTTTTTAGTTTCCTGATGAGCGAGATTTTGGGTGTTCCATGTCAATAATTACCTGAAAAAGGGTTGTGGAAGAAAAAGTTAAACAAATTGTGCCTTAAAACAAGGCTACAGCACAACAGATCAGGTCTTAATTTGACCGTCTCATTTGATTGTGTTAAATGCCTGTGAACACAATATCACCAGAATCAATAGAGCCGACGTTGATTTCTGACATAGTTGTTAAAATATGAAGTGTGTGTGTATTTCCAGCTTAGCACTCATAATATCCACCTTATCCTGAAGATAAGTTTTAGGTTGTTTAGGTTAAGTTTCCGAGCGATAAAACCGTGGTTTGCAATGATGTTTTCTTAGCAATCCCCGTACTTGCGCACTCCGCCAAGGTATGGGTATTAATATTGTTGACGTTGATTGGTGTTAATGGTAAGAATGTTTGTTAACAAGGACAATTGGTATGGCGACTTCAAATGTTAACATTTCGGAAGTTGCCAATGGAATACCACTCTTCTTTTACTATATTAGCAATAATTTTGTCAAAATAATTTGAGATTTCAAAGTGTCAGCCAACCTCATTATTATGTTTGACTTACATATTTACAAAAACAAGCTAAGAAAACATACGGTAGTCATCAGTAAAATATCTGTGTGTCGAACGAGGCATTCGTATTCCAGCCGTCAACCAAAATGGATTTTCCGAACCCATTAGTGCAAGCTAATTCCCATAATGACCTTTAACAAAAACCTCCAATAGACTATGAAAGAATACAAAGTGCAAAACTAGGATTGAACGATGCAAAGGGAAGCAATCAGCAGTTTGATGTTGTAAAGACGCAAGGGATGTTCTGGTATAATGAATGAAAATCATGTACCATGCTACATATAGGTGGCAATAGTACTATGGTTGCTACAGTGCATATATCCAACGTCACGATGTAATTCAACATGATGGATGTCCAGCAATAGCCCCTGGGTAAGCAGAATGAGGCACAATCATGAAGCAGAGTGCCAGAGATTCTGGACTCTCTGACTATATTTACTTACCAGAGAATCACACTCCAGGTAAAACTTAAGAAACTTGGGGAGAAAGCGTATGTTGGAATATCCTAGACACACCAATTGTCGCAGGGTGACGTTGATTCAAACACAACACACAGGGTTTATCAAATGATACAAGGCGCAATATGTACACGCCTTAAGCAGGATCGTTGGGAATATTACTATTCAAGAATGGATAATTTAAAATATCAAAGAATTAAAAGTAAAACCTTCATAAAACAAATGTATCTGAAAATATCATAGCAAATTTTTTTTCACTGAATCAAATGCTATCAAATGTTTGCAAAGAAAGGCATCACGCCAGCGTTTGCCGGACCCTAAGCCGCTGCTAAACGGGAAATGGTGTCAAATGATTTTAATTGCTGGACCCTAAACCGCTGCTAAATGGGAAATACTGTCAAATGTTTTCAATTGCTGCACCATAAACCGCTGCTAAATAGGAAATGCTGTCAAATGTTTTTAATTGCTGGACCCTAAGCCGCTGCTAAATGGGAAATACTGTCAAATGTTTTTAATTGCTGGACCCTAAACCGCTGCTAAATAGGAATTGCTGTCAAATGTTTTTAATTGCTGGACCCTAAACCGCTGCTAAATGGCAAATGCTGTCAAATGTTTTTAATTGCTTGACCCTAAGCCACTGCTAAATGGCAAATGCTGTCAAAGGTTTTTAATTGCTGGACCCTAAACCGCTGCTAAATGGGAAATGCTGTCAAATGTTTTTAATTGCTGGACCCTAAACCGCTGCTTAATGGGAAATGCTCTCAAATGTTTTTAATTGCTGGACCCTAAGCCGCTGCTAAATGGCAAATGCTGTCAAATGTTTTTAATTGCTGGACCCTAAGCCACTGCTAAATGGGAAACGCTGTCAAATGTTTTTAATTGCTGGACACTAAGCCGCTGCTAAATGGCAAATGCTGTCAAATGTTTTTAATTACTGGACCCTAAGCCGCTGCTAAATGGGAGATGCTGTCAAATGTTTTTAATTGCTGGGCCCTAAGCCGCTGCCGTACGTGGGGAGGTCTGCCAGCAGCCTGCGGATGGTCGTAGGTTTACCCGGGCTCTGCCCGGTTTCCTCTCACCATAATGCTGGCCGCCGTCGTATAAGTGAAATAACCTTGAGTAGGGCGTAAAACACCAATCAAATAAATAAATAAATGCATTACAAATATTTTGTCAACGTGACAAGCCATACTACATTACAAAGATTTTGTCAACATAAGCCAAATACTCTTCAGTCCACGTCCCTTCGTGGTTAGGACGACTGAATGGAGAGGCAGGTTCAGGTTTCTTCAGGTTGGATAATATACGGAACCACTGGACTCTTTGCAAAACCTTCTCCAAAAGGTTCCTTGAAGAACCCTCAACATGTGGTTCATCAAGAAACTAGTAATGGTTCTTTGGTGAGCCTGTTGTAAAGAACCTTATGGGAGTGGTTCTTCAAAGATCCTTTCTTGAATGAATTGGGCGTAAGTCATCTTTTGGCTAATGTACCATTCATGGCTCTTTGTAGCACTTTAAATGACCCGCTTTAAGCATACAAAATTAAGCATTACGTTAACTCCACCGTCTAATACGGATATAGTGTGAAGGCAAAAGCTGTACCACCTGAATGGCAGACCCCTTTCTGCATGACTATTATTAATACAAAAAATAATTTATGTTGTTTTATAGTTACAAAATTTGCTTCTTTGCACGTAAAGCTGGCGACGTCTGCATTTGTACCAAGATACATTTGTATGTTGCTTTATAGTTACAAGGTTTGCTTTATTTTTACAGAAAGCCAGCCACTTCTGCATTTGTACGAAAATGCATTTTTTTATATGCAAGCCTGTTTAACTCACTGCAATTTCTGTTAAAGTCATTTGACTTTCGATCTATCTTGTATAATATCTCTGATAGCTTCAAAGCTCCGAAACGTTTGTGCGAAATCTTATGTTTTTGTTGAATGTTTTTTATTATGTATTTAATTGCAATTACAAAGCATTGTAAGGTGTACATGCGCACACAACCACGCATACGTTCGTGTGACCAAATCAGTTTAGCCAATCATCAAACAGTTCGTGGCATTAGTCACTTGTAAGGTAAGTCCTACAAAGAATTACTCATAAACGTTTCTCACAGGCTTTACTTGACGCACAGACCATGGGTATGGGTTCATCAAAACTAAAAAAAATTGGTCCGTTGCAGTTTAATCTTGAATCTTTTAATATCACTGTGATCCTTTTTAAACAAACTTGGTCGTTAAAGTTAAATACCAGGTGCTATGCTTTGCGACTTCTGTCAGCAAGATGCAGGATGTTGCCTAGGGGTACACACACCCCAGTCAACCTGTTAATTCTGATATATCAAACACTGCCTATAGAAGCACATTTCACTGTTGCGCCAAAGCGTCACTCTTGTAGATAACATCAGCATCTTGTTGTATAAATTTAAACAAATCAGACCTATTTGATACTGAAATCAAACAACGGACAAAAAATTAAATAGCGCGAAAGAACCAACTTCAACAATACATCTACATATACAACCCCAAAATAAGTAGAGCTATGAACACAAACTTCAACATCCACAATTTTAACCTAAAAGTAACACGGCAAGTACATATTGCAACAACACATTTATGTATTTTAGCCAATATATTGGGTAAGAAGCTTTCAAATGACAACCTAGATTGGTACAACATAAGAGGGTTGAGCAAAGCAATACTGAATTAAATAAATTCAAAACCATGCATAAACTTAAATGACTTCAAAAGAATTTCTTTCATAATATTTCGAAATTATTGTAACAATTTTTATTTCTGAAAGACCCTTATTTTGATCTGTTGTCAAATTACAGATAGTAAATATTTATTGTTAAAACAGACATGTAGATATAAAGGATATCATTTGGACAGTAATTAAGAACGCAACTGTTTCATACAGGATTCATTTCTGATTTATGCAATATAATTATTGAAAGAAGCACAGATGCGACGAGATTTTGCATAAACTTGGAAAAGTAACACATCTAGGTATGTAGTGACTTGTGACTTGTAACATTTACGAAAAAGAGGAAAATAGCCCCCAAATGTTTTACAGTTTCCATTTCAGGTATTGCAAATCCTGAAATTGCCAAAAATTATACAAGACCTTCCATTGTCAGGTACCTGAAAATATACATTCAGGAATTAATATTGAAATACATTTATTCGACAAAACAAAAGAGAAGAAAAACAGAACAATTCAGAAGTAATACCAGTATAATGTATTTCTTTGAAAGGAAATTTTCAAAGTAATGGGTCAGTTTTAAGTACTAAAATTCCATTACTACTCCAGATAGTAAGTGGCTGTGATTAGCATGTGCATACAGAGAATTTTTCTCTGCTAATAGAAGCAAAAGGCTGCTGAACAAGATCCAGATAATAAAACATGAGAGACTGTTGCGATATCCTACATACCGTATTCAAATGAAATCCTGCACCACGATCTTTTGAGATTTTATTTGATCTGTTACACAGCATATTATTTCAACACCACAGCAACAACTCAAAAATGAAAGCTGACTTTGTTTACATGTCCAAACACAACAAATCAGCCGATCAGCTGGGTAATGGGGAACAATCCTTTACAACACTCTAACGTTTCAAAGTTACAACAGCGTTCGATCGCGTGAAATAAATCACGGGTCACATGTACAGGCCTACATTGACATTTTTTTTAGAATGGACTACAGAACGTAGGTTTGTTCTTTTCACACTGTTGTAACATGCGTTGGCCCAGCCTTGTTTCTTTTTTGTTACTACAGCCGTATATCTACTGCGCTTTTTTACGATTTTATCATCACTTCCGAGATTAGTCCTTCACCTTAGTCCATTCAGTGACCTTGACCACACACGCGCTGACCTCCGGAAGTAAAAGTATAGGTGACACATTTTCAGCTGTGTTTGTGACGTATTTTCAGCTGTGTGGGTGACGCATTGAGACTGGTACAAATCACTTATGCACACACTTTGGGCCTACACCCGTGTCATCTACTTACTCGCTCAATGTGTTGGTCAAGATAAATCAGTTTAATAACCGTCTTATTTTTGGAGTCTGGAAGCGAAACGGGCAGAGTCCGATGAGGACATTTTGAGTTGGTGTGTGTGTTTTAGCATCTCCGTAAGGTTTTCTATTAATTGGGTATGTAAATCCGTTTAGAGCATCATTATTGCGAAGCACAATACTTAGTGCATAAAATACGGGTCAAATTATGTTGTTTTACAATAAAACTTTAGTGTTGTCTGTTCGCACTCTTTGATTGCATGATATAAAATGGTCTCTTTTCCAGTGATTCGGTACGACCACGATTAAAAAATTATTTGTTGCGGATCGGCCTAACAGCAGGACTCGTGACTTGTAAAAACGCTGACGGGCTAGAACTTTTCGAAAGCTACTAGGTCTCATTGGCCAGGAAAAAATTTGGTAGGGTACATGTCGTTATAAACGAGTGTATCTGTTTTGCTTAACTTGTAGGCTTCTTTCTATTTTGGCGTTCAGTGGTCCAGTATGGGTACCAGTGTGCACCAGGAGGTGTCCCTTACCCTGCCGGAAGTCGTACACTAGGCTGACCTCGTACCTTGTGACTGTTAAGCAAATATATATCAGTAATGACAATTAAGCTTTTAATAAGGTATTAGGCTATCTAGCCATAAGCTTCCGGCTTGCTGCTGCTGGACTACGTGGAAAGGTCCACCAGTAGCCTGCAGAGAGTCGTGGGTTTCCCCTGGGCTCTGTCCGGTTTCCTCCCATTATGATGCTGGCCGCCGTCGTATAAGTGAAATATTCTTGAGTACGGCATAAAACACGAATCAAATAAATTAAGAAACACTGCTGCTGGAACTTATTGCAGTGATGGCCCTACTTCGGTCGTCAAAACAGTGCGGTTTGCAAAGTTTACATTAAATTCCATGTGGCATTTTATTTATTTATAAGAGGGAAGGGAAAGGTATTTACATCAGGGGCATAGACGTCAGTAGTGGCAATGTGACAGTGAAGGCCTCACACGATCTAAAAAAAACGGGCGGAAGGAATTAAGCCGTGGTTGCAGTATGACGCTGAGAAAAATGTTAATCCGGTGTTCTGTATGCCTTGAGTTTGTCCTAGTATGCACTTACACTGCACAATTACCAGACCCCTTTTAAACCCATGGGTTCTAGTTACGTAAGGCAATCAGTCATCGACTGAACATAAACATTAGAATGAAACTGTAACAGCGAAAGTTGTGGAATAATCCGCTTTGGACAAAGTTAGAGGACATCATTTACCTTTTCAACCCAAGGAAACGACCTAACGAAAAACGTCTGCAAATGTGTGTTCGAAAAGCGTCTCCTCCGATGAAGGGAGATAATAGCTCTGGAGGAGTAACTAAAATTAAGCTTAAAATTACGTCCGCACTGTGAAATAATCCCCCCCCCCCCCCAAAAAAAAAGCGTTTAGACCTACTTAATCTTTACAAAATGCACTGTCATACGAACCAGTATATAGGTCGCATCATTATTAAAATAAATCGTATAATATTTGATTTGCAATAGACTGGGCTACATACCACGAGGGATGAATCTTTTATATATCATTAATTATCTCATCAATGTTACTGAAGCAGTGGAAACACAGATTATAATAAAACTGTGTGAAATTCAACAGAATTATATGGCACATACCGACTAGAAAGTGACCAGTCGTCAGCGATGTCGCCTAGTAAAGATGAGGTAGGTAAAAGCCGAACAGCCTTTCAATTATGACGTTCGATAATGATGTTCGATGTCTTCAGCAGAAATGGTATGTTGCCAACGATCATGTAGCCTAAAATCACATGGCCACTTATCAAAATGACACTCGTTTTCATTCATTTTGAAGAAATTTTAGCTACACCGAAGAACCTTTGCATTAGCAGCTGTGTTATTTTCAAACAACCTTACTTTCCACGAAGAACCTTTAAATCATCCTTTTTTTAAGCGTGTATAGATTGTGCATTGATATAGAATGCATAGAGAGCAATACTAGACCAGCGACGACACTGATGGTTGGCAAATGGTCAAACGTAACCGGTGAAAACCAGCGTCTCCTCAGTTTATCTGTCAAGGTTTTATTCTAAATGTTAAAGTAACTGCTCAAAAAGTATCAACTTAAACACAGCCTTAAACAACCCAACTTAAACACAAGCATGGCTTAAGCAGAATTTAGTAGTATTATCACCACAGCAAAATTGGGCAGTAAAATGCAGTTGTAAAATGTAGACGCCAATAGTCTTGAATGATCTAAATGCTGGGTTATATCATCATATATCCCGTGGGTATCTCCCATGTTCAGTAATTACATACAAGCTAAAAAAAAGTGCCCCCCCCCCCCCCACACTTATCCTATTATAATTTAAGCTAGCCATCAAACTATGCAAACACATACATGGTAACTTTTAAAAACTGTTTTCAGACAACAGTACTGACATTGGATAGCCAAATGTGACGTGAATCATACATTTGTTTTTGCGTTTGTACATTCAGAAACATTTGCATGTTTTATGTGGCTGACATTATCCATTTATTTTTCTATCTTTGTCTAGGCTATATTTGTGTCTATCACCCTGTGTTTATGTGGCTTACATCATCCATTTATTTTTCTATCTATGACTAGGCTACATTTGTGTCTATCATCCTGTGTTTATGTGGCACCTCATCAAATCTGTCTGTTGCTGTTAGTTTCCAGCATCGACGCTGAATCTCCCGATGCCTAACAGCTGGCCACAATGGCATCTGTTCTTCTCTAATGCTGGAAAGTGTTTATATGGACTGAACGTAAGTACATATACAACAGCTTTGTGTTTAACCATGAGATGTTTCCGGATGTTTTTCGGATGTCTTTTTATATGCTTGGAAGGTTGATTTTTTTAGGGTCAGTATAGTGCAATGTAGAGTAAACCATTTTTATACATAGTTTATACAATGATTAGTGTTTGCAAGAGGCATGTAGTTAACATACTTGTATTGTGCATTGCAGTGTACACTACATATATATACTATGTCCAGTGCAGTGTACACTATGTACTATGTGCAATGTGGTGTACTCATTGAAGTTTATAGAATATATTGTTTAAAATATACATGCAACTTTCACAATGCAGTGTTTGTTGTTTTGTGTGCACAGTGTGTTATGTGCTAGACGGTGTGTGAGATCTAGTTTACACACTGTAGTGTTTAGTATATTGAGTAGTGTTTGCAATATACCTGTTCCCGTTTTTGTGGACACATGGATAGAGCGTCGGCCTCGAGGGTCATGTAATACCACTGTTTGGAATGTGGTATGTTTAATGTGGTGTTTTCTGTCCATCGAATGTGCATATCTTGTGCAATGTGCAATGTACAAGATAGTGTCTCTTACGTGGCTTGCACAATTTAGCATGTACCAAATACAGAAGCATGGTTTCTTGTTTGTGCTTGGGACAATAGTAAACTTGCAGTTTTCATGAGAGGCGATTAAAGCTAAGCAATGTACAACCATTCCAGGAACAAAAACTTACTTAAATAGTTTCGCTCTCGTGACACTACGAAGTTTGAAATGATGCCGGCGTTATTGTGATTGAGGTTTGACGCAATACGCAAGAATATTTCACATGGGTGAATTCCTTCAGCTTCATCAATAGAGGAAACTGCGAAAGATTTGGTCTAAGCATTTTATCTGAAACTTCTCAAAATCCCCCTGAAAGCTAAACACTGTTTTAAAACTATTTTGCATTTTCAAACATATTTTAAAAACGGGCCGCACACACAAACCTTATAGAAAAAAATCTTTCAATCTTTGCTGCTTGATTCAAAAAGATGTAATTTGAGTAAAGCAACAGTTCCGTGTCAGTTCGATAGCCAAGTCTGCTCCACTTACTTTTCAAATGTCAATATAGTTCAAGTTAAGAACAGTTATAATGACTGCTGTGACGCCAAATTATCCAGCAACTGTAGATTATTTTAGACTCTACAACTCTGTGTGTGAGAGCCAAGTAGTGGGAAACTTTTGGCCCTGGCTAATATTACGGTAACTGGAATAAAATGTGGAATATTGATACACCACCAAAGTCCAATTCAATACGGGGAAAGGCTACAAAACTTGAGGAACATGCTTTTGTTCAGCCGCCACAGAGCATTACATTTACACAGTTATAGCACTCCGTACGCCAATGGATTACACCAGCGCACAGAAGAGCAGTCAGTTAAACGTTTGAATGACAGCATACGTGTGCACATTTCCAGTTATGTTCTGTATTGAATTTTGGAGATATTGCAGATATTTTGACAAGTCACCTTTCAGGTTTTTGCAGCATTTTGTGGATTTTCTGAAACAGACAATTCCATTACTGGTACATCTTTGTGCATCATTTGTACGCTTAAACTTTACCTATTGGTTTGTCCAGTGGCCGCGGATAAAATGCCTTCCTCTGCCTCCGACTTAAAATATACAAATATGATCAGAAGTTAGACTTAATTCGTGGATATTATTATATAGTACCGAACATTCTTATTTTAATTTTGCACCATTGAACACACGAGACATCACGAGACACACGTAAAGAACCGCTTCGCCGGCTTCTTAAAAATATAGAACTGCATGCAGTAATACGGCTTCCAAGCCGTCTGTACAAACGGTTTTTAGTGTCGGATTCAGAACAAATCTGTTTCATACTCGTGACAGACCGTTCTAATCTATTGATTCTATGCTCTGCCGAAAGACCCCATATGAGTGAACTCGTATACGAGCAAAAAACTGTGTACGAGCAAAATACGTTGGCAAGCGAATAAAAGTTTTCATTGGTCTAGGTAGAAGAGTGTCTTCACAAATATTGGCACATCTTCCAAGAGGCATCGTGTCGAGGACCAACCAAATTAAAACTACTTCAGCAGTATGTGGCGTCGCGATTACCCACAAGCAAACCATATGAAGTCTCCAGAGAAATGACACTAATAGAACAGCGTCGTTGTTATGTCAGACATACAATTCAATAAAGTTGGCCTGCAAGCTACACTTCTGCACTTGACAGTGATCTAAATCAAATATTATACGATTTATTTTAATAATGATGCGACCTATAACCGCTATAAAACAAGTGTTATTTGAGTTGAGAATATACATAAATATGATAATAGCCGTTCGGGGCCGTAAATGGAAAGGTCCTGCAGCAACCTGCGGATGGTCGTGGGTTTCCACCGGGCTCTGCCCGGTTTCCATAATGCATATAAGTGAAATATTCTTGAGTACGGCGTAAAACACCAATGAAATAAATAAACGTAACCATCCGAATATAAAAGAACTCGGGGTGGGTTCAGTGGCACAAGCGAGCCAGCGTTACTTGGGTGAGCTATGTACAATTCCATTAGTAAAAATGTTTTTAAACGCATTCACAACAGAACAATCACTTTTAGCGATATCATTCCATTATTCTGCACTAAGTAACAAAGGCAGTTGTGGACTTTCTGTATTGCCCTGGCTCTGTACTACATATACTCTCATAAATGGTCTAATATTTAATACTGATCATATGCAAACAATCAGGCTAGTTATTATTACAAACTGAACTTTGCTCTTTTTTGCTAAGGCTGTTGGTATTGTTCCAACCATTACTCAGATAAATCGTTCTTATCTAGAATGTCGCCTTACTCCACCAGATGATCCTCAGCGGAACTTGGCCCTAGGCAAACCTACCTCACAGATTGACACTAACGATCGCTTTTACAAAGGCTATTGGCACAACGGCAGTTTACACAATGCAGTTGATGGCAATTTTAAGCTAGATGCAGAAAACAGAACATATATACGAACGGGTATTCATCACGTGACATGGTGGACAGTGGACCTTCAAGATTATTATGCCATTTCCGAATTGGTTATCCTCTCCATTTATGTTGGTAATATTTTATGTCGTTTTTTTTAACTAGGACCAAACAGTTTTCGAGGTGTCCGTTTTTAATTGCACCAAAGACTCCGAGACAATATTAAGTCGACGTGGTTCCTAGAGCCGCCCAGATGATTGCACAATGAGTCTTGTTCAGATCACTTGCTTTCATGCAATGCTACACTCACACTAAGCCTGTTCTGATAATAATACATCAATGTATCATTCTGTGAAAGAAACGTTTGTTTCTAACCAAAGAAGGTCGAGATCTTCCAGACATTCTGATTTCCTTCAGACATGAAACTGGTCGGTGCCAGTGAAATAGGCTTCAATATAAAGTGGTCCAGTCCAGCTCATGCTCGTTTCCTCTACTGTTGTACGTGGGAAGGCCTGACAGCAACTTGCGGATAGTCGTGGGTTTCTCCAGGGATCTACCCGGTTTCAAAGTAAGCTCTAAAAACTATTTAACCCTAGTTATGCCTGGTTTCCACCCTGTGTGAAAAGAATTGTCAGTATCTCGAGAGGGGTTGTGATTTTGTTCCCTTGTGGAGAGGGGCCGTGGTTTCCTTCCCTCGTGGAGAGGGGCCGTGGTTTCCTTCCCTCGTGGAGAGAGGCCGCAGTTTCCTTCTCTCAGATGAATATGCATGATGACCAGCATTTTTTTCTCAAAACATAACAGTTATTCCTACATATTCCTACAAATGTTAAATTGTTATTTCTGACGTCCTGGGTAATCTAAGATCACGGTTTTCCATTCTTTCTTTATGATTTATTTAACAGAATTCAGGATCCAAAACGTCTCCATTGAAATATCAGTGCATTTGGAGGATGGATCAAAACAACTGGACAAGCCAGAGCTGTGTCACAAGCAGCTAGAGCTAAGTCCTATTAAGGAACACAGAGTTCTGCCCTGCATGTCCAAGAGAGTGGGAAGATTTGTTCGTATCACAAAGCTGAGAACGCCGCCAAGCCGCCTTTCCATGTGTCAGGTGGAAGTCTGTGGTAGCAGAACCGGTAAGCCATCTAATTAACAAGTGCAATATTTACGTCTTCTCGGGCAAAACCACTTTTCAAAGACAAGTACTACAAAATATTTCAACAAGCATATATGTATGTATGCTTGGGGTTTCACGTCGAACTTAGCAATTTTTCAAGTGAGCAATGACGACCAAGTACCATTAGGTGGGTGTACCAACATGTATAGTGTGTCTATTTGTGACAGGGCGAGTGCATGTCGCTAAAGTGCTGACGCCACTGAGCTATTATGCCGAAGCGACCATAGCACCCCACCCATTCAAATTATACTGACACCGAATGAGCCAGTCTTGTTTCCTTGCTGTTACCTCTCAGTGCTCAACGCCATGCGAGGTAGCAACTTTTTATTGTAACCATTTTTAGAGCCTTTGGTATACGCCGAGCCAGGTTGAACCCGGTCTCCCGACTTTGAGGCGGGCGGTCTAGGCCACCGAATGACTCTTTAATAGCCTAATTTTGTCCTCGAATATACAATTATTTCTGTTTTCCTTAAATATATGCAATTTGAGATTTTACCTTATTTGTATGTAGTGGTACCCTGGATAAATGAGTTATATGTTTTCAATTCGACCCAATTCAAACGTTTACATCTTAATGTCCAGTCACTGCATGAGGTACATATACATTTGCAGGTTCTCGATCCTACATCTAGAGTCGCCTTTACACGATGCGATTGTCGAATCGACCCGTCAGGTCCGACTTGTCGAATGGAAATATAATACGCACTATGCCATGCGACTGTAGCACTCAATATGGGCATCGTCTGAATCTCGGTTTATCAAGTAGTCCTTCTAATTCCACGTGTCAATTTCAAGGAATCTGTACAAGAAGACCCATGTAAAAGACACTTAACCAGTTTACTTGCCCGTGGACCTGGGTACAGGGCGTGTCCTGATTAGCCCACAAGAAAACCATTGTTATATTTTATGGCTTCATCAATTATATGACCACATGCCAACATAAAACAATTGGTATTAGTGTTTTGCAGACTTGACGATCTTACATTCCACGGGTAGCAGTAACTGAACAATTTGCCAACGTAGTTGGTCCGTTTGTACTGTAAGCATACCTGCATTTAATACAGTCAAAGCTTAAGCGAAATTGAACACAAGCATCACCCCAGAGAACTTTTCTTCAGTCAGTTCAGGAACAGGACTGCCAGTGAAGCTCAAATTTACAAAGTGCATTCTATAAACACGTGAACATTATTTAGACATGACAAAATTGGTAATTTGGATAAAACCTGTTCAATATTCACTCCTTATTTTTCAGCAAGATACTTGCGTATCCAAAGTCGCATGGGGAAGAGATCAAAAGGCCGTCGTCTGATGACTATCCTAAGCTCCAGCCCTGTGGAGTGTTTCTCTCACTGCATCCTTCGCCCGGAGTTCTCTTCTTTCAATATGGCGGAGCAGGGAACAGAGTGTGAGCTCATTGCGGGTGACGTGAGCGACGTAGACGGCAATGAAGATATAGCAGCTGGATGGACCAGATGTATCATTCAGTGAACTCTGTGGAATAAATTACTCTATTGCAGATTTGTGTGAAGTTATGTCACTGCAATGGCTGAATTTTATTCTACCTGACATTGTGTTTATGGCAAATATCACGTCTGTGGCTTTTTTAAAGTGGCTAAGACAGTTCTCATAGGCTGTTGTGGCTTTAAACTCAACGGACTACAACGTTGTGAGAGGAGCTGTGTGACTTTAACTCTTTCGTAATACCGATCTAGACTGCTTAAGTGACTTTGATTGCTGGATATAATTTTGATATATCGTGAGAGTAGGTGTTTCTGTGATACAGATTCGATGTACGTGTGGCATGAAAACATAAACCATTTCTCTTTACATAGCGAGTAGGAAGAATCATGAAGCCAAAAACCAGAGGCAAAGCCACCATAGAGAAAGGTCACTAAATGACCTTCAAAGACTTACTGACACGCTACTCATACAGGCGAATCCAGAAGTTTGAAACTTGCTTTCTCTCCTGTGCTTTCCGAGGTCAGTGTAGAAAAAGAAACCCTTAAAGTAAAAAGGAAGGAAAGTCAATAAAAATGATAATGGGCAATGCTCAAGGAGAAATATCCCCACATAAACGTTGTAATACAACAAAAACTGAGCATTCAAGGCTGCAATTTCAAATATCGACAGAGGGTTCTAAAGGCGAGGTCCAGTAAATGAAACAAACACTAATCTGTTTATTGTAATACTTACCAAACCATATCGAGTTCGAAGTCAGGTACATGTTCACAAAGCACAAACCTCAATTTAATGATGGACAGGTCAGTTTAATTGTTTTTTGTTGGCCAGCGCTTTGTCTTTTTAACAATCCGTACCTGTTGCATGCACATATTAGTCGTCAGTAGAGCTTTATTCTGGGATTTCGGCTTTGTTCGTTAGATTACAGATTTATTGTAAGATTTCTGTTTTTATCCTCTGAGTAGAGCTTTGTTTTGAGAGTTTACAGCTTTAACGAGAGTTTACAGTTGTGTGGCTAGCTAACCGCTAGTGAACTTTAAATCTACAAAGTACATTATATAAAGACTTCCATAAAAAAATTCCATTTGTAATTTTTATGACATGACAAATTGACAAAGTTGCTAAAGCTTGTTCTGAAATGCCTCCTTAGTTTTCACACAAATACTTTCGTCTCCAAAGACGCATCGGGAAGAGATCAAAAGGTTGTCGCCTGATGACAATCCAGAACTCCAGGCCTGTGGAGTGTTTCTTTCACTGCGTCGTTTATGAGGAATGATCTTCCTTCAACATGGCGAAGCAGGGAACCGAGTGTGAGCTCATGACGGATGACGTCAGGAACGTAGACGGCAACAAAGAAATCGCAGTTGAATGGGACCGATATACTATACAACGTGTAATTGTGGGATAGAGTTATTCGAGATAGCTATTAGGGAGTGTTTTATGCCAGAAGATGAACGGATCATTAGATTGTGGATGAGGAGAGTCAAGGGACAGAAAAGTGAAAAGTGGGCACATTTATGCTACTGGATTTTCATTTAAACCAATGAGTAAGCTCATATATAAATACCTAAACCTTGTTATCAACTATCTTGGCCTGTACCTAAACATTCTAACGTCAAGATGGCGAAACAAGGGGAATAGTTTGTGCGAGGATCTGTGATAAACCACTGAAAATCCAGCTAACATCTATGTTATCTGCATTACTTGTTGTTTTAGCTTTACCAATTAATGCTGCGTGCCATTCGATTTCTATTCCAACAAATGAGTCACTATTGAAAACTTTAGTGAAAATTATAAATTATTATAAATAAACTACAACGTCGTGGATGTGACTTTAATTATTTTGCCACACAGAGTGAGACTGCCTAAGTGACTTTCATTGCCAGGGATGCGCATAATTTTATTTATTTATTTATTTGATTGGTGTTTTACGCCGGGGCCAGAATTATGATGGGAGGAAACCAGGCAGAACCCGGGTGAAACCCAAGACCATCCACATGATGCTGACAGACCTTCCCACTTGAGGCCGGAGAGGAAGCCAGCATGAGTTGGACTTGAACTCACACAGACCGCATTAGTGAGAGGCTCCTGGGTCATTACGCTGCGCTAGCGCGCTAACCAACTTAGCCAAGGAGCCCCCCCCCCCCCCCCCATGTGATTTTGATACATCGTGAGTGTTTTTGTGATGCAATTGAAGCTTACGTCTGGCGTGGAAACCTTGAACTATTTCTCTTTGTATTGTGGGTATGCGTGAACAGAAAATGACTTCATAATGTTGGCCGACACGCTACTTACACGGGTCAGTCCAGAAGATGTGAAACTTTGCTTTCTCTGCTTTACTCTCCGAGGTCAAATAAATCCGTGCAGAAAAGGAAAATAATATTCAAGTTACAATTCCGCATATCGACAGAACTCATAGATCGCGGTGTTCAGTAAAACCCTAAAAGTAAAAAGAAATACTAAAAAAGTGGTAAAAATGATGATGCTTTGGGAGGAACATGTGGAATGTGGAATTTTATGTGGAATTCAGCATTACAAGTCATACAAGACAAACTGAACATTCAGGCCACAAGTTCAGATATCGACAGAAGCTGCTGAGCTCCAGACCCAGTAAATGACAAACATTACTAATTTACAAAGCCATTTCGATCTCAGTCGGCTATGTTAAGCAAAGGCCCTATAGAAGGATGAAGAGATAAGCTTAATTTTTTAGCAATATTATTATGAGTATTCGGACCCACTCTGATGCAATATTCTGTTTGCCCACGGCGGTGACTAGCCGACCAGTAACTTTTCATTTGTGAAATCCGCGTTTGTTGCAAACACATATTAGTCGTCAGCTTATCGCTGTACTGTGAGATTTGGTTTGTCGTCAGATTACAACTGGGCTTGTTGAGAGATTACAGTTTGTGTGGCTAGATAACTGCTTTGTCGTCAGCTTATCGACTGTTTTGAACACACGGATTCTTAGAAACATTGTTAATTTGACACTTTTAGAGTGGCAACAAAAATTACTTTTCATGGTAATTGCTCATGTTTTCAACAAATTGCTTTAATTTCAAAGGACAGCTTATAAGAATAATAGACAGCTTTCCATACTGTGTTCACTGCTCATTCTCATTCAATATCGCGTGTGGTGACCCCTCGCTTCATAGTATGCAAAAACTCTCCGACGCATAGAAAAGTCAGTCGTCTGATGATACGACGTGGGATTCCTTGCCATTCATCTTGGAGCGTGAACGCCAGTTCTTGTCGGTTGGCTACAAGGTGTGGCCGCTGTCTTACTCGACGACCCATGATATCCAAAGGTGTTCTATGGGGGACATATCTGCGGAACGTGCAGGCAGCGGAAGACGTTGACGTCATTGACGTCCAGGAAGTTCTGCACAGCTCGAGCTGTATGGGGTCTGGCATTGTCATGCTGGTACAGGACACCACGTGGCTCCTGTTGACGGAATGGCAGGACAACACGACGCAGAATTTCATCCACGTAACGTTGACCTGTTAGGTTCCGGTAGATGACCAGTGGTGTCCGTTCTTCTCCACAAACCCCACCCCATCACATTGCCCCCACCAAACTGTACCACCTCCTGGATGCATGATGCAGCTGTTCGTTCGCCTGTTCGACGGTAAACTCGCTGTCTGCCATCGGCTCCGAACTGGCAGAAGCGGCTTTCATCCGTGAAAACACTTTACCAATCACGTCGATGCCAAAGGGGTACAATTCGAGCCCATCGCAACCTCTGAAGACTATGTTTGGCTGTCAACTACTGCCCTCTGAATTGTCGATCGGCTATAATTCCGTGAGTCATGAGTCTCCTGGACACGGTCTGCCGACTGATCCGGTGACCTAAGGCATTGATTGACGATGACCTCACTATCAGGAAGCATTTCCTCAGGTGTAAGGTGCGCAGGTACCCGTCTTCTCTGGGCGTAGTTACCCTAGGCCTGCCTGTTCTTGGCCTGCCCGATGTCTGCCCTGTCTATCTGTAACGTTGCATCAAGTTTGACACAGTTACACAAGAGCAGCCGAAGGTCCTTGCAATGTGAGCATGGGTGGCTCCCTTGGATACCATACCCAGGGCCCTCTCGCGTTGTTCTGGAGTCAATCGAGGCATTGCTTTGATGGTTTTTAGTCAGTGTGCAAGTCCAGCACACTGTGTAACGTTTTTATACACTTATTACATGTGCAGTTGCAGCCATCCATGGGTCACGTGATTTTTCAACTTTCTTCGTTGTCTCAAAACAAATTGTGGGCTTATATGTCGCACATGGGAATATGCTTCGTACGATGTTTTCCTACAATAATTTGGTATTAATTTGCTGAAGAGGTTGGTTAAATTTAACTAACGTTGTTGTAAAGTTTCTTTTAGCCGTCAGTTTATTAGATGTCACTGGTATAAAATTAAGAAATAATGTTCACGTCAGGTTAGTCTAACAGTAGTTTTACATCAAATCGATGTGGAAGAGTTTATATTGTAGGTCGAAGGCGAAGCGTGAGTCCCAAAATTTGTAAACTCTTTCACATCGATTTGATGTATAACTACCGTTAGACTACCCTCACGCGAACATTATTTCTATTTTATTACCTTGGCAGCAGCAAAATGTTTTCGTAATTATAAAAAACGCCATAGCGGTATAGATTAACAGCAAGAAACGCCCCCACTTTTCCTGGCTCGTTGTTTTCGTCCAACCGAACGTTCTAAAGGGGCGTGACCTAATTATCGACGAAACCATAATGTGTTTTACAGGGGGTGTTAAAATGCGATGCTAAATATTACGGACGTGCTTCGCGACTAGGATAGAATAATAAAAAGAATACGTTTGTTTCTCGAAAACAATTCCGACTATAAAATATAGCACTATTAAATAACACATCTGCAGGGTTGCTTTCATATTTCAGCTAAGACGCTGTTATCAGGGTAGGCTTCGGTGAGAAAGGCACGGTGTCAAACCGCGACCACAGTGATAGTGAGACGGGGAGGTCGCTTGTTGCTGGAAGCGAGAGTTCCCAAACTCTGTCTGACGAGCTAAAGGAGCTGGCAACCTCTGGCATCAGCAAAACGACAACAAAAGTGGGGAACTCAACTGTTTAAACGTAATTAAAGTTTGAATTACGTACGGAAAAAATAATTGAAACACACAAAATTAGGTTGACAATAGTTTGATACTGAATTTTATTTAGTTTACTTGTGTAAATGCTTTGCGGTCGTGTTGTATTCTGTATCAAATTCATAAAAACATGGTAACGAATGTTGAAATAATGGAACACTTCAGTTGACATTTTCAATTCAATATTAATTTCTCAACAAATGTTGATAAATAACAAAACAATAACAATATCATAAATATGTGTTTATGCTTATTATAAGTAAGCAAATAAATATATTATAATTTATAAGTTAAAGGTATCATGAAGATAAATATGATTTGCGTTTATTGTATTGTGAAATACAATAGATAGATCACAATTTAAATTTGTAACGACGCAATCTGTACAAAGTTATAGTACATTAAACCGGCCCCGTGCACATGTTTCACTCAGTGCGCCGAATCAATTACGTAAAATATACACGTTACACTCATGCATGAGGGTCACATGATGTACGAAATTTGAAGATCTGGGTCAACGGCAATATATTGGCGGCAGTCAGACAATAGCGTTTGCGGAGAGAAAACATGAGTAAACGGACTGAACATCGTGGAAAAAAAACAACAATTTAACTCGGATAAACATCAAACAAGGATTGGGAGTTGAAAAGGGCGATCTGCAGCCAGTCCGCTATCCAGAGGATGTGAAGTTGATGTGAACACTGCTGTTATTTATTGTTGAATTGTTGAACAGCCCTCCAAAACTTTCAGGCGTGACTGAAAACTGGAATTTTTGCCATTTGGATGGCATTGCTACTGTTACATGTAACATTATAGTCGACAGCGTCGGGCATTTGCGCTGGGAGTGGCGTGACTGACATGGGAGTATTTAAAAACGGCATTTTCACTTTCAGCATTTTCTGATGACAAACTTGAAGCATGCAGGATAATGCTGATTTCACGGCGTTTTGAAATGGGCGGTTTGTTGACATAAGTCCGTACACTGGATTCATTGCAGTGGCCTGTCAGAGACATAAGGTCGATCACAGAAACCCCGGCATCAGCAAGAACTGGGGCTGTCGTAGCCCGGGCGCAGTGATTCGTGTATCTGCGGCTAAGTTTTGCATCGCGGGAAATATCAGACATCATGGATCCAATCTTTTTAGACACATGGGTTGATTGCCATACCATGGTTTGTGGTCAACTGGGACATTTAGGAGAGGCCGCTGAAAGAAAGACTCGCAGGAAGAATTATCAGGTCCGTACGTAAAAAAAAAATTTTCGTGAAACCATTATTATCTCTTATTGTGTAGCATTCAAATTATCTGTAACCTGATACCTTTCTTCTTTAAAATAAACGTTCGATCCGACAGAAAAAATAGACATTTTGTTTCTTTGTTTATATTTGTCGTCTGCTTTACTCAATGTAAACAACAACCTCTATCCACCCATAGAACTACAAAAGACCCGTCCAGAAGTCAAACGCTTCTGTCTCGTGTTGGGGGTATCTCACGACCTGGATAATGTGCACTTGGCATAGAGCCAAGCAGTCCGTTGTATGTAATAAAAAGGAATCGAAGGGTAATAGAATTGTGTACAAATCGGTATCATCTCTCATCTCAGGTGTATAATTGCCAGCAACAGGGCGTCAAGAATCTCTGTCAGTCTGCTTCATAAAAGAAGTTATGTATGAACAGTTGCAATCAAAGCGCAACTAAGATACATATATTATCGGCAACTATACAGAAATTGTTATACACAACCTGTATGCGCTTGTAGAAGACAAAAACAAGACAGGAATTCGTTGTATCTACTCTTTTAACCAAGGCTCTACAAGACGTGTAGTCATTTTGGAAAAATACTGTTGTGCAGTTGAAAAAAATATCTGGCGTTAACAGTATATGGACCTTTAAAAAATCAAAACGCCTCACTGTAAAAAAAGACGCTCAAATACACGCAGAGAATAAGGATATCTTGGGATATACTTGGGACTTCTCCACTTTCTATACTACAATTCCTCACAGAAACTTAATTCATAGAATTTCAGTAGTGTTTTTTTTTTAAATAAAACTGGTCATCGCTACATTAACGTCAAAGGCAACACAGTCTTTTCCAGTTCCACTGCAAACAAGAGTTACCATTGATGAGATGTTTTGTTGTTCATCGATTTGCTAAAGTTTCCCATTAATAACATTTATGTGAAATTCAAGGAAACCATACATCAACAATGTCTAGGCATACCATTAGGTACCAATTGTGACCCCCTTTGGCTGACCTACACCTGTTCCCGTATGAATACAAGTACATGCAGAAATGATTAAGGTGTAATTGTCAGCAGGCCTGATCTTTCTCATTTAGTAAACAGTATATTGGTGATCTGCTAGATTCAAGCATTCCGTATATAGCAAATGCTGTGAAGCACTGTCCAGATGACGCATCTTATCTAAACCTATATTTTTACAATATTTGGACTTATATTTGTACAAAGACTAAATCGCTTCCCTCTCTCGCAGACTGTACGATAAGCGCGATTGTTTCGATTTTGAAATTGTAATTATCCTTCCTTGCAAAGCAATATACAAAAGGGTTCTGCACATTGCGTGTTTTTATCTCACCATGTAGCATTTGTTAGATCCTGTGTTGCGTGTTATGAGACGATTTCAATCAAGATCACAAGTTATAACTGCAAAGTTTGTGTTTCAAGGCTATTCCATTAAACGCCTTCACTCTAACTTTCCCCAGTTTTACAATCAGTACAATTCTCTTGTAAGTAAATATAGACAGATCACTCAGGAGCTCTGACACTCTGCTTCATGTCTGTGTTTAATTTGACTAAACAATGGTTAGGGGATGTATATTCATCGTGTTGAACTAGAGCGCTACGTTGGACATCGGAAGAGTGGCTATCAAAGCGCATCTGAGGTCCACATTTTGTTATCGACGGTTAATATTCTAGCATGTCGCAGCCTGTCCCTACAGCCTGTCCCTACAGCCTCTATATTGCATTGCTTTGGCAGAGGATGTAAGTCAATGAGCCTTGTTCCGACACCAAGAACGCATTGTCTCGGGTGACATCATAATTATCCAAAAACAAACAACATGCTGGACAATGGGTGTGGAGAGTATTTTGTTTTACAAAAGGCGCACCAACACGCGGCTAGGACAAACTGCATTCAGTAACAAGATTTATTTATTTATTTGGTTGGTGTTTTACGCCGTACTCAAGAATATTTCACTTATACGACGGCGGCCAGCATTATGATGGGTGGAAACCGGGCATAGCCCGGGGGAAACCCACGACCATCCGCAGGTTGCTAAAGACCTTCCCACATACGGCCGGAGAGGAAGCCAGCATGAGCTCACAGCGACAGCACTGGTGAGAGACACCTGGGTCATTACGCTGCGCTAGCGCGCAAACCAACTGAGCCACGGAGGCCCCCTCAGTTACAAGAGTCTTCACTACTGTCTCAGCGAATCGATTACATTTTTATTACAGAATTTCCTGACATGCAACTCTGAAATCTTCATTGTTTTCACTTCATTTTCTTTCAAAGGATATGAATTTTCAACATATCGATGTGTAGAGCTTGTGTTGTTACGAGTCATTAAAAGCAATTTTTGTAGCGGGTATTACTGATTTTACAGACAGCTAAATATAGGCGACTAACTAAAGGAAATAGACCATAAGCTAGTTACTCCGATGTAAAACACTACAGAAAGTAGCCTGATGGGCGATGATGCACTTCAGCAACTTCTTATAGCCGTGAGTACTGTGTGGTTTACATCACTTGTATGATTTGTATCAGCATGTTGTTTTCATTATTTATTAGTCTATTAGTCTGAGTGGGGTTGTAAATCAGATAGACTTATGGTGGCAAACAAGATACCTTGGCATCATTTTACACAATTTTTATTCCCAAACGCTTATTCACAATCGGACTGAAGCCCAATGTTTTCAACACTTTGAATTAATTTCAAAAAGCTTAAAATATGTCCTCAAACAATGAGCGATATGTTTGACGTTATAAAAAAAAACAGAATAAAAGAAGTAAAATCAATAAAAGGATGACTTGGTCAGTTGAGGAATTTGCAGGTTGTGAACGAGCAGCTGAGATGTGAAATGATTACGTGAGGCGAAACACTCCACATCAAGAAGCCCGCTCTGCGCGTAACAATGTTCTTTCACAGATAGGAAGAGCAAACAGCTCAAAATCCTGATGTGATAATTCAAACATTTAAATAAAGAAAACCCTGAAAAGATATCGACCCGTTGAAAATTAGCGCATTGACCGGACTCGCCATAAACAGCCACAGCCCGCACCAACTGTGGCAAAAATTTCACTTTTTCAAGACATAGAAAATGGTTCGAAAGAAAACACTAGTGATAATATGGGTCATGTTATATATCTCATTTCATTCCTGGGGACAGATATGCATAAAGAAAATGTATGTGATGGGAAGCTGCTTTGTAAATCTCATGGAGTTCGTGTTGTAAATAGGAGAGTAGGCTGTGATTGAAATATTGAATGCGATTGAATTTGCACATTTCTCCGTATTCAAGAAGTTAAGCTTATAAGACGGCGATCAGTGCGACGTTAAACCCCAGCACTCACTCACTCACTCACTCACTTGTGTTCATGATAAGCCAGTACCGACAACTGAATTTAGGGAATTGAAATGTGAGAAAGTTTTGGGTGAGTATTCAATCAAAATAATAATGAAATTATTTGTGATTTAGACAGTGGTCAAGTAGACGTAAAAGTGTTATCTAAGACGCAAAAAGCAACGTTTCTAGGAAAGTGTAAGCTGTTAGGTGTCACAAACCACGTGGTCTCGTTTCGGTTGATAAAAACACAAAGTTTGATTTAATGTAGCATGGCGAGCTGCTAGGTAACGACTTAACTGGACCGTATAATACATAGACAGACTAAAGCTGATGAAACAAGGGAGACAATGATTAAATCGGGTATTAACTACAATAAACTATGGCAGCTAAAAAGTATAAAGAAAAGAAAGCAGAAGAAATTTTAAGCGTATCTGCGAAGAGCAAATCCACATTAAGGATGATTACGGTATAAACGCAAATGATTTTACCATACAGAAGAAGACTAAAAATGAAAATCTAATTCCAAAATAGCACTTTTTCTGAAACTAAGAGGCTGTTAAAAATCCAAGGAACTACATAGGTATCAATATTATAAATTTTACGTTATCTCAGTAAAGCGTTTTGAATATAGACTGTAAGTTTTTCGTGGAGAACAGAAGACATATTGTTTGGAAAAAAACAAGGCTTGGTAATGGACAGAGTACCCCGACATATACTTTAACTGAAATGTTTGAGTTTGTTTTTACACAAAAGGAAAAAGGTATATTGAGGGTTTACTGATTACCAAAAGACATTCTAGTCAGCCTAGAGGACTGGGGATGAAGTTTTATAATTAAGAAGTACAGCATGGAGAGAAAAACCAAAGCAGCGGCAACAGTGTGATAGCTGGCAAATGGCCACACTTGTCTGGTGAAATACAGCCTCTTGTCAATTTACCTCAGTTAAGGTTTTATTCTAACTCTTCATGTAAATGCATAAATAGCAGCACATTACACGCCCCCTAGCACCATGGCTTATGCAGAATAAGGTACAAAAATGCAGTGTTGTTAATTACGATGGTGGATAAAACGCACAATCCTAATGGTAATACAAAATATGAATAATGATGTGAAATCTTACGTGAAGGTTAAGTGGAATTATGTTTGAATATTTCTGTAGCTTTTAATGAGTCCATCAGGTAAAAATGTTGTCATCACGGTTCTTTCCCACTTTGTTCATGATTTAGCGATATTTTTTCTTGGCAGGGTAACACTTGTGTAAAAATAGACTGAGAACACATTGATGTTAAGTTTAAAGTCTCGCAACTGCTATGCCGAGGACATTGGTATCTTTTCTGATAGCAGAAATGGGTTACAAACTGCAAGGAGCACTCGTTATCTGTCGAGCTCCACTTTTATCTTACTGTACTTTGGTACTAGTTTCATGCCTTTCGCTAGATATATGTGAATCATTGTGCTGTATAATAAGAATGAATCCACTATATTTCAAATGTGACGTATGACCAAACACAGTTTACCCCCAAAATGTCTTGTAAATGTTGTCCACTTCTGACACTACTCAGTGTCGATCATTGGAGGCCTATGGTATCGGAAATGCTACCTTTCTAAATTGTACAAAACAGAATTTGCACGTGAAAAATACGTCCGAAACCTGTTATCATTATACAGATGGAAACTACTGCATGACTGTCAAATAACTATCCACCCACTGGGAGGAGACGGTACATGACTGCTACAGGGAAGACAAGGTATTCCACCAAATGAAATGCCTGTAAAGTCTGTCGTTGATTCACTTTTTAACAGAATGTAAATATTTTAATCTTCTGCACAGGAATTGATCTCAAATCATTATTGTAGATCCAAGGAGCTAAATGTATATTATTTTCTAGTTTTGTTGAATGGAAACACAATTCATTGCATAAATCATGTACATGTATATAAAGGAATACATAAAATGATAATCCTGAAACTATGACATATCCTGTGTATGGTCTACTATCTGTAAAAAAGCATGTAAAGCATGTTGTATGGGCTGTACGATATGATTGTAAAACAGTGTATGTCTGAGACAACCCTGTGTGGTATAAGTGAATAAATGACCAGGAAGATGATGATGTCAATCACAACAGCCGTCAGAAGAGTACAGTCTATAATCCCTCTGAAAATAATCATTTCTTTTTCTTGCCATCAACAATATTTTACAGGTATGGTTTTGTGTTGACGTCAGAAACGGGAGATGGGTTATACAATGCTCTTGATTTTACAGAAATGTAAGCCCCCATTGTCTTTTGACGTGTAGCGCATGTGAAAGTCATACATGATGATCAGATCTGGATGCTGTAAAGCGTGAGTAAGCGTAGTGCTTTTATTCACTGCTCGTAGGCCTTCTTGTGGCATTCAGTTGAGAAGATCTAATTCAGGCATATCAAACATGATACTTTCAGACTTTGTTGTCAAGAATATATTCAATACCGCCATGACAACCATTTGTAAGCTAGTGGAAACACCGAGACAACTTTGCGCCGTCAGGGAACAATTTACTTCCCATTTCCATGAACACTTATGGCAATATGATGATGCTTACAGCTACTGTCCAATGTAGTCTATCCTCCATACCGCCGTCTTTTGTATTGTCTTACACACTCATCCTAACGGTAAGCGGTCCTGAAAGTAGTCGCTTACCACTCATGCACCATTAATACGCGAACGTTCCTGATCAATGTGAGTTCGCGACAACAATAGTAACCCAAAATAATCTGTTTTAGAAGAATGGTTAAGTTAGGTAAATGTGAGGTACCGTCAAGAATAGTAATGATAAACTGTGGTAGAAAAATGATTAAGTTGAGTAAATGTGACGTACCGTCATCAATAGTGGTCCAAGATAAACTGTGGTAGAAGTGTGGACTGGGGGTCTGATAAACACAGTCTAACACATCCATTTATTGAGTCAAGACATATTTATTCCGGTACTGGTATCACCATGGAACATGGGGTGAGGCAAAAACCTGAGATAGCAAACATAATAACCCCACATTAGTGCAATGCCAAATTCAAAGACTTACAGTAATTGCCACACACTTAGTCATTTATAAGTACTTTCAAAAGTATCATTATAAGACCTTGCCGTATACCAAACGTATACTACTTAGACATAGCTACTATACATGACATCATCCGCTTTGAATCACTACAATGTACCAATACATGCATATATACATCTGTGTAACTATTACCACAGTACAATGTTATTACAAAATTAAATAGCATTTCTGTGGTGGTACAATGACCTACCTGGATCACGCACTGTCGAACGAAGGCAAGAAGAGCACTACTCTGATCTGAGCTACATGAACAACATGTGAAGTACGTGTGCAACAATGACAAACTGCTACTGTAGTCTTTAACTGCTTACAACATAGAACTTGATTATTGCTTAGTATACATTCGTACCAGTTGAAAGTTAATAGTTTGTTTACGGCTTCTTGTCAAGGGTGATGATCTTACGCATACCAGGTATAGTGTATGCTTAAATATCACTGAACTCGTTATTGTAAAGTAAATGCTAACAACAACATTACATATGGAGAAATTAGGTTAACACGTGGTCTCTGAGCAAATTACCATTATTGAACAATCCTTAACTTAAGAAAAGAAAATAACCATCCATCGAGTTACAATGTGCACAAGAATCAGTATTGCTACTCACAATAACGCAATCACATCTTTGGTTGTGGTGAAATGTCTCCAAACACCAACAGAAATTACAGCGGAACACACTGGCAGTGTGGTTCCGGATGTACAGCGACCTCACGTTCTATTTGGCCACGGACTCCCATTAACTATCGATATTCGACAATGTTAACGTTTAGCACTGTAGCTCAGCCCCAAACATTCCGTGGCTAATAAGCTTTGGCGAATACCTGGCCCAGCCTGTGAGAAAGAAACCATAAAAAATCTTGACATAACCGTCAAAATCTGGACCTTTCTATGCCGGCACCTGGGAGGGGTACCCAGCAACGCCAAGGCAACGTCACTCGCAGCCTCGTCACCACCTGTAGCCTTATGTCCTCTCGCCCAGAATTTCAAACTTTCATCATTAAAACTCATAACTGCCCAAAGCTTAGACAATTTCCATCATTTTGATACCAAGCATGCACCTGTACACCAAAATCGGCAGGCTGGCAGCAAGAAAAGACTTTACACCCTTAAATACACAGAATTACATTCGTAACTTTCTAAACACGCAAGTTGTAGTTGGGGTCTATGTCCATTTACCTCTAACCACACGGAAACAATCAAAGGGAACTAACTGACATTAAACTGTACAGCTGCACGTCTCCCACCAAAGGGAGATAATGCATACTAGGTCAGCCCACAGAAGAATGGTTAAGTTAGGTAAATGTGGGGTACCGTCAAGAATAGTAATGATAAACTGTGGTAGAAGAATGGTTAAGTTGGGTAAATGTGAGGTAGCGTCAACAACAGTAATCAATGATAAACTGTGGTAGAACCATGGCCAAGTAAGGTAATTGGGAGATGACGAAAACTATAGTAATCCAAGATATCAACCGATATCAAAAGTTAGACTGTGGTACAAATGCAGTACAATGGTTAAGTTAGGTAAATCAAAAATAAGATAGTGTCAACCAAAGTAGTCCAGGGAAATTTGTGATACAAATGTAGAACAAAATTTAAGTGAGGTAAATGAAAAATGAGGTAGCGTAAAACATAGCAATCCAAGGTAAAATGTGCTAGAACTATGACTAGGAATGGCAAGTGTAGCGTCAACTATAGTAATAGTAATTCGTGCTAAAAGAATGGTTAAGTTTAGTAAATGTAAAGTAGCTTCAACAACAGTAATCCAACATAAACTGTGCTAGAGCCAGGGCTAAGTAAGGTAATTGGGACATGGTGACAACAACAGTAATCCAACATAAACTGTGCTAGAGCCATGGTCAAGTAAGGTAATTGGGACATGGCGACAACCATAGTAATCCAAGATAAAGTGTGGCACAGAAACATGATTAAGTGTAAATCAAATGTAAAGTACACTGTACATGCAATGTCAAGTATGGTAAATCAAATGTGAGTGTAATGTCAGTGATGGTACTCCGATGTAGACTGTGATAGTTTCATGGTTTTGAGATGTAATGTCAACCACAGTATTCCAGGTAAACTGTAGCAGTAGCATAGGTAAGCAAGGTACATCAAATGGGAGGTGATGTAACAAACGTAAATTATGATAAATTCTGGTGACATGGTTGGCAGTATATGATAACTTATAACTAACAATATATGTAATATACATGCAAGAGAACACCCATCCGAACCACGCATTATGATTCAGATATTCTTCTTGATTGACTCACTTTGACTTTGTGCCTCCAAGCAGTTTCAGACAACAGACGAGAGGCAGTGGCAGGATGCTTACAAAAATAAATCGACTGACTGCAGATGAACCAGATTTGTCCATGGAAAAGCAACTGTGGAAGAAGACTAGATATTTCACGGGCATTAATCATATGGCTATCGATGAAAATTTCAGTTTGCGAATCATACCGTTGAAAGTAAGCTAAACGAGAGAAAAAGCACAGGAATACAAGAGTGAAGCCCAAGTTAGCCATGGAAATAGGGGTATCAGTAGTCTACCAGGGCACTTAAAATGTCGAAGAAAGTGTAACCACTCTGGAAACACAGAAAATGTGAAGCGGGGATCTGTAAAAACTTACACATTTAAACCAAACCTTCAGAATAAGCAGTGAAATATATTTGTCGAAAAAGACAGTATTAAGATTAGCCAAAGGACCAAATCCTAATTGAGAGGACACCAAATTTGGTCTGCAAGATTTAAAAGAGTTGTGGTAATGGTAGTACGATTAACGGCCTCTTGTCAATTTACTTCAGATTTTAATTCTAACTGATCAAGAAAAATATATCACTGGTTCTAGAAAGACGTTCACATGCCAAGCTGAAGTGGCGAACTGTATCAGCGCTTTGAGAACACCGATTTTGCCGCTTGACGGAACTAACGGAGACAAGTCCCGTGTGGATTTCAGCTCTTAGCGAAGATGACCTGTGAAATACCGTCTTTAGTCAATTTACCCATTAAAAACACTGTTTTATTCTTACTGTCCATGCAAATGCTTCAGTATTATATAAAGCATACGCCCCAGTACCAAGACTTAAGCAGAAAAATGCGACGGAACCATTTGTATCCGACCTGGACATTATCCTGGAGAAGGAGATTGAAACTGAATTGAGTGCTATGTTGAGAATGCAGACTCATTCCTCTCATTGTGAGTAGTTGACACAATGCGTGTGTCGTCTTCCCCAATAAGTTTGTTATGTGCATTTTTTCTGGTGAATAAAGCACATCGGAGATCGATACGCTGTCACGTCAAAGATTATGATGTGCCATACGCAGCAATACCTATTGCAAGACGGCAAATCCCAATGTTCCATTCAGTACCATTAACAGTTTAAACATTAACCTGTTAAATTTTCCAATATGGCAGGCAAAACATGTGGATGACAATTTCTGTGACAAGTAAGATTTATCACGTTAGCAGTTGACTATTTAGAGTCTCCCTAATGTTGAGCTACACGGCGATCAGGGCTAGCCGTATTTACTGTATCCACTTTGACCAATGTACTCCAAATGGACTTAATCTTAATTTTATTAATGAAGCTGGTCTTTGGGAAATTGACTTTGGATACTGGTTTACCAGTTGGCGGCATGGGTTATGATGTGTACTTAATATTACAGGTTCGTCCATCTTATTGTTATAACATAATTAAATGTTCAGCTTTAAAAGTCATGTTACAGGATGTTCGACGGGCAAATGTCAGGTTTGTCTGAGTTATAAAATCGCACTCGTGGATTGGTTAATATAATTTGTAGGCTTGGCCGTCTATTGGTCAATTTATCATTTACACATGACTAAAGCCATAGCAAGAAGTTTAAAAGCTCTCAGTTTTTCATAGGCATCCCACAGTAAATCACGACAAGCTCAAAAAGAAGACAAAGCTATTTCAGGCTATTTCAGACATACTGAATTCTTTTGCGCAAATTGGTTGATTATACTGAGATGGGGCAAAACTCATTAAGTGATTAGAAATTGGAAAACGCTAATAATAATAACAACCAACAGCTCTGCACCGCCTCTCGTGGCAAAATGTTTTCTCTCCTTCTCTGCTGCTGCCTTGTAGTCCTGGGAAGCGTTTATACGGATATATACACTGAACGTAAGTACATACACATATTTACTTTACTGAACGTTTGGCTCACTTGCCTTTTACTTTAATAAGTAGTGGTTGGCTTGCCATATGTTTGGTTCACTTTATCGTTGACATACATTCCCGCTGGATTTTGTCATGCTTTGTTCTCTTGATCTTTCTGTGACATCGAACAGTTTATCTTGTCAAACAAGCAGAACAGTTTAAGCCGATAGAAGTAGACTGTCTCTAAATTTAAAGTACCCAAACAGCTTTATCAACATGCCACGCGTTCAAAATGATTTAGACGTGTGTAGTGCTTTAGCAAATTATGTCAACATACCAGAACCCGCGTCTAGTAGCGATAGCTGAGGTACACTTCTGGTATAGATAGCTGGGTACACTTCTGGTAGTGACAACTGAGGCACACTTCTACTGGAGATAGCTCAGGCAGTGAATGGTAAATTACGATCAATGTCAACATGGCATGCCTGTTCACCTTAAAAAAATATAGTGTAATGTAAAAAGATATTATGATCTTCGGTATCCGCTCATGAGGGGTCGAGAGCAGAAAGTAATTAAAAATTATCCTTTCGAAGATTGAACAATGTAGCAGATGAATTAGGCTAGTAAATAAAATTCTTGTTTATGTAATGCAGCAGATCTTAACTAATGCTCTTTCAGCTGCTACACAAGTTCTGAACAAGTTTACATGTTTGATGTCTTCTGCCACAAGACCTCTTCACACCTAATGTCTCCTAATGATTTCTATTCGTCATATGACTGAAGGCCCTCCTTGGTTCTGTCGGTTAGCGCGCTAGCGTAGCCTGATGACCCATGAGCCTCTAACCAATGCGGTCGCTGCGAGTTCAAGTCCAGCTCGTGCTGGCTTCCTCTCCGGCCCTAAGTGGGAAGGTCTTCCTGCAACCTGCGGATGGTCGTGGGTCTCCCCCCGGGTTGTGCCCGGTTTACTCCAACAAAAATGCTGGCCGCTGTCGTATGAGTGAAATATATTTGAGTACGGCGTAAAACACCAATCAAATAAATAAATAAATAAATCATATGAGTGAAAATTTCTTAGTACGACTTAAAAAACCCAGCTGCAAATTCATACATTCCTGTCACGCCGACTTTACGACAAGAGTTATGACATTGCGAATTATTCTCACTTGCATTAACTGGATAGAAATATACCTAAAAGTGCTGGTCTAGTAGCATTTAGATCCTGTGTGCTATGATAGGATACCAATGAGTCACAAGGTATTACTGTAATATATTGTTTGTTAAGGATATTCCATAAAATATAATGAAAGAAGTACAGCATGGAGACTAAAACCAGAGCAGCGACGACAGTGTAGTGGCTGGCAGATGGTCACACGTAACCGGTGAAACATGGTCTCCTGTCACCTTAAATCAGGGGTCTATTCTGACTGTTCATGTAAATGCTTAAATTAAACGTCTTCGCTCTAAGTGTCTTAAATTTTCCTGAAAACAGTTCTCCAGTAGGTAAGTAGTTTCAGCCTGTGTCTATTCTCCAGGGGTAGGGAATGTATGTGCAGGGATGGATAAATGAAGGTCACACATATGAACAGTTGTCTGATTATCGATAACTTATAAACTAGCATGATGCATGATATTAATACTCACTGAATTCACTCATCTAGAGCATTGCTTGCGTCTGTCCATCGTCAATGAAACCTGTCCATCGCTTGTCATTTGCATAAATCCGTTCTAATTTCTTACTTCATTTACTTTTCAAGGTCTATGGCAGTTTCTTTGCTTAAAAAAGAACAATTTTATAATTTATAATAATTTGCAACTGTCATCTTTTTGCCGAATTCAGCTTAAACTTTGGTCATAGAAGGCGTGTGACAGTTTGCCAACTATCACCCTGGTTTTACTGTCTGTGCTGTACGGTGTGGAGTAGTGTGTGCAGCGTAGTGTGTGCAGCGTAGTGTGTGCAGCGTGGTGTGTGCATTTTAGTGTGTGGAGTGTAGTGTGAGCAGCGTAGTGCGTGGAGTGTAGTGCTGGCAGCCTAGTGTGTTCACTGTTGTATGTGGAGAGTAGTGTGAGGAGTGCAGAGCTGGCAGTCTAGTGTGGTCAGCGTAGTGTGTGCTGCGTAGTATGTGCAGTGTAGTGCTGGCAGTGTAGTGTGTTCAGTGTAGTGTGTTCGGTGTAGTGTGTGCAGTGTATTGTGTGCAGTGTAGTGTGTGTAGTGTAGTGTAGTGTGTAGTGTAGTGTTTTCGGTGTAGTGTGTGCGATGTAGTCTGTGCAGTGAAGTGTGTGCAGCGTAGTGTGTGCATTGTAGTGTGTTCAGCATTGTGTGTGCAGTGTAGAGTGTGCAGTGTAGTGTGTGCAGCGTAATATGTGCTGTGTAGTGTGTTCAGCATTGTGTGCAGTGTAGAGTGTGCAGTGTAGTGTGTGCAGCGTAATGTGTGCAGTGCAGTGCTGGTAGTGTGTTCTGCTTGGTGGGACGTGTGGAATGTAGTGTGTGGAGTGTAGCGTATCCAGCTATTTCTGGAAGTGTATTGTGTGCAGTGTAGCGTGTGCAGCGTAGTGTGTACAGTATAGTGCAGGCAGTGTAGCGTGTGCAGTGTAGTGTGAGCAGTGTACTATGTGCAATATTATCCTGGGAGTGTACTGTGTTCAGTGTTGTGTGTAGTGTAGTGCTGACAGTGTACTGTGTTCAGTGTTGTGTGTGCAATGTAGTGCTGACAGTGTACTGTGCAGTGTGGTTTAGTGTGTGCAGTGTACTGTATGCAGCGTAATGTGTGCATCCTGTAGTGTGTTCAGCGTGGTGTGTGCAGTGTAGTGCTGATATGTGGTGTGCTCAGTGTAGTGTGTGCTCAACGTAGTGTGTGATCAGTGTAGTCTGTAAAGTGTAGAGTGTGCAGTGAAGTGTGTGTAGTGTAGTATGTGCAGTGTAGTGCTCACACTGTAGTGTTTTCAGTTTAGCACGTTCAGTTTAGTGAGTGCAGTACAGGGTGTGCAATGTAATGTTGTTTATGTAATGTCGGTAACGTAGTGTGTTCATTGAATTATAGACAGTGTAGTGTGTGCATGGTAGTATGTTCAGTGTAGTGTGAGCGGTGTAGGGTGTGCAATGTAGTGTTCTTTATGTAATGTCGGTAACGTAGTGTGTTCATTGTATTATAGACAGTGTAGTGTGTGCATGGTAGTATGTTCAGTGTAGTGTGAGCGGTGTAGGGTGTGCAGTGTAGTGTTCATTATGTAATGTCGGTAACGTAGTGTGTTCATTGTATTATAGACAGTGTAGTGTGTGCATGGTAGTATGTTCAATGTAGTGTGAGCGGTGTAGGGTGTGCAATGTAGTGTTCTTTATGTAGCGTCGGTAACGTAGTGTGTCCATTGTATTATAGACAGTGTATTGTGTCAAAGGTAATAGCTTCAGTGAAGTGTGCTTAAATTAGAGTGTTAAGTTTATCGTGTCATCTGTGCAAATAATGTGTGATACGTTGAAGAAGACGGTGTGTGAAATGTAAACCATGCATGCTAGGTGCATTGTGGGATGTACCCTCAGGTTGTGCGAGTTACGCACTTGTTAATGCAAGTCATAAGTGACTACCAATTCACAATTCAGGCCACCAACCGGTGAAACAAAATCCAAAGTCAAATTCCACAAGACCAGTTCCATTACATCAATTCGCACCACACTCTGTTAAATTATATACATATAATTGAAACGGAAGATAATTACCTAATAATAGTCAGCGGTTTTCAATGATGTTGGAAATACAATCATATGTGATAACTGATGCGTTAAATCCAATCCATAGACCATAGGGCTTCATTTGTAAAACTATGAAATGGTCCATATTTGTAATATACAAAATACATGTTATGAATTTAAAAAATGCGAGAAGTATCTGAGTTACAAATATGTTGCTGACGTATCGCGCTGCCAAACATCACATAGATTCTAGTAATCAGAAATTAGAGAATTTCAATAAACCGTGCAACATCCCAAGAATGGTAACCTGTTAATATGGTAGAATAGTAAGAAGGATTTTGAACTAAACCATAAGTCTGGAGCTCTGACATTTATGAAATGATGGCATTTCTCTTGAAACACCAAAACATGAACACGCTGGGTTAAATGGTGATGAGGACAGTAGTGTATCCAGTCCAGAAGAGCGATGTGGATACAGTTTTAAACCGCACTGTACCTGCATATACCGCGTTGGGCAAGAGCTTGGCTGGACATTTGGGTATCCAGTTCATTTTAGTCAAATATCTATTATTCCTTGAGAAACATTTTGTGATCTTCAAGAATATTATCAAATGTTTTCAAAAACTGATATATTATACATAATAATGTTAAATCTAATATTCCACAGTCTTAAAAGATGGAAAACATGTATCTAATGTTAACGCTTTCTAAAGGGTTGAAAGATTTCCATAACATTTAACCGGATGCTTAGATAATGTTTTAATCTAACACTCTCCTATGTCAAATTAACATTTTCATTATAGTTGCTAAAATTTAGCTAACAAAAATTTTGCAACAAACATAAACCTTACTTAACGAGCCATTGCTGAATTAGAATGAGTGACTTCCTTGATCTAGAACAAAGTGCTTTTACAAGTCCTACTTGACCAACGAGGGAAACCATAATCAAATGTCTTCTTCGAAGGTATGTGGGTAAATTGCAAGACAGCGTTTTTTATATAAAAATTCGGACAAGCAGTGAAGGAATTGCTAGTTATTTATATATTTCATATGTATTTTACGCCTTAGTCAAGAATACTTCACTAATACTAACATTATGGTGGGAAGACACCAGACAGAGGCCTGTGGAAACCCAGCAATTACAAGTAGGATAGTAGGGTAAGTGTGTGCTACTTGTTTAATATTCATCTCAATCAAACCATCTCTTGACTACAAGACTGATGTTGTTAGCATAACGTTTACCCGACGCTACTCACAGTTCTCAATTAGAATGTTGTCTTACTCTTCCAGATGACCCCCAGCGGAACTTGGCCTTGGGGAAGCCCACCTCACAGATCGACACTGTCGTTCGCCTTAACAAAGCAGGATACTGGATGAACGGAAGTTCCCATAGTGCAGTGGACGGAAATTTTAGGCAAGATCCAGAAAACCAGACGTGTATAAGGACGAAGACGCATCACGTGACATGGTGGATGGTGGACCTTCAGGACTACTACGTCATTTCCGATGTGGTCATCTTCGCCCTTAATATCGGTACTATGTCCGTTATGATCTACAAGTGATATGCAATGTACACATGAGTTCACAAATTTCCTTACCTTCACTGCTGTCACAGAGAACAAAGTTAAAGCATTCCCCATCGGAAGGCGGGCCCTATACCCCAGAGAATAAGGCGAGAGGATTTTCTGTCAGAAGGTGGGCCCTATACCTCGGAGAATAAGGCCAAGGGAATTTCTGTCAGAAAGTGGGCCCTATACCTCAAAGAATAAGGCGAAAGGATTTTCTGTCAAAAGGCGGGCCCTTTATCTCAGTGAATACAGCGAAAGGATTCCTTGTTAGAAGGCGGGCCCTATATCCCAGAGAATTAGGCGAATCGATTCCTAGTTAGAAGGCAGGCCCTATACGCCAGAGAATAAGGCGAATTGATTCCTGGTCAAAAGGCGGGCCCTGTTCTCCAGAAAATTTGGCGAATTGATTCCTAATAAGGCAGGCTCAATACCCAGAGAATAAGGCGAAGGGATTCCCAGTCATATGACGGGTCCTATATCCAGAGAATAAGGCGAAGGGATTCCCTGTCATAAGAGGGGTCCTATACCCAGAGAATAAGGCGAAGGGATTCCCAGTCATAAGACGGGTCCTATATCCAGAGAATAAATCGAAGGGATTCCCAGTCCTAAGACGGGTCCTATACCCAGAGAATAAGGCGATGGGATTCCCAGTCATAAGACGGGTCGTATACCCAGAGAATAAGGCGAAGGGATTCCCAGTCATAAGACGGGTCCTATACCCAGAGAATAAGGCGAAGGGATTCCTAGAAGGCCGATCCCATACCCCTAAGAATATTGATATTGATATGGTAGTGGCCATTGTAACAATGACTGATCGACGGCGCATGTTTTACGGTTTAACACCTTGCCTTATCCCTATAGCTTCCAACTGTGTGCAACTCATGTGGAGAAGTAGTTTTTGGTTTATCCCAGGCGTTATGTTATTCTTCACTCACAAAACTAACAGCTGACATTTGAGGGATAAAATTACTGAGTATGGGGTTGAGGGATAATCAGTCAGTCGGCTGCATTGTTTTGGCGCAGTTAATTACATGACGTCATTCTTGAAATAGTCATCCTGGAACTATTTTATTTAACCTCTATAAAAAAGACACAAAATCTAGAATGCAAAATGTTACATCGTAGAGAGAGACAGAGCAATGCAATAACGATAATGTGATAGCTGACATTTGGCCTCACGTAACCGGTGAAATTCAGCCTCTTGTCATTTTACCTTAGTTAGGGTTGTATTCCAACTGGTCATTTCAATGTTTAAGAAGCAGAAAAATACACACCCCCTACAAAACTCTAGAATCCTTCCACATTGGTTGCGTTTTAGCAACGTACCATACATTTTAAGCTTTTTCTGCTACTGGAAGTCTCTGTGCCATAACAGGGACAATTTGTCTGTTACTTGCCAGAGGCAGCTATGCAACATTTTAGTAATGAATAAGTCAAATAGTAAATAAATAAACGGGTTCAAAACTTAACAAAAACAAATTCCTCATGAAATTGTTCCTACATGTTTCAAATGCTGTCGATGTGTTTTTTTTATTATTATTATCTGTGTATTTTTATGTAACAGGCTACAGAGTTAAAAACTTCTCCATTGAAATATCGATGCAATGGGACAATGATACAAAACAACTTGTTGAGCCACAGCTTTGTTACAAGCAACTCACAGGAGTGCCTTTGAGGATACGCACAGTTCTGCCTTGCATGTCCGAAATATTGGGAAGATTTGTCCGTATCACAAAGATCAGAACTACTCCAAGCTTACTTTCCATGTGCCAGGTAGAAGTCTATGGCAGCAGAACCGGTAAGCCACGTAATAAACACGTAACATTTCTACTTTTTCCTTGCATGGCACGTTCAATGTTCGGTGACATGTGCTAGAAGCTATCTATGGCTATAGCTCATTTTTTTGTTTCATACAAGTTTCACGCCGCACTGAAGAATATTTCACTTATACGACTGCGGCCAGCGTTATAGTAGGAGGAACTGAGGCAGAGACCGGGGAAACCCACGATTATCTGCAGGTTGCTGCAGGCCTTCACACATTTTTGACTTAATTTTACTTAAGCCATGGTGCTAGTGGGCGTGTAACTTGCTGTATGTATTGAATTATACTGAATTAACAGCGACCGCATTAGTGAGATGCTCGTACATCATTGCGCCGGGCTGGCATGCTAACCACCTCGGCCAGGGAGGCCCGCTCTATAATGTATCGTTGTTAATATCCTTTTGTTTCGGAGTATAGCATCATTGTTTGCTTTCCACAGTGATAACTTTTAGCTGTGCTCTGAATCTCTGTATACTTCAACATTTCCATCAGACCGTTTTGTGGAAGCAACGCCTCCAAATCGCCTTGTTTCTACATAATAATACTTTATCCGCAGATTAGAATTACACAGTTCTTTTTCTTATTTTGAAATTTATTTTGAGGAAAGTATTGGTGTTTGTCTTAAGGATACCTTTATATCCAGTATACTCAAGCTTTTCCCAGTTAGTACTGGTGTTTGTCATCAGGATACCTTTATATCCAGTATACTCAAGCTTTTCCCAGATAATATTGGTGTTTGTCATCAGGATACCTTCATATCCAGTATACTCAAGCTTTTCCCAGTTAGTATTGGTGTTTGTCATCAGGATACCTTCATATCCAGTATACTCAAGCTTTTAACAGTTAGAATTGGTGTTTGTCATCAGGATACCTTTATATCCTGTATACTCAAGCTTTTCCCAGTTAGAAGACTGACTATTACATTTCGTCAACATGCAAATATAAATTGTCTAGATATTCGAATCAAAAATCTGCAGTCCATAAAAACAGGAAACTTTTAGACAAACCAAATTCAGTCTTAATCTTTTAGTGAAATACTTTTCTCTCAAAAGTCGCATCGGGAAGAGATCAAATGTGACTGTAGCACTCAATAATGCGCATCGTCTGAATCTCGCTATATCAAGGAGCCGTTCTTATTCTGCATGTCGATTTCGAGGAGTCTGTACAAAAACACCCGTTTAAAGGCCACTGAACTAATTTATTTGCTTCTGGACCTGGGTACAGGATGCGACCTGATTAGCGAACAAGAAAACTCTTGCAACATATTACGGCTTCATCGGATGAATGAAAAAGTGCCAACATAAAACAATTGTTATTAGTGTTTTGCAAATCTTCACGATCTTACATTTCACGGGTAGCAGTGACTGAACAATTTCCCCCACCCCAGGTTGTTGGTCTGTGTGTACTGTAAGCACACCTGTAATTAAAGCAATCAAAGCTTTAGCGAAATTGAACACAACCATCACCCTAGAGAACTTTTCTTTAGTCATTTCGGGAACAGAACTGCCAGTGAAGCTCAGATTTACAAAGTACATTCCATGAACACTTAAACATTGTTAAGACATGATAAAATTGGTATTTTGAATAAAACCTGTTCAGTATTGACTCCTTATTTTTCAGCAAGATACTTTCGTCTCCAAAGTCGCATGGGGAAGAGATCAAAAGGCCGTCGTCTGATGACATTCCAAAACTCCAGCCCTGTGGAGTGTTTCTCGCACTGTATCGATCGCCTGGAGTGTTCTTCTTTCAATATGGCGGTGCAGGAAACAGAGTGTGAGCTCATGGCCGATGACGGCAGCGACATAGACGGCAACGAAGAAATCGCAGTTGGATGGGCCAGATATACCATACAGTGAGCACCGTGTAATTGCTGTACAGGGTTATTGGAGATAGTCACCACGGAGTACTTTAGTCAGAGGATGGACACTTGCCTAGGTTGTGGTTGAGGCGTGTCAAGAGACACGGAAATGAAAACTGGATAATGCCTAAAGTTAGAAGACAAATGCCATTTTTTCAATGCGATTGCATTTTGAGTAATTCTAGACCAGTCACGTCTAATAAATTGCAGTTGATATCATTGCAGTTTGCTCTACCTAATTCTGCTTAAGCCATGGTGATAGGGGGCGTGTATATTGATACTTATACATTACATAAGCAGTTAAAATAAAATCCTCTTGGGCACTTTAGTGCGTGACAACCCTTTCAAAACGTTAAAAGAAAACGTAGCCGAAAGCCGAATATTTAATTTTTGAAATAGTATGGACAAAAACCTTAGTCGACTTGACAGTTTAATAGAGTTAGTATTTCACTTACACATTTTAGGGAAGCGTCTCGTGTATTGACAAACCAACGACAGTCTGAAAGTGACATCGTGAGCTTGTGAGTGCACCTGTACGTTCAGGGCGTCTTGTATGGGGATCTGACTTCTGAAAGAAAAGATTTCTTGGAAGAGGCGAGTTGACATGAAATATCTATTTTGGATGCAATTGTATGAGTAGACATGCAGTATTTTGGATGCAATTGTATGAGTAGACATGCAGTATTTGTTTTGGGTGAAAAGTTTGGACCATCGTTTGCCTCTAGAGGAGAAATATTTTGAGTCATTACATATTTAGTTCATTATTTAAAAATTCAGCATTTTATCGCTAATATTTCTTATTTTATATGTCCGTTTTGCTATTCCATATTTCTGGCGCATTTTTTCATCCATGATATGGTGTTTCTTTACCTATCGACAAATAAAGTATAATACCTGACGAAAATGTCTCCACTTGTATCTAACCACAAAACTTATTTATATTAAAACTGGAATTTACTGTAACGTTTAAATACTTCCTGTGACATACTTTGAGAGTTGAGTATTGCTCTGGGCCAAAAATCAAGCGCTAACGCACGGCCATCCGCAAGTTGTTACAATTCCTTCGCACGTACATTCGGAGCGAAAGCCAGTATGAACTGGATCTAAACTTACCATAGGGAGACAACCGACCTCGCTCACGGAGGTCCCGCATGGGTCTTACAGCTGCAAACATACAGCGAAGCGAGTCCATATACTCGTTGGCGATGTATGAGTCATAAAAATTGACAAAGGATAGCCTAGCCCTGTCACAATAGAATAAGATAGCATGACAAGGTAATGATAGACTACAACATGTCCTGTCAAACAGGATTCACGTATGATTTTGGTATAATTGCCACCTGTTACGTATTATCTGAACACTATCCGGCCGGTAAGCTCCTAAACCTGAAAATTATCCACTCGGTACGGTCCTAAATCTAGCATTATTCGCCCGGTACGGTCCTAAACCTGAATACTATCCGCCCGATACGGTCCTGAACCGGAACATTATCAGTCTGCTAGGTCCTGTAACCTAGCGTTACCATCACGGTAAGTCTTGAACGTTATCCGGCCGGTAGGTCCTATGACTCAACATTATTCTCATGGTAGGCCCTAAACCTTGAACATCATTCTGTCGCTAGGTTGTATGACTCCGCCCGGTACGGTCCTAAACCTGAACATTATCAGTCTGCTAGGTCTTGTAACCTAGCGTTACAAGCACGGTAAGTCTTAAACTTGAACGTTATCCGGCCGGTAGGTTCTATGACTCAACATTATTCGCATGGTAGGTCCTATACCTGCACATTATCCGGTTGGTAGATCATATGACTCAACATTATCCCTCTTTTAGGTCCCATACCTGTGCATTATCCGCCAGGTCATGTAACTCAACATTATCAGCACGTAAGTCCTATACCTGAACATTATCAGCACGTAAGTCCTATACCTGAACATTATCAGCATGTAAACCCTATACCTGAACATTATCCAGCCTGTAAGTCCTATACCTGAACATTATCCAGCCTGTAAGTCCTATACCTAAACATTATCCAGCCTGTAAGTCCTATACCTGAACATTATCCACCCGATTGGTCTTATTTATTTGTTTTGTTTACACGAGAGGTGTTTTACCCCATTCTCAAGAGCCCAGGGGAAACCAACCACTCGCAGGCTGCTGCAAGACCTTCCTAGGTACAGTCGGAGAGGAAAGTAGGTCTCACACTTGAACAATATTTGGCCGTAGGCCTTAAACCTAAACATTATCCACCCGGAGGGCCCTAAACATGAGCATTATCCACCCGATGAGTCTTACACCTCATCCTTTTTCGCACGGTGTTATCCGCCCAGTTGATCCTATACAAGTACCTCAACATTATTTGCATGGCCAGTTCTAAACACGAACATTATCCACCTGGTAGGCCCTAAAAGTGACCAGTATCCACCTGGTAGGCCCTAAAAGTGACCATTATCCACCTGGTAGGCCCTAAAAGTGACCATTATCCACCTGGTAGGCCCTAAAAGTGACCATTATCCACTTGGTAGGCCCCTAAAAGTGAACATTAACCATCTGATACGTCCTATACGTCAACATTATTCGCACGGTAGGTCCTGCACCTGAAGATTATCCAACGGGCTTACAGCAGTACCTGATCAACTATTACAGAAAACTAAGCGGGCAGGTAACAGTGAAAAAAACAAGAATGTCACTGTACATTTGTAGCCAGTCTTCGGAAGTTTAATAAATAAAACCGACATTTTATATCATGTTATTTTATATCATATCGTCTGGCTTCATTTGCCACATTACCTTACTTTGTGAGACTTCACCACGTGACCTCTCATGTGACATCACCTCTTTGCTTTTCATGGGACTTGGTCACTTCACCTCTTACGGGATTTGGCGTCCAGAATCTCTGGCGCTCTGTTTGATGATTTCATCTAATTCCGCCTATCCCGGGGTTAGGGACGAAATATTCATCTTGTTTAATTACGTTGCCACTTTATACATATGAACAGTTGAAATCAAAGGACAACTGAGGTACATATTTTGCGATGGACAACTGATATTGTAGCATGGTACACGATTCGAATACTGATATTCAGTCGCCTAGAACATGCCTTGCATCTTTCTAGCATCATTGAAAACTGATGACTGCTTCTCTTTGTCATTCCGTCCTATTGTCGTACTTTATATACTTTCTTAGTTCTCTAGTGGTTTGTGTGATACGTCGTCTTGGGAATTACGCTTGGGAATGCCTCTTGGCTTCTCATGAGTCTTGGCCATATGGCTTCTCGTGAAATTTTACCATATGACATCTCTCAGGACTTTGCCTTTTGGCTTCTCATGAGACTTGCCATATGGCTTGTAAAAAAACGATCGTATTAAACATACAAAAATACAAGTGTAAAAATCAAATTTTTTGCACGCCATGGTTATCCTGGTATAGTCAAATTGTGATTTGTGTCATGAAGGATATTCTTACATTCTGTTATTACTAATTCAAGTGATTTGTACGTGTATTTATTTTACAACGGTGGCCAGCATTGTATTGGGAGAAAACCGGACAGAGTACAGAGGAAACTGGCGATCATCCACTGGTAGGGATACACAGTATATATTTCAAGGTAATTGTAAAGACAGGATAGAATGGAAAGGACTTTGTGATATACCATTGTCACTAGACATTGTATAGTAACATGTGCATATAGCATCATGCCTAAGTACTAATACCTGGAATACGAAGAAATGAAATGTAATTTCCGTTAAGCGAGTTCCTAATTGTCGGTTTTACTAATTTATTCAGATTAAGGGATTCTAATGCTGCCTTTATTCTACACGTGTGTACAATTAGTAATAAATCAATCCTGTAGAAAGGGTGATGCCTATTTAAACTGACCAGTCAAGTACAGTATATAACAATGATATGTGGACCGCTTTGTGGAAAGCGTTAAGACGACAGTCGGATGCTATCAATGCCTTTACCTGAGAACAGACCTCTTATCTATTGATCACACCTCTCTGCAGGCTTGATAGACACATCGGGGATCAGGCTTGGGGACGTCTTGCAATTAAAAGGAGCCAATCCTTGTCACTTGTGCTAAGTAGTTGTCGACAATTTGCTGATTGCGCGAATGCTGAATCTGTGCGTCGAAACAGACATTCGTAAACCAGTAAGGACGTTCCTGACCAATAATCGCAAGGCCAATTCCCAAAACGACGTTTACCACAAATTACCAAAGAATTGAAAAATTATATGAAGTATGAAACTAAAAAGAAAAGCGGTCAACAGTTTTCATTGATGCTGGAAATGATGCAAGGTATGTTCTAGGCGACTGAGTGAACTCAGTATTCGAATCGTGTACATCGCTAGAATATCAGCTGTTGATAACAAAATATGTATCTCAGTTGCGCTTGAATTGCAACTGTTCATATATCAAACGCGGCGATCTCATTCAATACGATGAGCATTTCGGCCCCAGCCACGAGATACGCGGAGTTAATTATAACAATTATAAAGCAGAGCGCCAGGGATCCTGAACGCTCTGCCCATATTTACTTACAAGGTATTTTACTCATTATAAAACTTAAGAAACTTGGAATGAAGGGATTTGACGGAATAACTAGTCTATACCATAATAACGTGATTTTGATATCGTCACACAACACGTTGATGAGGTTGTAGAATCACGTCCGAGATCAGTGTGAATTTAAAGGGATGATCAAGCTTCAACAAATGACGAGACTACCAAGGATTTCGTACAGGACGAAACCAAATAACCACGCATAGACCATTCGCCATCTCCAATGACATCGGCCGCCATAACTGACCCACTATTGTTTAACACCAAGTATCAAGAATGTTTCACTGTAGGTTCATCATTGAAATGGGCGGATGAAACAAGAGTTGCCAGCTGAACCTTAAAAAAAGGATAGCGCAACGACTAGTTGACCCGTATAACGGATCGGGCAATGCGGCTTACTTGCCTTCGGTAAGTCGTTTCAGTGAAGCGGCACTATCCTCCGCACTATCTCGGGCGTGATTCTACAGAGAAAAAGAGGGGTAGAAAATGCGTTCTTCAACAAGGAGACACATTATATACACTCCAAGGACTCCTTCCTTATATGACTGAAAAAGTGCTAAGTACGACGTTAAATCCCAAAGTCACTTATTTTCAGCCACAGAACAATCTCAGCGTGTAAGGAATTATGATGGCGCCGCGTTGTTTAGTGTTCACGTAGCACATACAGAGAACTCAGAAAAGGACAAGCACTTTTCATAGAGCTTCATTTAAGTTCACGTTATACTGGCTCTACAAGAATTGTCGACCTTTATGCCACAAGAAACACTGACAAAAGTCTTTCAGGGAACTGGCGACCTGGGATATGGTATTACTACAAATATTAACAAAGGACATTCCATTTTGCATTTGCATACTATGCGTCCAGTCTTAACATAATTAAAAGACGTACAACACAGGAAGTGAAAACAAGAGCAGCGACGACAGTGTGCTAGCTGGCAACTCAGTTTAGATAAAAATGCAGGGATGTCAATTGCAATTTTTTAGACGTCACTTGTCTTGAATTACTCAAAATTGCTGTGTTGTCATCACTAAGCCTTTGGCCTGATCAGTTCTAGGAATAAATCTTGTAATATGACAACGGTCTTATATAACATATGTTTAGGCGCCTATTTGGAATCTCTTAATGTCCATTTACTTTAACCTAAAACAAAGGTTTTAGTCTTTAAAAAGCTCTAAGTTGTTGGTAAGTTGTGTGGTAGTTTACCGATACCAAAGATGCAGTCATCCGGCATCAACTCCTACATGTATACATGATGAAGTGTTTAAAACAGACAGCTTTGTACCAAATGTACATGTAATGGAGCAATTGTCGATTACATAAAGAAGAGTACATTTCATATGCACGTGTAAGACTGTTGTACATACACTGTATGCATCATTGAGTGGTCTCTATAATAGCATGATTTTCTGACATTTAGGAGGCAACTGTGGCTTTCAGAGGCTGACATTTTCCCGCCGACTTGATAAAATGTTTAAGTAGAGTTACCTGTAGAATAATTGAGTTATTCATTTATTTCATTTATTTGATTTATACGTAAGGTACTCCGCAAGAATGACTCCTCTTCACGTCAGCGGTCAGAAAGAAACAGGGCAGACCTGGAAAATACCAACAGCAGAATTATGTGACAAAGCTACTGGCTTAACATCCCCAGGGTCACCACCAACAACTGGAGTAATTACCGCATGGTCTCCGTGGTCGAGAGGATTGGCACGGCAGCACGTCGTAATGACCAAGGAGCCTCTCACCAATGTGGCCGCTGTGAGTTCAAATCCATCCCATGCTGGCTTCCACTCCAGCAGTACAGCGTAAAACACCAATCAAATAAATAAATAAATAAAATTTATACCCTGATTTTTCTTACGTGACACTGTATAATGTCTGTTGCATCTTCCCGATTATAAAACTCAGAAACCGAGTTTTCATACAAGCCATCGCTGAAGATCGAATCTCTCTGTAAAGACACCATAATTTTTCGGAGTGTTTTTACCAATTTTACCAATCTATCCTCTGTGTTGTTTGGTAAAACCTGCCAGATTGAAGAAAATGTTGCTCTCTGCCCGTGGTTTTGTGTGCAGGTGGGTTTAAGTATACTTTGGTGGTAACTAAGGGAGTCACGTATGGCCGTCTTGTTTGCATTTGAATAAATCATAACACTCACGAAGTCATTTTATTCCTACCTTTGTCAAATCTGCATTTGCGTGACTGATCTGGCGTTTATGACACTTGGTCAGATCGCCTTGTTGTGCAGTACCGGTACAGTTTCCGTGGGTTACCACATTTCGTCTTTTCTTGCCGACCCGTGTCTTTGCCCTCTGCTCTCGCCTGTTATTAGGGATAATCGTTAGTTCTGACGTACACACTGATCATAAGTATATATGTGCAACGTATATTGCGTGTGGCTTCGTCGTTATTTACTTTACTTCTTAAGTTTCGCTGTTGCCTCTATTTGGCAGTGGTATTTTCCATGAGCTGCCTCCCTTATTTTCTTCATAACTGTTTAAAAAGAACCAGGCTAGTCCCATGTACACGAATGACTGATGATAAGCGTATGGGAAGAGGGCCATTTCAATTGTGCCTTCCTGAATTGTGCCTTCCTGGCGGGTCTTTGGTCCTGATTTCAAAGATCAGCCATGGGGACGACACTAAAGATATCTATCACGCACTGATGCTGACTCCGTTCGGTGAAGCCCACACGTCATCTTCTGTCCTGATGGCAAAATGGTAAGTTCACCCACTCCTGTGACCTCATGCAAAGAGCAACCATCTCGGCGTCGGGAGACCTGGGATCAAATCCAGGTGGCTCATACCAAAGACTTTAAAAAAGGGTGAGGTACACGCTGCTGCCTCGCTTGACGTCCAACAGTAGGAGGTTAGAGTAAAAAAACGTGACTGTTGTCAGTAGACCTTCCCATATACAGCCGGAGAGGAAGGCAGCATGAGCTGGGCGTCAAACAATCTGTCAAGAATTCCCTCTAATCGTAAGCCTTCAAAACTCCAGATTTTGATTACAGGCGCATTTGGGTGGATTTTAATCAGACGAAGATCTTCATAACGCATTGTACATTGTAAAATGGACAACCTGAAAACAATAGTTGAAGATCCATCACTTCCTCCGATCGGGCCACAATCAGGTTCGATCTTATGGCCTACCGGTACCGAAAATATGCAAATACTCTTTCGATGTTACGCAGCGAATTACTTAAATACTTCAGCCACCTTAGAGAAAGATCAGTGTTACATAATCTTCTGTTTATTTATTTATTTGATTAGTGCTTTACGCCGTACTTAAGAATATTTTACTTATACGACGGCGGCCAGCATTATGGTGGGAGGAAACCGGGCACAACCCACGGCCATCAGCAGGCTGCTGGAAGACCTTCTTACGTACGGCCGGAGAGGAAGCCAGCATGTGCTAGACTTGAACTCACGACAACCATATTAAACCCGTGTATCATGCTAGTATAGTTGTCAATAATCAAAAAATATGTATTTCTGTTGCTTTCATTGCAATTGTTCGAATCTCCAACGTGGCGATCTTATTGAACACCACGAATATACATCTACAGCCCTTAGCGGAATTAGACTCGATTAGGACGCATCAGTTGATGAAAGACCTCACAAAGAGAATTTTTTTACATCGAAAAACTGTAATTTCTTATTTTAAAGTAACAACACGTACATGTAGATACACATTTTAATCATTCTCATCACTCTAGGTACTCAGTTGTTCTTGATCTACAGTACGATAGTGACTATTACAGCTCTCGATTCATCCTAACACGTGTTCTCACGATGACGAGAGCTGTACTGCCTGTGGCTTACTTTCCGATACACTGCACTTTTACTCAGGGACGTGTAGGGAAGACAACAAAAATAAGCAGTTAAAGTGAAACAAATAATGTGATTTTTTAAAAATAATAACCTCAAAACACAGTACTGACGTTGTTTTCATTAATGTATTTGTGACGCTTGGACACTAAGACATGCATGCACATGCCCCCCTGATATTAGCCTGGTAACAGAGAGGCAAAGACAGTACGCAAGGAAATACCACAGGTGTACACCAAGGTGTGCTATTTATTAATAACATTTGATAAACACTGACCGATGCAACCAGGATGTGTGGAGAAAAAGTTAACGTTTTACCCGACTTTAACGCTTTCAACATTCCTTATGTCAAACAACAGGAAGGACGTTCTAACAAGTTCTACAGTGTGTTTATATTTGGCGCACAGCTTATCTGTTGACTGGCGAAAGTGGCAAGCAACGAGTCACCAACGAGTCACTTGAGCTCAGAATGGCTTGTTGTGGCATTCATCGTTTTATTTGTATCCTTGCGTCAAGAAGTCAACACAAAGGTTTCCACGCCTACTGTCCAGTTTCAAACTAAGACACTACTGGACAGAATGGTATGGCTTGTGTTACTACTGCATGCCATTTTGTTGCTACTGCATATATATGCATGTTGTTCAATTTGAGGCGGCAAAACTATTAACCACTTAAGCCCTACATAAAGGTGTATCTTAACCATAATTTCACAGAAAACAGGAAACATAGCAGGAAAAGCGGAAATTCGAACAGCCAGAAGCATGTCATCATCTGAGGCATGGCCGTCTTTCGCATACAGATACTGTTATTTCACAAAAAACTAATTATGATTTAATGTCATTTTTAACAACACATGTGGAAATACTCCCGCTGTATTTTTTCCGCATAAAGAAAACATTCTTTAAAGATGTAATGCTGCGTGACACCAACTGACATCATCTGTACATTATCTATGCAACATCTGTCATCTGAGCATACTTCCATACCATTTAGATGAAAAATGGCATCAAAAAATTCTCAGGTAAATCACACGGGAATCTTTGTCCAGAGCCTCTTGCTGTGAGCAGTCAGTAAGTAGTTTCAGCTGCAAGAAAACTGGGGGCTGTATAACTGTAGGAGACAGATAGTATTCACCGGTGACTTGCAAGAAAGATGCCTATCGACAAAAACCCTGTCCCATTAGATATGGATGGCTTCATCACACTGTTTCAAGGACTGAACCTATTTCCTTCATCTGGTTGGAAAATTTCTGAAATGAGAAAAGTTTCATCTTTAAAAGGTCTGAACAGCAGATTACTTTCCCCCTCAACGTTTTTTTTTTTTTTACATCACAAGACTCAATGAGAATGTAACACTGTGCTGCAAATATTAATACATTAATAATGCCCTTCTCAGAGGCTATACAGCAAACTTTTCCTGCTGGTTTGTGGATCTTAAGCACTTTTGCTGCAGGTTTGTGGATGTTAAGCACTTTTTCTGCTGGTTTGTGGATGTTAAGCACTTTTCCTGCTGGTTTGTGGATGTTAAGCACTTTTCCTGCTGGTTTGTGGATGTTAAGCACTTTTGCTGCAGGTTTGTGGATGTTAAGCACTTTTCCTGCTGGTTTGTGGATGTTAAACACTTTTCCTGCTGGTTTGTGGATGTTAAACACTTTTGCTGCTGGTTTGTGGATGTTCAGCACTTTTCCTGCTGGTTTGTGGATGTTAAGCACTTTTCCTGCTGGTTTGTGGATGTTAAGCTCTTTTCCTGCTGTTTTGTGGATGTTAAACACTTTTGCTGCTGGTTTGTGGATGTTAAACACTTTTGCTGCTGGTTTGTGGATGTTAAGCACTTTTCCTGCTGGTTTGTGGATGTTAAGCTGTGGTGTCCAGCGTCAAGACTCACTGCACAATGCTTGTGATAGCTTAACAGGGAAATTACACTGTGCGTAGACAACGCAAATACAATAACTGTTGTTTAATATTGCAAATTGGAAACTTTCACTCTGAGTGAGTTAGCAGCAAGACAACAGAAGAGGGTGATTGGCTCCCTCTCGTTTACCAGTTTAAAATGTACATTTCACAGTAACTACATGTAATTCTTACCATGATAGTGGTTGTATGTATAAAATGCCACAGCTGGCAGGCAGACTGTTTGCCTGACGTGTCTGCTATGGCTAACGTCAAAGTGACACGCAAAACATAACATGAAATTCTGTAACAGACATCTCTAATGTGTGTGTAGACTGAGGGAAACTACGACTAACGTTGTGGTGATGTACAGGACATAACATGAAATTCTGTAACAGACATCTCTATTGTGTGTGTAGATTGAGGGAAACTACGACTAACATCATGGTGATGTACAGAACATAACATGAAATTCTGTAACAGACATCTCTATTGTGTGTGTAGACGGAGGGAAACTATGACTAACATCATGGTGATGTACACAACATTACCTGAAATTCTGTAACAGACATCTCTATTGTGTGTGTAGAGAGAGGGCAACTATGACTAACGTCATGATGACGTACACAACATTACCTGAAATTCTGTAACAGACATCTCTATTGTGTGTGTAGACTGAGGGAAACTATGACTAACATCATGGTGATGTACACAACATTACCTGAAATTCTGTAACAGACATCTCTATTGTGTTTGTGGACTGAGGGAAACTATGACTAATGTCATGGTGATGTACACAACATTACCTGAAATTCTGTAACAGACATCTCTATTGTGTGTGTAGACTGAGGGAAACTATGACTAACATCATGGTGATGTACACGACATTACCTGAAATTCTGTAACAGACATCTCTATTGTGTGTGTAGACTGAGGAAAACTATGACTAACGTCATGGTGATGTACACAACATTACCTGAAATTCTGTAACAGACATCTCTATTGTGTGTGTAGACTGAGGGAAACTATGACTAACGTCATGGTGATGTACACAACATTACCTGAAATTCTGTAACAGACATCTCTATTGTGTGTGTAGACTGAGGGAAACTATGACTAATGTCATGGTGATGTACACAACATTACCTGAAATTCTGTAACAGACATCTCTATTGTGTGTGTAGACTGAGGGAAACTATGACTAACATCATGGTGATGTACACGACATTACCTGAAATTCTGTAACAGACATCTCTATTGTGTGTGTAGACTGAGGGAAACTATGACTAACGTCATGGTGATGTACACAACATTACCTGAAATTCTGTAACAGACATCTCTATTGTGCGTGTAGACTGAGGGAAACTATGACTAACGTCATGGTGATGTACACAACATTACCTGAAATTCTGTAACAGACATCTCTATTGTGTGTGTAGACTGAGGGAAACTATGACTAACATCATGGTGATGTACACAACATTACCTGAAATTCTGTAACAGACATCTCTATTGTGTGTGTAGACTGAGGGAAACTATGACTAATGTCATGGTGATGTACACAACATTACCTGAAATTCTGTAACAGACATCTCTATTGTGTTTGTAAGCTGTTTCCCTGATGTGTCCGCTATGACTAATGTTATAGTCACGTAGGGAACATTCAGGTTACGGCAGCAGTCAGAGCTCATGGCAACGCCTAGTTTCCACTTCATATCCACCAGCTGTCAAACAATTGTAATTATATTTATTTTACTTGACGGGGGCTTATGCCACACTGACGTGTATTCCACTAACAGAACATTGGCTATGATTAAATGCATACTATGTGGTAATCATACATGTGATTCTATCCTTATTACTATTAAATAATTTGAAGCATAAGTCATCTACATGTTTTTAAATTCGAAACAAATCTTGAGTTTCATCGATCAATTTTCTTAGATACTATAAACTAGCTGGTGAAATTACCTGCCTGATGTGGTTCTTGGTAAAGTAAAGTACTATCATTACGTGATTACACCACTTATAGCTCCCCAAAAAATGGCAACCTTTTTACTAATTTTATTTCCAACCCATAAATCAACATTATAAGCAAGGGAGTTAAGCCGAACCTCACCTGTCCTACATTGAGCAGCTGTGTAACGTCTGACGATGAGAGTAACCTCCCCTGCAACACAATGTTTAAGTTGTTGGTTGGAAAACTTCTCGGCATATCACTTTATAACATCTAGTTATTCTAGCATATGGATGGATAGCAGTAGTACTTACCATGTACACTAGAAAAGTACAATTCACTTTACTTCATAATAAAATTTGTCTGGTAAATTTGAATTTTTACCTGTTGTTCCCATATTCGGCATAAAACATCAACAACATTCCTTTTGAATAAAGAACTTGAGGCCAACTGCTTGGACAGGTTCTCTGAATTCAAGTCTGATCTTGCAGCTTCCCTGTGAGTTAAATAAACAAAGGCAATTTAAACTGATAACTAGAGCCAAGGGCTGTGAAATGGGTCTATTGGGTCCTAATGGGTCTTTTTCTATCATATTTTATTTTTCTTATAACTTATGAGCAATTGTCTTCTAGTACAATTCACTGGTCTTCGCAACCCACAAAGGACCTATCAGTTATTCTGTCTGTAATGGAGGAAACGGCCCTACTTCATTATGACATGACTTTAAAGAGAATGTAACATTATGATATACTGTAAGATTATAGACATTTTCTCCACATTTTTCTTGCATCTAAGTCGTAACCATTTTTATTTGTTCAGTTAGTGTGAACATGAAAATCTTTATTATTTGTAACACTGCTGTATGTGGCCACAAATCAAGACAACATAACATAATACAATATTCCTCTCTGGCCGTAAGTGGGAAGGCCTGCAGCTGTTCACGGCTTTCATTTGGGCTCTGCCCAGTTTCCTCCCACCAAAACGCTGGCCACCATGATCTCAGTGAGTACGGCGTAAAACACCAATCATAAATAATACAATACATGTTTTGGTCCTTATGTTGTACAGTAAGCAGTATCTCAACAGTACAAATATGACAAGGACACATAAAATACATGTTCACTCTACCAATCTTTTTTTTGATCTTTTCAGGATTATATCCAAATGTTCATCACATACAGCAAATAAAATTAACAGCTCATTCCACAACTCAAAATAACTTCTTCCAGGGGCCAGGAAAAACTCTGCATAATAAGTCTGTTGGCATTCATGCAATTAGGAAGATCAACTATTGGGCAGTCATCCAAGGGGTCAAGCAATGCTCCATACAATTTTCAGAGGTAGTGCAGTACTGGGTAGGCCTACCGCAGGACAGATTTTAAAAAAAATACCCAATACTTCACTTTTTTGGGTGCCCAGCAATACACCTGGAAAGCGTGAAGTTGATTCAGTGATGGGGGGGTTGAGGCATTCGGAAGACATACATGTGCATACAGTTATGGGCCTGCATCAACCTACCGGTACAGAGATTCTTCTTGTTACATATAGGACTCCAAGTATATGTATGTACATGCCATTTTCCCAGAATTACGACTTGTCATAACATTCTAGAATAAACTAATTAATTCAGCTCTTTCTCACGAGGAATGAATCTGAATGACACTCAAAGGTCTGCATTTATTTACTACACCTCAACCTGTAGGCCTACTGGCTTTATTCCATTAACTGACTTGATCACTGACAATTTTATGTTTTCATTTTGTTTTGATAGCAGGGGTTGCAGTATTGTTTCATTCTACGGTAACCTGCCTTATGCGACTTTTAATTAATATTTACCTGCCGAAACATTTCTGTATACACGAACAACTGCTGTTATACTTATTATGCTAAATCCAAATGTAGGCGGCCTACATTAGTAGACAAAAATTTATTATTTTGCTTTATTTATTTGCAGTATATAGTATAAATCTAACCCGTTTCTGAACACTAGCTGTTCTGGTGATCGCTGAATTTCATTGCATTAGCTTCTCTCCTCAGAAATCATTGATACATGTAAACGCTGGAAACTGGACCCTCGATTGGTGTAAAATTAAAACGATACGCTGGGGGCGATATCAGGAATATTTAATGCAGTGCAGTAGCAAACCTTGTTGTACAGTAACCCAAAATAACCACTTTTTTTAAAAATCCCTTGGCACATCTGATTATAGCAAACACTAGAGATGGTCACAAATTCAAATACCACAGTAGCCATTGTCCATGACTGCGGGTAGTGGTACATTAGCTTTTACGGTAACCTTCAGTTTCTGAAAACCAACATGTCGTGGAGAGCGTGGCGCACGTAAACTACTTTGGAGATCTATTTTCGATTTTGACAGGACTGTTTGCTTTATATCTCGCATATACGCTATAGCTTTCAGAAATTTAGGCTTACACACAAATCGTCAAGCGTATTTTGTACGCTCTGTTTTAATTTTAGAAGGGTATCATCTAATATTTAAGTGCATTTACGCCCTCGCGCCCCTTATCTTGCATACCTGCCATCAATAACTTCCATACTCTTTATTTTCACCATTTTGGTGACTAATAAAGCGCTCGATTGCGGTAGGCCTAAATATTATCAGGAGCTGTTAAATACACGAACGTATGCTACTTTACATGGTGTAAATCTTTTCTCTACATAACCTATCACAGGCAATCAAGGTACTAACTGCAATTTACTGTCACAATCCTCAAAAATAGCGCAAGGGCGTTCCATAATCTGTTCGTGACATGAAACTAAACGAACAGTAAATGAAAGCACGACTCTAAACATAATCAAGCTTTTTATTCAATGCATAATCATAACACATAAATCCCAACCAAAAAAATTACAAAAAAAACAAAACAAAAGCAAAACAAAGAAAAAACAAAAAAACATCACGAAAGGAGGCGAATGTTTCACCATAACACACGGTCTATTTCATTAAGCACACTGACAAGTCATACTTGGGTGAAATTACTTCCACCAATTCCTTCACATTTATTCATGCCTCTATAATGGGCCTCTGGTGATTCTCACCAATAGACCCATAATAAATTGATAAATAACAATAACTATTAGGTAAGAGGATCACTGCCATCAAATTTAAATTCATGAACTGAAACAGTCATTTGTATTAGTATCACAACACCATGGTTTAGATGTAGAAAACCATCAATTCCATTAAGATCTACTGGAAAAACTGATGAAATTTTTTATTTTTATTTTTTTTATTTACATCATTAATATTGTTAGTGACTTACCTGTATAAATAAGTCACAGCATTAACGCAGCTTTGAACAGAAACATCTTCAACAATCTTGCTTACAGAATTTATTTTCTGAAAAAGCCATAAGTGTATGACAAAAATCAAAACTGGTTGTTGATGAAATCAGATAATGTTAAAGCAGCTCTGAGTCTGAACTGTACCTGGCATTTCTTCAGATTTAACCTGATACCATTAATCATGGTTTTCCTCATCAGGACAATATGATCATAATAATTTATTAAACCTCAGCTTTATTCCTAATTCATTTTCAACATGAATGGGATGTACAGTATGCCTCAGGGAAGTTGGCACAACATAAACAAAACAGCAGATACCATGATTACACAGTACAGCAAATACCTCAACATGTACCTTTCTCATACTGGCAATATATGAGCATTGGATACATTTTGTCTTTACAGTCTATTCAACAATTCATGCTCCTTTTTTCAGGCAATCTCTTACCCACATGAAGTTGTTATCTCAGTGATGTGTTCAGCTTTTTACACTTGTTGCAATCTATGAAAATAATTTACAATGATCCAGCTTCATGAAAGTATATAAAACTTAGCAGATATACCAAGATAAACTGACCTGAGTGAATGATTTAATATTAACACAGCTGAGCTTGTACTGCAAAACTCTCATAACATCCTGGCACTGAAACAGACAGTGCACAACATGTAAGATCATTGTATATGTAAAAACGATGTAAACTAGCTAAACTATGGATATATCAACCTCGGATCAAATATTTCATCATCAACATTAGCAAAGTGTTGGATATGATGGTAAACTACATATATTCTTGGTTCTTTTCAGATCTCTTGTAATGTACTGTTATGACCGTAAACTGAGTAATTACTTTCTTCCTACTTGCATTGTAACTTTTATTTACATATATATGTGGACATACTTATGTATGTGCATAATATGAAGCTATAATAAGGGTTAAATTATTATTTACTGCTTTCAGTTTCCATCATATATATGGCAATGAGGGTTACATCTAGTTAACTCCAGATGCTCTGGTTTACTGCTCTTACCATTTCTGCAAGGATATCTTCTGGTAGCTGATTCAGCAAATCTGCTGCTTTTCCAGTACCTGGAAAATACAGAGAAAATTGTTGTAAACTAAAACTAATAATAAGCATATACATGTTGTCTTTTCTGTACTGTTTCTGTCTTGTGCCATGCTCAAAATCATTTCACTAAAACACATAAAGATTCTCATTTGATGCATGTAGCCTGAAAGTATAATGGTTGAAGGATTTCACTGTGTGGGTCACACAAGGATTCCAACTCGGGTCTCTGCAGCCGAAGTCCAGCGCTCTATCAACTCAGCTAAAGTGAAATTCCCGCTAGCTACTGCCACTACAAGCACTGGAAAGTTGCTCCCATTACACTCCTTCCCACTTAAATTCTTCCCCCTCTCCCAAGATACACTCACATTCGCAGGCCCAGGGCTCCACGCTTCTTGGAACCTGTTAGGTCAAGGCACCAGTGTAATGGTTGAAGGATTTCACTACAGGGGTCACTCAAAGAATCGAACTCGGGTCTCTGCAGCCGAAGTCCTGCTCTCTACCAACTGAGTTAAAGGGAAATTCCCGCTAGCTACTGGTAGTATAAGCACTGGAAAGCTGCTCCCGTTACAAAAGAACCTGCATTAGGTACCGTGTTTCACATCTGATACATGGAACTACATGTATTTTCCCAACGCTGATTGTGATCATTATCACCTCCTACCCAATCCTTCCTCCCAATAAATGGCACACGGAGAGGCAAGCAGATTCAGATAACAGACTAACACTCGTAGGCACAGTAGTGTCACTGTTAGCTCAGTTTTCGTGACTCTTAGCGGGCTTACATTCAGACAAACCACACCAGTTTCTGTTTCAGTTGCTTAAGACAATGTGTAAGCTATGCCTAAGTTAATCTTTCAGCCTTACTTTCTGCTATATGGCAAAACTATTTAAACCATGGTCCAATAATGAGAATTTACCTTGCGGAGCATTTTGCACAATAGCCGCCATTTTGTACTCTACTGTCAACGCTATCATGTGACTTGTACTGTCATGTGACCCGATCAGCTGTCATGTGACACACGCCGAAGATGGCTACACAAGGAAGCAGACGACATGTGTATCTACTGTTGCTCGTCTCTGGCGTTTTGGTGTCATTAAGCATAAGCATAGAATGGCCAGTTCCTTACCAGTAAGAAGTTTTCTGTATTTTAACTGATGACACGACAGTAACATTGATTGGTACCTGAATCTGGAAAATTAGTGCCACAAACACCTCTCTTTAATATAAGTGTTAATAACTGTTATATTCTTGATGTTCTTGTGGATGAATAGATGGTTTGTAATGACAGCCATCTTTGAGGCGAGTTTGTGTATATTGCCCATTGTAGGGCCTTACCAGCCAAGGGCCTCTGCCCATTATGACACCTCTAACAATAGACACCCAGTGGGCAATACACAAACTTACCTCAAAGATTACTGCCACTGCAAACCATCTGTTCCGATAAGAAATGTATAGACCTATTCAGTGAGTAGGCCTATAGCTCTGACAGGCTACGTGACCTAATCAGTTAAATAAATACCTGTGCATGTTATGATTGTAGTCCGAGTACTCTGACTAAAACTGGCATGAAACTGGCAGCATGACATTTTTTCTGGTGTATATACCACTGTATATATTAAATGCCAGCTCTCTTCCCAGTAATATTTAAGATGGTGTTGTGTATGTTTCAGACGTTTCCCTTCCAGACCCCGGGCTAACCCATACTGTAAGGCTGGAGTGATCCCATTCTGCCCAACTGGTCTGCCCAGTGGAAAGGTTCCCATCCCTCATCTAGATACTGATGTCATTGAAGTGTTTGCTATGAAAGCTCCTGTATGGGAATTCAAGTTTGGAGATCTTTTAGCAAAATTTGTACGTTACTTTATAGTTTTCATTTACAAGTGATTAAAACTTCATGTTTTGGGCATCCTGGTGGTAAAAGTTGTCTTTTGTGTGAACCCTCGAAAATCAAATTTATGCTGGTTTTTAGGCAATTTTGGGTTGTCCCCATGCAGTTTGTTATTGTATAGTACTGATGTTGCTGCTCAAGTCAAATAGTAAAGAGCACTGGCATACGAAATAATGCATCAAGAACAAAAATCAAGCTAGTATGGTGATGTATGTTCACAGATGCGTTTGCTTCCATTTATGGGAAATACTGCCTTTCAGGTTTGTGTCATAATACATTTACTTTCTCAAGTTCATGATGACTTTTGACATATTTTGTCTTTCAGAATATAATTCACGATGCTATAGGATTTCGAAACACTCAGACAGGCCTGAACTATACAATGGAGTGGTATGAATTATTCCAATTGTTTAACTGCACTTTCCCTCACCTGTTGGCTAATGACAGTCTGACATGGTGCAATCAGGGAGCTCTGTGTATCTATGAAGGCATTGACGATAAGCACTGGGCTGAGAATGGCACCTTGGTCAAGGTAGCTGAAATGACAGGTAATGTACTGTTCATCACTTTGAAAGATCAATCTTTTCATGCATGTAGCCTCACTTTTTTTTGTATCAGTTATCTGTGATGGAAGAATGGAGCCAGGTTAATATTTCTGTGATAAGAAATGTAACAGCACAGGAATAACGATGTAAAAGTGACACTTGGCGTGGGGGGGACTTAACCAGGAACTGTGGAGAGTGGAGTGTGCTGTCTGGTGCCAGTGTATACTGTGACAGTGGAGAGTGGAGTGTCCTGTCTGGTGTCAGTGTGTACTCTGACCGTGAAGAGTGGTGTGTCCTGTCTGGTGCCAGTGTATACTGTGACTGTGGAGAGTGGAGTGTCCTGTCTGGTGCCAGTGTATACTGTGACTGTGGAGAGTGGAGTGTGCTGTCTGGTGCCAGTGTATACTGTGACTGTGGAGAGTGGAGTGTCCTGTCTGGTGTCAGTGTGTACTGTGACCGTGGAGAGTGGTGTGTCCTGTCTGGTGCCAGTGTATACTGTGACTGTGGAAAGTGGAGTGTCCTGTCTGGTGCCAGTGTATACTGTGACTGTGGAAAGTGGAGTGTCCTGTCTGGTGCCAGTGTATACTGTGACTGTGGAGAGTGGAGTGTCCTGTCTGGTGCCAGTGTATACTGTGACTGTGGAGAGTGGAGTGTCCTGTCTGGTACCAGTGTATACTGTGACAGTGGAGAGTGGAGTGTCCTGTCTGGTGCCAGTGTATACAGTGACAGTGGAGAGTGGAGTGTCCCGCCTGGTGCCAGTGTATACTGTGACTGAGCTCCCTAAATCAGACACTTACAACCACTCATACTCATTATTGTTGTTTTTTTGGTACATGGTCTTGAAAACCATGTATAACCAACTTGACACATACTTAGGGCGAGCAAAAAGTCTGGAAGTTTTAAATCTTTATGATGTATGTATTTCATAATAATGATAACAATGATGTAAATATTCCTGCATACCCATCTCCTATGGACAGGTGATATGAACTTTGTTAGATTTTTAGCAAAACAGTTACACTCAAAATCATGAAGGACTTCAAACTTAAACTTGAACTGTTTACCTAACTAACAGCTCAGCGACATGAAAGAGATCTGTTTAGAGAAACATGCCAACCTGACCAGATTGTGCAGTGTAATATCACTGAAATTCTTTTTTTCAGATTTTTTTAAAGAGATTGTTGAACGGCATTCAAATATTTGAATGCTGTGGTGGATTTTATAAGCCATACTGACTGTATCTAAGAAGGAATTTTTCGCAATATTATTTCAGTATTCTTTTACTCATGTGTAAAAAGAGTTATTCCAACATTCAGTGTCAGGATTAAAGTTAGATAAACTCCCTGTGACATCAGGGTTCCTAACCTCTGATAGTAAGGTCCATAAAGCCTACCTCAGAACTCATATGCTTTGAGCGCATTTGAGTCTTTTCACAAAAATCTACAATAAAAAATGAAAGTATATTTTGCGCATAGTTTGATGTGGTCTGTTTAGCGATGAATACTTCGATTGTTAGAGTTTTTTTTCCTTTAATGATGAAAAATGTTGTTTGAAATGGAAAGTTTTAATGATGACGTAGAGACACAGTGTTTTGACAGAAGTAAATAGTTTAGTACACTGACATTTATAAGTTTATTGGACTGAGATTTTGGCGGATTGATAAAGAAACAATGATGTTCAGTGGCTTTTAACTACATGTAGGTGTTTTACATGTACAAGAAATACTTGTATGCCTTTATTTGTTATAATAATTATCAGGTATAATAATTCCCTTCAGCTTAATAATGACATCCTCTAACTTGCAATTGACTTAATTTATGTGCACCGTGTGAACAGTTCAAAATTGGAGATGATTGTGCCAATGTTACGTTGAAACCTATTTTTTTTTCACACACTTGTAATACCATGTGTTTTTAGCCAATGATTACACATCAGTCGATGCTGCCATGATATGGCTTAAATATTGCCGATGTGGCTTTAAGATTATTATATATTCAAATTATCCTATTGTGTTGATGGATTAGCGTCAGTCCGCCAGACCACTGGCCGTTTGTTTCAACATTCAGTACCTAGTCAGGTTTACCAACATTATGCCACCTGTAGACTGGCATTGAGATGAACCCTATTTCTTTCTTATCCTAAGTCATTAGGATCATTTGATTGAGTTATTATTTGTGAAAGGTTTGTTAAACCTATATCTCTCGAACTCATCGGAAAATGCGCCACCATATACATTTTGTACCACATGTGTAGATGTAGTCACGAAGAAGCCTATTTTCATTGACTTTGATCTACTTTTTGAATCTCATTTGATCTGCACATCCAATACTTTGTTTGGACATTCTTGTTCACAGATGTATTAGAAAAAATATAGTCATGGTGGCCATTTAAATTATATACTTTTATGGTCATAGCGACCCTTTAAGTCATGTACTTCTATAGTCATGGCGACCATTTAAGTCATGTACTTCTATACTCATGGCGGCCATTTAAATTATATACTTTTATAGTCGTGGCAACCATTTAACTCATGTAATTTTATTGTCATGGCGACCATTTAAGTCATGTACTTCTATAGTCATGGCGACCATTTAAGTCCTTGGGAAGGTCTGTCAACAACCTGCGGATGATCGTGGGTTTTCCTTGGGCTCGACCCATTTCCTCCCACCTTAATGATGGCCGCCGTGGTATAAGTACGGCATAAAACACCAATCAAATAAATAAATAAATAACCATCTAAGTCATGTGTTTTTATAGTCATAGCGACCAATTAAGTCATGTACTTTTATAGTCATAGCGACCAATGAAGTCATGTACTTTTATAATCATGGCGACCAATTAAGTCATGTACTTTTATAATCATGGCGGCCATTTAAGTCATGTACTTTTATAATCATGGCGACCAATTAAGTCATGTACTTTTATAGTAATGGCGACCAGTTAAGTCATGTACTTTTATAATCGTGGCGACCAATTAAGTCATGTACTTTTATAATCATGGCGGCCATTTAAGTCATGTACTTTTATAATCATGGCGACTAATTAAGTCATGTACTTTTATAGTCATAGCGACCAATTACGTGGGGGCCTCCGTGGCTCAGTCGGTTAGCGCGCTAGCGCAGCGTAATGACCCAGAAGCCTCTCACCAATGCAGTCGCTGTGAGTTCAAGTCCAGCTCATGCTGGCTTCCTCTCCGGCCGTAAGTGGGAAGGTCTTCCAGCAACCTGCGGATGGTCGTGGGTTTCCCCCGGGCTCTGCCTGGTTTCCACCCACCATAATGCTGGCCGCCGTCGTATAAGTGAAATATTCTTGAGTACGGTGTAAAACACCAATCAAATAAATAAATAAATAACCAATTACGTCACGTACTTTTATAGTCATGGCGACCAATTAAGTCATGTACTTTTATAATCATGGCAGCCAATTAAGTCATGGTGTCCAATTAAGTCAGGGCGACCAGTTAAGTCATGTACTTTTATAGTCATGGCGGCCATTTAAGTCATGTACTTGTATAGTCATGGCAGCCATTTAAGTCATGTACTTTTATAGTCATGGCGGCCATTTAAGTCGTACTTTTATAATCATGGCGACCAATTAAGTCATGTATATTTATAGTCATAGTGACCAATTAAGTCATGTACTTTTATAGTCATGGCGACCAATTAAGTCATGTACTTTTATAATCATGGCGACCAATTAAGTCATGTACTTTTATAGTCATGGCGGCCAATTAAGTCGTACTTTTATAATCATGGCGACCATTTAAGTCATGTACTTTTATAGTCATGGCAGCCATTTAAGTCATGTACTTTTATAGTCATAGCGACCAATGGAGTCATGTACTTTTATGGTCATGGTGGCCATTTAAGTCATGTACTTTTATAATCATGGCGACCAATTGAGTCATGTACTTTGACAGGTTTCTAAGCACAATATTTCTTGAAGCCTTCAAGCAGACTTGTTCGTGTGCACCTATAGTCATATACATGGACAAGTCAGGAAGCATGCCCATGGACGACGGGTATTTTGTGACTTGCAATATTTTTCTTTTTCTTTTCTCCAGGAAAACAGTTTAACGAATTTGGGAAGTGGTTAGAGACTGACAACAATACAGGGATTTACTATGAGACGTGGACTGTAGAAGAGAAGCCAGGTAAAAAACAAAATAAAGAAGGAGATAAAAACAACCTCTCACGGGTATTATCACATTAAATCGCATTATATCATTGTGTTATGAAGTACATTTCTTGTCAAGTCCATTTGTTCACCTCTGAAATGTGTGTGGATGAAAGAAAAATGCAAATACAAAGCTTTTTAAGATTAATGCAAAGCACAGATGTAATGTACTTGTTTGAAAATCAATATCTTCGTGTATTTATAGGCTGTTTTTATAATTAAATGCGCTCTATAATTCAGTGTCATTGTATTGTAGATGTCTGTTTAGCTGGTGTTAAAGTGTGATTATGGTGACCCATATCCCTAGGCTAAGATGTTCTTCGGTCGATTGCTGTTCTTTTGTAATAGCCTATTAGTGTTCTTTCAGATTTTCAAGGAGCATGTTGTTTCTACACAAAAGCTACAAGCGTCGCCCACTGAAATTCATTCTAAACTGCAGAATGTGCATTTACTTATGTTAATATGCTTAGGGTTCAGTGTTTGAAGACCCTCTTTGATGAAAAAGCTGTAGTAATCAGGGCTATTGATGTTTGGACCTTTATTCTGATGCACTTTCAAGTTTTTTTGTTACTGAAAGAGATGAATAGGTTTAGCCATTATACGTGTGTATGCCAGTGTGTAAAGTAAACCTCAAAGTCACGCAAGGTTAGAAATAGGTATGATGTATGACTTTGTAATGTGATAAAAGGGAAAACTGAAGGTTGTTCATTGCTTAATATTCCGTGACAGGAATTGCCATTTGGAACATCTCTGTTCCAACATGACTGGGTGGTGACCATTAAGTATAGGACGTGATTCTTGGAGTTGTATACCTCTAAACTGTATTAGATTAGGGTCGTAATCAGCGCACATCATGAGTCCTGAACATTTTGTATCGTGTCTAATCGCTTGGAACATTTATAAACACACTGCTCACATTGCAGCGTTCCACTCTACACGCTACAACTCAGCACGAGTACATGTACTTTGTATTCAGACTCGGCCTAGCCTAAATCCCGCAGCCGTTAAGAAAGAGGAAAAATGTTTTGTTGTTGTTTTTAATGTCAGCAATATATTGATACGAAGCTTGCACTCAAACTAAAATATTATATGGCTCAAGGCAAAAGTAAAAATTACACTACTGTTATTGGGAACCCAGAAAGTTGATACGGTTATCTACGTACCAGGAATGTTAAATGGACAAAAATTTTTTTTACCTAAAAAATGTAAAACTATATTTTAACTAGATGCAAAATAACGGTGGATAAACTTGTAGTGTATCAACCACCAATAATATCTATCAGATCAGAGCTACAGCACTCTTCAACTTGGACGTAAATCTTGCACCGAATTGCGCCCGTGTAACGACAAGGCGCTGGTCCGATGTGACCTGCGGGCCTTTGACTAATGAAACCGCTTGTTCGAATCCAGTACTGGCAATTTGGGGCGCGGTTTTATGTCAGGAGTTTCGTTAGGTACTAGTACCTGGCGGGACTGTGGTTTATAGGCCCTACCGGGCAATCCGGTTTCTGTCACCCATAAACCTGGCCGCCATCATATAAGTGAAAAAGTCTTGATCAGAGTCAAGCTTACAAAACTTCACGTCGAACAATGGTAGTATTTCTTATGAGGATGAGATCGACTCAGAAAACTTCTGATTCGAGTATAGATGACGACCTGATCGCATCCACTTCTTTTAATGACATCGTCTATTCGTTGTGTTAAGAATTGTTTGACTTGTATTCGCAGGAGGAAAACTCTGGTTCGATTCGTACGACTGTGCTAGTTTCGTCTTGCGGGCTTTTGACAAGCTTGGGGACCTAGGTGCGAAGTTTAACAGTAGCGTGCACCTGAACTACACTCGGATTCACCTGTATGCTGATGAGCCGGTGTACCTGGGCAATGCCACCGTGATCTTCGGCCCAGCAGGAAACAAGACATTGGCGGCCGACATCATCGACTTTTACAGGAAGTTCCAATCCCACCAGACGTTTCCAAACCTTATCAAGAGCCTTGTGGAAGCAGCTATGGAGATCTGGACGGACAGAAAGTTTTATCTGTTTTACAACTTCGAGTATTGGTTCCTGCCTATGAGATATCCATATGTGAAACTGACCTACTACGAGTCACAATTGCCAAAAACAAAAGATACCACGCTGCGGTACAAAAACAAATCAAACTGAAGAAATATTCATTTTGTGCTATTTTATAAAGGGGCACATTTGTGTTGGCTATGTAGCTTATGTTCAAATGGAGACATACGACTGCTGTTATATGTGTAAATTATTATGTATCATGTGATCGGCCGAGTTTATATCTAAATGGTGTCGACTACTTAATCGTTGTTCATATTAATACCCTGTATAGAACTTGTCTGGTCAACGTTTTTCAACAATTGTATATATGTACAAATATTGCATATTTTCTATATTTTACCAAATGCTTATCTACGGGTCTTTGTTGGAGTGTAATGAAAACTATACATGTGCTCTTTATGCAAGTAGTGTGAGCAAGTGACAAATGAAACTTCTCCTTTATGTAGAGTTTATCATACACCTTTAACCTGACATGCTGCTGACGAGAGAAATTGATGAAAACATGGATTTCCACCTGTCCTAAACCAGTTTTCTCCACAAAGTATTCATGACGGAATTCTCGAGTGACACAGGGAATCTTAAGAGATGGGCCTCAGTACGTGAGGAAAGTGTTTTGACTTTTTCCAAAATTTGACTGAAAAGTTATGCATGAATACTGTTTATGTTTTGACAAAATATTCGAAAGTGCCAACTGTGATATAGGTATGTTTTTATTATTTCCTTTCACGGACAGCTATTAACGGTAAACGTTTTGATAGTACATTTATACAGGGATATGCAAAATAGAAACGGTTAACAACACAGTGGCCACTTTCACAAAATAAGGAGATTTATATATATATAAATAAAGTAATAACTCCAATTTTTTTTTGAGGACTTCGGGTGAACACAGTGAATATATGCTGAAGAAAATTTCGGTATGAATTTTCGTGAAAGTGGCGTATGGAATGTGACGTGTATAGGTGAGGAGTGGTTCACTCTTCGTCCTATTTGTTGGTGTTGATGTGAATGTTAAAATTGATGGCAATGTGTCGCCGTTATAACGTAAAGGAAATAAATGTCCCTATACGTGTTAATCTACACGTGTATGAAATCAATAGATTAGCGCCTACACTCAAAAATTAATCTGTTACTGTTAACAAGCGGTCTGTTGTGTGAGTGATGCTCGAATGTATTCTGTTATAACAGCAGATTGTTCTGTTAAATATAACACACAAATTGTATTAATTCAACATAAAAGATTCTATTAGACTGAAAGGGTATTATGCTGTAGGTGACAGAATATTACGTTATAATAACAGAAAACGTTCTAACATCACTCAGACAGCAGACTTTCTGTTAAGATTAACACATTAATTTTTTGACTAAGCCTTAGTGATCAGTTCATTTAACATTTCGGTGATAACTTCGGTGTAACAATACACATTGTATAGCCTGAAATGCTGACCGAGTACACATTATATGTATGGGTTCAGTGGTTAGCAATTCTGTTTGCTACTACTCTCTATAATAAGTACACACTTCATGTATGGATCGAGTATCTAATCATTCTGTTTGGCGACTCGCTTTGTTATTTGACACGCTGAACAACTGGACAAGTGCACCAGTGGTGCATTGATCCGGTATATATTAGCAGCACAGTTTGGCGCCACCTGACCGCCGTCACAAATGTGTTTCGCGCCAGGTCGCCAAGCAAGACCCGATGTGTACGTGTAGATAATGATAATTTCTCTGGGACAGTTACTGTAATTAACATCTGTGAATTCTGGAACCTATAAGACATACCTTATTTCTGAAATCAGTATTTATTAATTTCAAGCTGCAGTGGTTCACCAGCTGTAAACTGACTGTGCTTTGCGAAATGACATATATATCCTGTACATACAGATACGTTAGTAGGTACAGATGGTCATCCAGCCAGGGTGAGTTGTGTAGCCGATACGAATATATAAGAATTGACAAGCTGCGGAATAAATGCAATGATTATGCGATCAATAGACTTCTGGCTCTTGACTCCTAACGATTTATGGACGTTAGAGTAGTTAAATATGGTTATTACCCATGTACACTTCTGTATGCATCTCCAGACTGTCTATGTGACCAAGACTAAGCCACTCGTAATGGATATATGCAGAGTAAATGTTGGTAGTCGAGTGAGGCATTGTGTCACAGGAGCAGGCAGCTGTTTATCTCCAAACAAGATTTGCGGACTTGCCGTTGGTTACAAAAGCTCTTGTTTCTATAACAGTGTTTACCATTAATGGATTATCCGCTGATCATACACAGAACCCTACTCTTCAAGACGCCAGCTTGCTGTTATGCACAATGTTACCTGTCTTCAAGTTTTGTCGGCGGTAATCATATCTGTACACACGCGGGTTTGTACTACTGATGGTATCGGAACCTGCTAAGGCCATAGTCTCGTTGGGAAAGCGTTTGATACGAAAATTTGATCACTGTTAGCCAGACATTAAGGTATAAACAATGCTAACGGCACATAGTTTGTAGGTGTAAAATGACGTGCATATATGGAAGCTTGGTACAAGCACAGTGGCTTTTTAGTACAGCTGCTCATGTCCGTATACGTACAAAGTGGCAACATACTGTGACGCCCCGTAGCACCGGGGCTTCAGTAGAATTACGTACAGAAAAGTCTGCCCATTGTAGACCATAGTTTATTTTAGTGTATTTGACATCAGGACTCAGTTACAGAGGCCTAGTTATAGAGCCGATAACACAACAATATATGTAAAACAGTATAATATAACGTACAAAATACACACATACATAAATATAGAAAACAGGATCAACTGATGTCACACCTAAGATATTTTAAAATCTCTGTTTTTATAATGCAGTCTTGCACTATACTTTGAAGACTCCAGGCCGATTAAAATATACAGGTCGTTTGAAAACTTTGTCAGTAATGACAACAGGAATGATAACTAGGAAGGTAAAAGGTCATTTGGTACCGCGGGTTACATCTTGGGATACGGTAGCAAATCAGAATAAAACTGATTGAAACACATTATGAACTAGTGAGAATTATTATCAAGTTATAACACCTATGTACAATTTGACTTAGGTCAGCTTGGATCTGAAAACAGTGTAATGGAGATTAAAATTTTCGAAAGAATATCGCATGATCCACAGATAATATAGGCACTGGCATAGTACGGTCATTGATAAATAATGGGAACAGAGTCTTTCCCAGTATCAATCCTTGTAGCGGCCCGGAAGTGACTTTGATATGGAATTCGTGCGTGGAATATTCATTGTCTGCCCGGCATCATTGAAAACTGATGACCGCTTCTCTCTTGTGTGCTACCGGCTTTATTTCTTATTTGTATAATTTCTTACATACCTTTGTCTTCGGGAGTTAGCGTTAAACGTTGTTGTGGAAATGGATCTTGCGATTATCGACTTAGAACGCCCTTTACGCACTACGAATGGTATAGGAATGTCGGACTTGACGCTTATATCTAGTATATAATATATATCTAAATATAGTTTGAACCAGTTGAGTCTGCTTCCACAAACACCATTATATCTATAAACAAAGAAGGGGAGAGGTGATTAGCGTGCCAGCGCGATGCAATGACCCAATATACTCCCCGTGAGTTCAAGTCCAGCTGATGCTGGCTTCCACTCGGGTCGTAAGTGGGAAGGTCTGACACCAATTCTAACCTGTAGATTTTTGGAGGTTTGCCTTGGGCTCTGCCGGGGTTTCTTCCACCATAATACTCTCCGCCGCTCTGTAAGTGAAATCTTCTTGAGTGCGACCTAAAACACCAATCAGATAAACAAAAATAAATCATAGGCTTGCTAAAACGAGTGTATACAAACATGACAGAATAAGTTTGGGAAGATATTTTGTGACCAGTAATTCTGTCTGGAAATTTAGCATGCTATATGTGTGATAGTGGACCTACAAGTAGTAAAACGGTGTCCTTCGCAAAGCAATGGAGAGAAGAACCTTTCGAATGCGAAATTAACTGCTGACTGGAACACTTTGATAATTAAAGGTTCAAAGGACACAGGTATGCAGTTGTTTACATGTTGCTTATTTCCAGATTTAAAAAAGCGGACGTACTGTCGATCTTAGCAATATGTATTCTCTTGAATCACTTCATACATGAGCAACCAAATCTAATTAAATTTGCTTCTTCGTGAATCTGTTATGCTCAATTTAGGTTGCACGACATGGGCATAAACTGATTGTAAGATTTTATAGTAAATCTGTCTAGGATGTTTAACACCAACGACACCCGTGTTACATGGCAGCTAACCGTTTGAAGCTTACGTCAAATGTCTATCATAGAACACGGACGTGTTTACAACTGTGTATGTGCTCAGATTATCGTGTTTCACAAATAGCCATGTCTAAGACAAGTTGTCAAAAGCTACTCATCAATCGTGTGTGAGCTTAACGCTGTATAGGCATCGTTCGCCAATATGTAGTACGTGGTCTTTATGGGATTGCGCAATCACCATGCATTGGTTTATTTATTTATTTATTTGATTGGTGTTTTACGCCGTACTCAAGAATATTTCACTTATACGACGGCGGCCAGCATTATGGTGGGAGGAAACCGGGCAGAGCCCGGGGGAAACCCACGACCATCCGCAGGTTGCTGGAAGACCTTCCCACTTACGGCCGGAGAGGAAGCCAGCATGAGTTGGACTTGAACTCACAGCGACCGCATTCCATGCATTGGTCGGAAAATTCTCAGATTAAGTGTAACAGATAACAGCTTTCTTGGTTGATGCTTGACAAATTGCCGTCGGTAAGCCAACATTCACATGGTATATATGACAATTCCCCAGTCTGTGACGATCAGTGTTGATGCTCATGTACCACTGTTGGCCGGTGAAAGTCAGTAGCTTCTGTATAATCGGATTTGAAGCCGAATTATAGGATTCGCGTTTGAACATTCTATTTTAAGGGGTGGAATAACATCTGGATGCATGTATCATGCTGAAGTGGCTGCATGGGAATGTCTGGAACCTTCAGTGTCAAGCATAACCACCAACTGGGTGAAAACATAGATTATGAATAAAAGCTTGGCTAAACTTAACAAGTCTGTCAGCTGTATTTGAAAGCCGTTGAGTTCTCTCAGGACATTTATTAGCATATATATGATATATGTACAACGAATAGTTTTGTCACACTCTTTTACTGACAGTCAAATTTTCACACCTGATTTGTTGTTCTCAATTTGTTGTTGAAAATCGGTTTTAAGAATGATGTCCTGTTTAACGTTCTCTGTTACGTATTTGAAAGCGTTATAGGTAATCAGGGTTAAAATGAAGAGCACAAACTATAAATTGTTATATAATGCAACCAATCATTTGCTGCTGTGTAATGTTCTCGGGAAGGGGTGCAGCCAAATTATCAGTGTAATTAAATCTGCACCTAAGCCTCTTTCAGCCCAAGCTGTTTGACTGAGATTACGGTTTATTTCTTTGTTTGATTGGATGATAAAGTCGATTTCTGCATTATTTTGGTCATTTCTCGGTATGTACTAACACTGGATGGACCTTCACTTGGTCTGTTCCTCATATCCAAGCGTGGTAGTGTCAAGATAACCGAGATAGCGGTAAAGTGGTGTGTAGTAACAGGCACATGGGCTACGTGGGGGAAGACATCTGATGTAATAGTATTCAAAGTTGATCCTGAAGGTGGATTTTTCGGTCACAGACATGCAGTACTGTATCACACATCGACATTGACTGTATCACGCCCATTAGCCATATGTTGAGGCTTTCACACTGCATGCTATCCCTTCTACTGAATGTCTCTTGTCGTCCATCAGTATGACATACATCTATATGTCACACAATCGGGAGCTCATTGGCTCCTTACCAAAGCCTGTTGGTATACTTCTAGTACCCCTGTCTCATCTTACCTAAAGAGATGCCCGATTTAAAAAGTTAAATATTCTTACCTGTTAAACAATGTTAAAGCTCATTCAAGTGGAAAAATAATTATTAAAATGTTGGGATTTTAAGGTATAACCCACTCTGAGTGTGACTGATGAGTGTTTAATTTTTGTATAACATTAATGTGTCTTTTAGTGCAGCGTAACCTACACGGCATGATTTCATATCAGTTGCAGTGATTTGTTGTATTTCTCTTACCGTTACCGATGGTGACACAATGTAACCACGTGCCATTTTCAGATAATAACTATCAGATACATTTACCACTTATATGGTATTGTAACATACGACACTATTGTTTCTGTTCGTGCTACCTGTCGTCTGTCCGTTACTGAGGAGTGACCTCTGCACACGAACTCCGATTGCTAACATTGTTACAGGCCTAATGGTTCCATGATTGCTCGGAGTCATCTTCTGTAGTGTGTTAGATGCTATAGCACGGGTTCTAAGCTACATTTAAATGTTGAAGGCGTCTTTTGTTGGGGCTTCGTGGTGGTTGTGCTATTGTTCCATTAAGCGACAATATCAGCCTGTAAAATAGATAACGACTTTATCAAGTGTAGGCCCAGTATGGATTGAGTTCTAGAAACATAATGATGTGGTAGCCGTTAGATCCGTCTGCCACTTTCCACTGGTGTCTGAATGTATAGTTTTACATGTTACTTCATGTGGTGGCTTCAGGTGTGTCATTTGTGGTTTATTGTATCTTCTGAATTTGTTAAGACGCATTTTTTTTAAACAAAAATGCTTTTGTGAAGTAGTTCGTTTTTGCTTAAGGATTTCCTTTTTAAGCTTATAGTTTTGCTCTAATTGAGAATGTAGGATACTGAGTAATAGCGTGGAAAATAATTAGCCGATGCAGGTATCCGTAAATAACGTTAATTTTCTTGAAATGACAAGGAATCAGTTGTTTTGACATATCTATTTCCACGTACGACGATGATATGGCCCATTTTAAGGAAGCTATCGTGGGTTTTCCCCGGTCTGTTTGGTGTATACCATGAATAAAGAGCCATTAAGAACCGGCAATTTGGATTACCAATTAGATGTGTGTAGCTGACAGTGCGCTATGACCTGGCAAGAGTTACAGCCCAGGTCATGCACTCATTGAAGGTCAGGGGTATATTAACTATGATTATGTCCGCCCGAGGCAGTTCTCCTCCCCAACCTTGTATACTGTAATTACTTGCTCTCTTCGGACTGTGTGATACCAGAAAAGAGGTCATGTTAGTGAGTGGCTCAAATAACTTTATCACATTATTCCAAACATTAAGCAACTAGTCCCTCTCTGTGACAAAAAGGAATTCCAGCTATTCATTAACCTCATAAATCTGACTAGACATCTCCAAAAACTTGTTCACTGCTAAATTTCATAATTTCTAGTTCTGTGAACTCTACAGGTATAGGTCGTTCTCATATAGGTCCTTGAGGCTTAAAGTCCAAAAACGACTCCGCAAATCTCTAGATTAAGTGGGTTAGATCTCTGGGTATGAATGCAATACGAGAAACCTGTGGTACACATAAAGTAAAGATTAATATGTGCCTCAAATAGAAGGCAGTAGAAAACTGTGTCCAAAAATTATTTAAAATATTTCTTTCCATTTTTTCTAGCCTAGAAATTGCACAAACGTAATTTTTTCTACAACAATTCTGTGTGACCACAATTTTCAAAAATGTTTTCACATTATTTTGACCGCTTGAATTTCCATTAAAGTGTATTAAGACGATCCTGTAAGTGTTGATTTGAGATGATTTCACCAACATTAACCCTAAATGTCCCCTATGGAAATAATTCTTGTGAAGGAGGTGGCGTGACGCCACATAACTTAGAGTGACTGAGTGAGTGAGTGAGTGCTTGGGGTTTAACGTCGTACTCAACAATTTTTCAGTCATATGACGACGAAGGAATCCTTAGGGTGCATGTACGTGTGATGTGCCTCCTTGTTGCCGGGCGGATTTCCACCGCTCTTTTATTTAGTGCTGCTTCACTGAGACGACTTACCGAAGGCAAGTAAGCTGCCCCACCCGAGCCATTATACTGATACGGGTCAACCAGTCATTCATGCTGAATGCCAAGCGAGGAAGTTACAACTTCCTCTTTTAAAGTCTTAGGCGTGACTCGATCAAGGATTGATCCTGGATCTACCGGTCCCCGAAGCGGACGCTCTACCAACTGTGACCGGGCCGGTCATAACTTAGATGTGGTTCGAAAGGACACGTGCAGAAAAAATGTGAAAATTAATAATAGTTTTTTGGCAGATTTATCTGGCGATTCGAAAGGCACCGAATTGGGTTCATCTTTAAATGCCTAAAATAGGTTTAAATTTTTGTAGACCAGAGTAGTCATTGAACCATTTTGTTTATAATCATATATGTTCACAAAAACATTTTTTATACCTTTTGTCAGGCTCAAAACTCAGAGACGAAAAAAAAACACTATTTAAAACCAACATCGATTACGGATGTGTATTTCCTGTGATGAATCACCACTGTCAGATTTGTTTCTATTAAGCAAGTCGTGTAGTTATCAGCGAGTCACCTTGT